>NC_140593.1:364203645-364748490 GCF_964204655.1 Triturus cristatus | reverse complement strand
GTGGTGTTAGCTATTTATACGTGCCCGAAAAAGAACATGTTGATAATACGTATACTTTTGTGCGACTTCTGAAAAAATCATGGCTAGGTGAAAAACAACGAGTCACATTTGTTTCCCTCCACAAAAGGCAAAAGGTATGCTTTCCCAAGATATTCAGTACAAAAACACATTTTATAAAAATATATTCTCAGTTTACGAATCTGAAAGTCTTAAAACATCACTTTAAGAAAAAATTGAATAAAAGTGTGAAATTACTAAACATGCCAACAAACAGAAGATGCAACATTACGGCAAGTATCAGAAGACGTCCACACATAAAGTCAAAAGTTCAGTAATGCTGCTCCGATATTCTCAGGTACCTTTGCGTATGCATGAAAATGTCAGACATGTTTGGCTATGGCAGTGAAACATGACTTTGCAGAATGGGATGTGGAGTCCTTTTATGTAATGCCCAAAATAAATAGCAAGTCCCAGAATACAAAGTACTGTTTGCTAAAATGCCAGAACTGATTGAAATTGCAAGACAAGACAATGGGATCACCTGTTGACTATGTTCTTATATCTGAGGTAAGTTATATGGCACCTGCATTGCCCACCTCTGGGTTTGCCTCAGGAAGACCAGACCACCCAGGAATGCCATTTTATAGCAAGGTTGTGATTGCAGGAAGACTCTGACAAAGAGGGGAGGGGTGCAACTTTCTACCTGGATAACAAAGGAAAATCGCACTTTGCTGAGAATTAAGAAAGTGCTCCAACTATGATAGTTTCCTGCTACTCATTTAAAACACAAGAGACATTCTCTAATCAGAGGATGTACTGCTTGTGGGTACATATTCAACTTCAACCACGAGGCAAAGGTTGTATGGAAAATGCCAAACTACAAAACTGCCATCGGTCAAGGTATTTAAAGTTAATAGCTGACTACATTTCCAAAGGAGGACATGGTAGTCTGATAAAGTTTTTCTTGTTCAAATCTCTGAAATCATTGTATTTAGTCCAATTGAATGGAACCAAAATAACAGCCCACAGAATGCACCGACCTGTAAAATAAAGGCCAGGACTAGAACATGGTGTCTTTGATTAAATTCTCTAAAAAGCATGGACTCATTTCCTATAGAACATTTCGAAAATACATTCTGAAGTTCTTGCAGGATTCTATTGTAAGGAAGGAGGGTCCATTATGATGCAACACTTTTACTGTGTTTTCTAGCAGCAAACAAAATAAAAACCATCCAATATGGAAATAAGTATACTTAATATGAGTAAATAGACGAAGGGATTTCAATTCAAAGTGTTTACACTGATGTTGGGCATGTCGCTTTTGATGAACTTATATTTAAAGTTTATGTCTGCATTAAGTCTGCTGGTCTATTGAAAGGGCTGGCTAGTTCTATTTATTTTTTGTCCTGTTTAACACCAAATGCTGATTATAACTTGGGTTTACTTTAAATTCCAATCCTTGCACAAATAGGAGCTAGCACAGGGATCATAATTCTGAATTCTGCGTGAATAATTACACAATTCTACTACCCCTAAAAGATTTCATTAGGTTAAACCTAGCAGCATT
The DNA here is from genome assembly GCF_964204655.1 of Triturus cristatus. Classification (NCBI taxonomy): domain Eukaryota; kingdom Metazoa; phylum Chordata; class Amphibia; order Caudata; family Salamandridae; genus Triturus; species Triturus cristatus. The sequence goes on along the minus strand of NC_140593.1, from coordinate 364,746,923 downwards.
TATAAAGGGCAATGGCTACATATAGACTTGGATTTCACTACGATAAGTACTAAATCCACAAGTCAAGTCTCATTTGTGGAGCTCAGACCTGGAAATGGAGGTGTATCAATATTCCACGACAAGATATACTACCCTAGTGTATCAGTAGTTATCTTGTGCTATTCCAGCAAGCTCATACTCAGAGCCCTAATGGAGTCTTGTGGGTGCAATTAATCTGAAGCAGAAACATATAGGTGGAAACTGGGTGAGATATGGTGATTCCTCTTCCATTTACCCATTGGAAGACAAGAGTACCTTTTTAGGTATGCTGAGTCATGCTCTAGAGACAATAGTTTCCCATAAGCAGGTTTTGGTTGAGCTGGCTCCTGTGACCTATTTCAGCAGAGCCCTCATTTTACAGTTTAAGAGGCAAGCATTTTTCTCATTCAGCAACAGAGTAGCATAGGGGCCTATCTAAATTCACTTTGGGGGCTCTTGGAGAGGTAGGACCCAGAGACGCAGGAGGTCATCACATCCCAATAATCAAACATTTTTCTCAGTAACATCTTTGTCTGCAAAGAAAACTGGAAAGCAGACCTGCACTTTTTTCTCCATCAAGCGAAATCGATAACATCAGACTTGTGTGTATTGCAGACTATGAAACATTACAAGACAAAAATGTATTTTCACCCATTGCAGTTAATGTTTCTTTCTCCCACAAATGTCTAGACTTCCAGCCATGCTCTGGTACAGGAAGAGGTGCTACAGTTGTTATACAAAAGAAAATTTAAATCAATCCAAGGGATACCCCTCACTTAATCAGAAATGGCTTCCTGGTCAGGACAGGGGGCAAAGGTTTTTGTTCACTCATAAGTAAAAAGCTGTTGAATGATTTCTTCTTTACAGAAATTTCAAAACGATCCACATTTATTGTGTAAGAGTTTACATATTGAAGACAGACTGGATGGTCAAATTGGACTCGAAGGATGTGTATCAGGTGATTTAAATTAGCTCTCTGCATCAACCATGACTTACGTTTATTTGCAATCTGGACACATTCCATTTCAAATCTTTTTATTAAGTTCGCTCCGGAGGCACCATGATATTTTAGGAAGCTGATGAAACCAGCAGTGGCTTGAACCATGATTAGAATTTAAAAAGTACTTCTACTTCTAATGAGGATTCTAAAATTATCACCAGGTCAGATAGGCTGAGGCACAAAAGACATTGGCAAGTCATTGTCAAATGTAAACACTTGCAGTGGAGCAGAAGAGCATTTTTGGTGGTTGATATAGAACACACTGTCATCAACTACTCTAGGAAGTTCCCTTCAGTCATTGCTTCATTTGTTTTTATTTTTGTAAAATCGGGACTCTTCAATAAGCATTGGTTGTAGGTGAAAGGAATTTATTAGCACTGAATCAAGACTGTAAGAATTCATTATATTGAGTCTTAGTTCGAAAAAGCTATAGACAGAACATGGTGGCAGCAGTGTTTGACTAAGTCATGCTATTAATCAGATGGACTTGGAAGTATGTGCCAGCCCTGTTTACCTTAGAAGCCATCTTGTATTTGAGGTTGCGCTTAGTTCCAAAACTTTGGATGCATCTTAAACTGGTCCACCTATCACAAACACCACAGGGCAGTGTTGTGGTTAGTGCTAACATCTATATACAAATACTACAATCCTCTTGTGCCAGCTATGAAGACGACTTTGTACAGTCAGCTTGCAGATTCAAAAATCTATCACCCTTAGACTTTTTGCTTTCCTCAGTCAGTGCTTTTTGTTTCCACTTTCATCATTAAGGCATCTTGGAGCTCTTAACAGTAGGTAGGCAACGAACAAGAAACAGGGAAAATAGCACTCCAAATTGTTCCTAAATGAAGAAGCTGTCTTTTTCAGATCTGTCAGGTAAGTTTTTAGTAGATGGAAGCCACTGCTACAAATAAGAACTCCTTTTAATCCACACACTCAGAAGTTCTAGCATCCCCAAAACTACGTATATACTTGTTGACACAGATTAAGTGTTTAATGCATAATTTCTGTAGTCTGATTGGATTGACCAATATGGCTTTAATCATCTCCTTGAGCAGGCATAGAACTCATTTTCAACAGTAAAACTCTATCAAATCCAAAGAGGTTTTCGCTAGGCAAGCTCATATTCTACACTCCATTTGAATGCCAGCATTGATCCTGGCCTCACACCGTGTGAAGTATTTTCTTTTCTACTCTGATAAATCAAAGGACAGATTGATCAGGGAGTCAAAGGGTGGGTGTGAATCTCCAGTGATGACAGGTGTCAAAGGTATGTTTCTGGTTTCATGGAAAACAAGCACCTCTCTACTGTTTTTAGTTGTTATGGCTTATACAGACCAGCCTAATGAAATGTTACACCCAAGAGTTTGCCTCATACTTTCATTACCATATAGGATCTATGTCTTAGCTAATTGTAATTTAAGGCAATTTGTGACTGACTGGAAAAAGTAACGATGTTTAACACATTGAAAGTTCAGTGTATGAAAAAGTTTATCTAACATGTAAATTTACATTTAGATGGTCTACAAATATATCTTCTTTCCTTGGAAAAACCGGGAATCAAACAATCAGGTGGTAAAGTTGAATTTGAAAGGTTTAAAAGGTTAAATAGTCGAGGAATAGACTATTAGTCAATTGTGCCAACCACAGAGTATTGTGGGTAGGGACAAGAAGCCACAGCTGCCTAATGTGTACATATATGTATTTTCAAGTATCATGTAAGAAAGTCATTTTTTGTGAAAAGTACAATTTTAGTCAATAAAAACATAATGTACAGACTAAATGAAAGCCATTTAGTACAACATATTTTAGACTAGTCCCCTATTTTTACCCCATTGAATGTCCTCACTATCCCCTAGACTCAGCATTGCCTGGACAAGCTCTGGCCCCCAGTTTGGAGTTAAAAGTATCAGTGAGCCTAATGATGGCCAGGCTAAAAAGGTGGACGAAGGGGAGCCGAAGTAAAGATTGGCAAATTCAAACATTTACAACAAAAGGGGGATGGGATAGATATGAAGGATAACACCAGTCACAGAGAAGTAGATACTGTATTTCGAGTGACTTTCTGGTGCTTTAGCACTAGTTTCCTTCACTGACAAATAGTTACAGCAAGTATCTGTGTACATATGTGAGGAACGCTACACTGTTTCTGCGGCTTAGAAGAGCACATAATAACAAAGCAGAGGGTTTCAGATGTCAATGGAAAGAATGGGGAATTGCAGCCACATGCTCCTTTCTTTTCGATCAGCTAACTATTATTTTATATTTTTTCAATTAATGTATCAAATACCAAGAGATCCGTATTTGCAAATTTTTTTCGTCAAATAGAATGTTTCGCAGTGCTTTATAAAGAATTGTTTTCTATCTACTCAGATGCATCCACGCACAAAACAATCTCGGTCAGCAATTTTAATAAGTGTGTTGGTCCAATTTATGTACCATCCGAACAGACTAGGGTAGATTATCCTCTTATTGACAGTGTAGTTATCACTGGGATGGAGATGGATCTCCCAGCAACAGGCACACAAAAAGAGTCAGCAGATATTGCCCACTGTCCCCAGGGACAGTAGGCAAACAAGGGTAGAGGCAAGCAAAAACCCTGGGGAAAGTTGATCACCGGTACTCTAGGCACCCTTATGGGCACAAGTGGACATGGAGCAACATGAACACTCTTCTTTATCCCTGCATTTTTTCTTTTTCTGTGGTCTTATTTAATCACTCATATTTGCTTTTAACGTGTTCTTTGGTAACACTTCCTGCATTTTAATGAATGATTGATGTTTCTCTGGAGTGTAAGTTATGATTGATTAAAAACAGTAGTTTGGGTGACATAAACTCCTCCATTGATGTGCATTCAATTTTAGTTTGCTAAACCTCAACATCTCACATTTGCAACTACCTTCCAATGCTGGAAATAGAAAAACATTATTTTGCAGACTCACCACCAGGAAAACATAAGTGTGGAAAGGCTAGATGGAGGTTGGAGGGGGTCATTTGTTAAGAGGACATAATGACAAGGATGTGACAGACTGGCAGCATATAATACACCTCTGTGGCCCGCCAAGGTACTGCTAGCTATCCTGGTACTGTACTGCCGAGTAAGTAAAGTCAATGCTCCATTGGGATGTTTTGGTGAGATACTGATCAGATTGAATTACTGAGTTCGTTATACTCTTGTTGTGTTGACTTTATTCAGCATGCATAATCCTGACAGGAAACATAATGCAGAGAAACTTCATTCGGAAATCCGTTTTATGGTGCTCTGGACAATTTCGAGTCTATTTGACTGTAGTTGCCCACATTTGCCCCAAGGCAGTTATGGGGATATTAGTAACATATGAAGGAGCTGGTAGTAAAGTTGGGACCTACTTGATATTAGTGAAATAAGAAAAATATGCGGTGAGACAGCTTGCAAAGAAAAGTGGCTTTGTAATCTAATGGGAGAGACTCCTAGCTGGAGTAAAGGGGTAATTGAAACTTTGAAGTGAAGAAATAGTTCACAACAGGCCTACATATTTGTTAAATTGGCATGGAAAGATGTAGTGGAATTTGTTTGGTTAACACAAAAAGAAATGTATGTTGAGAGAAGATGAAACTGTGAGATTTGCTATTGGTATTGTGCTTTACTTCTTCCTGAACATAATAAAGCACACGTTCACCCCAAAGGGAATCTTGGCGCTGAATAAGAGATGTTTATTGTTGCCCAACTCGATGGTACTCATTTTATCAACCTCAGAAGAATTATAGGCTGAGTGGAACTGCTGTGATTTGAACCTGTGACCATGAGGGCAAATACAGGCCCCTACAGGCGTATTGGTCCACTAAGCCACCGGACCCTATCTTTAACTTCAGCCGTGTGCTTTAAATTAGCAGAGTTTGAAAAGTTTACTAAAAAGCCTAACCCATAAAGAGAATATATAATGGGTAATTGTCCAGTACTGCATCTAGGGGTTCGATGACATCAGAAACCTTGATGAGGGGGTTGTAAATGTCGCCAGAACATCGAAATAGCAATGTAGGACTATATCAAATACACAACCATTGAACATAATAAAGCACACGTTCACCCCAAAGGGTATCTTGGCGCTGAATAACAGATGTTTATTGTTGCCCAACTCGATGGTACTCATTTTATCAACCTCAAAAGGATTATAGGCTGAGTGGAACTGCTGTGATTTGAACCTGTGACCATGAGGGCAAATACAGGCCCCTACAGTGGGCGTATTGGTCCACTAAGCCACCGGACCCTATCTTCAACTTCAGCCGTGTGCTTTAAATTAGCAGAGTTTGAAAAGTTTACTAAAAAACCTAACCCATAAAGAGAATATATAATGGGTAATTGTCCAGTACTGCATCTAGGGGTTCGATGACATCAGAAACCTTGATGAGGGGGTTGTAAATGTCGCCAGAACATCGAAATAGCAATGTAGGACTATATCAAATACACAAATATTGTGTTTGATTTTATATTACAAATTTATATTGGGGTAGTTAAAAAAAATGATTCTCTTGAAAGTGCAACAAGCAAAGAGACTTGATTGGAATTTAAAATGTTTACATTTTGTTTATCTATCACAAATAAATAGTTGATAAAACAATATACAATAGTGATAGCCAGTGAATTTATGGCATTCTGTGGCAGCAGCATTTACAGCATAATTATGGATGTACTGCATTTGTTTAATATTTTCCCATATAACTTGTTTATCTAAAAATATGTTGATGCTAGCTTAAATGGATGAAAATAATACTGACACATAAAGTGCTGCATAGTTTGTCTTTTCATGCTGCATAATTCAATATCTCATAACTGAAGTCACATGTGAGGTCATAAGCAGTGCATGATGGGTATGCAAGTTATGATTAGTTTACCTATCCCTAACTAGCTATTTTCAGTTATTTGTAGGTTCTGCTTTTATCTGTAACTGCACTTCAAACCCCTAACTGCTGGAGCTTACCCCTCACCCCCAGTACTGAGGACTGTTTTGCCTATTTGGGGTAGTTCGCACTTAGGGCTCCATAACCTTTTTCCACATAAGTTATCCATGCCAAATTTGCATGTTTTTTTCGAACATCCTGGAGATTCTAAAGGTACACAGGGTTTGTGGAGTCTCCTGGAGTGGTGGAGAAAATAGGCAAAATATAGTTACATTTTGAGGTTAATGTGAAAAATTGAAAAAAAAGGCTCCGGGTAAAAGTGTCTAAAATCGGCAGCCATGCACTTCAGCGCGAATGTATGACGTTTCAACGCATACGTTCTTTACGCATGGCTTTATAACGCAGCCATTACAATGACCTCATTGTTCCCACGCGTGCCATTACATCGCAAGTCATATCAACAACTTGCTGTAGGGGACGCGCTGGGCTTAGGCATAGTATTAATTACTATTCCTACTCCAGTTTGTGCAACAGCAGGGAAGGTGTTGGATTTAAAATCCAACACATTCCCTGGTGTTGCACACCCCCTACAGCAAGTCTTTGATACAATTTACGATGTAATGGCACGCATGGTAACAACGCGGTCATTGTAACAACTGCGTTGTAAAGCCATGCATTGTGGAAACAGTATTGTAAATGCTGATTCCCCTTCAGCGCTGTTAGAAGACGCCGTGCATGACTGTCGATTTATTTGGCAGACAAATGATCTAAAAACAAAAATGTAGTCATTATTTAGTATGAAGTGAAGTACCACGCGCCGACACATACGGCGGTTACAATGTTATTTACAGATCAACTCATCTATTCTTTTAAAAAAAAAATGTTTTTATTAAGATTAACATGTTCAGGTAGGTACCGCCTTACAGATGTCATTAAAATTCACAGTAAGACTCACAAGCAGTATGTCACACCATTAATGTGGGTTACTTCCCATATCAACCACCTCGGAGGAGCTTACACTCGAGCTCCCTTCGCTATTCCACCTCCTCAAGACCTCTCTCCCGATATCTGAGGGACTGGTGCACATTCATTCCCTATGTGTGTTCCATTTGCCCCATATCTGATCCCATTTCCTCAGACACCCTCTCATTAAGTATAGAGTTCTTTCTGTTATCATACAGGATTCCATATATCTCTCTCCCAGTCCAGGAGTGTTGATGTAATCTGCGCCCCCCCCCCCCCCTTCACAATGCCGTGCTATTTTTTGTTTTGCGGTCATCATCCCCAATGTATCCCATATCCGCTCTTTATAGTTTAGGTCCGTCTCCTCCCAAATGTTAAGGAGACACATCTTTAGTTGTATCTCTACGCTTCTCCCACTGACTCTGGCCACTTCACTCATTACTTGCCCCCAATACCGCTGGATCGGTGGGCAGTCCCACAGTAAATGATAAAAGGAATCCTCTATCCACATTTCCCTCCCCATCTTAACTAGCGTGGTTCTGGAGAGGTAAACTCTATGTAATATCTTAGGTTGGATTAGTTTAAATCTCACTGCAATAGCGACCTCCCTGGGAGACTAGAGGGCAGACTGCCAGTCTTCATCTTCGAGTTCACCCACATCTCTCTGCCATTGAATCCAGAGTTTCTGGATGGGGTCCAGGGAGTTGCACAGCAACTTTTGATAAGTTAGGGATATTGCTTTGCATTCCATGTAGTCTGTAAGAAGCCTATCTTCTAATGGAGAAGCTTCCCGGGGATGAATTCTCGGCGGGATGGCCGTCTTTAGGGCATGTTTAACTTGAAGGTATCTGAAGGCTTCATTCGGGGCCATTGCATACTTGGACTGTAACTCCTCAAAGGGTATGACTCCCCTGTTTCCATATTTCCCCTATCATCAAGAAACCTATGAGGTCCCATCTGTTGAAACCTCAAGAGGTGTGGAGCCCTCCCAATTCCTCACTATACCACAGCGGGGTACTTTGCTTCAGGGTGTTAGACTATCCCTGCCTTTTGTTTACCTTGTGCCATAATGTGATCATATGGCGGTTGGTCCAGACAGAGCATAGCCGTTTGGTTTTGTGTACAGTGCTCTTGTATAACCCTTCTTTCCCATGTGCAACCTGTCCATTCTGTATGCCGGTTCATCCGGTCCATTGATTTATTACCACCAATAGGGCTGCCCAATAATATAATTCAAGATGTGGTGGTGTGTCACCCCCATCGTACCATCTCTGTGTCAGTTTCGACACCGCTATCTGCGGGGGTTTGCCATCCCATAATAAATCTTGTACCTCCCCTTCAACTGTTCAGAAATATGTTTGGGAAATTAGGAACAGAGTGGTTTGTAATGCGCATAGGAAGTGAGGCAATGCCATCATTTTATAAAGTGCTGCTCGGCCCAACAATGACAATGGTAACGTTCTCCATAGTTGGACATCGCTCCGGAGGCGGGTCAGAGGGTTTTGTATATTCTGGGCATAAAATACCTCAGGGTCTGGTGTCATAAATATACCAAGGTACCAAAATCGCTCTCTCGTCACGGTCACTTCGCAGCCTTCAGGTAAAGTGGGACATGGACAGTTTAGTATTTATATGGTGGATTTAGACAAATTAATTGAGTACCCTGATTGTTCGCCTAAATTCTCAAGAATCAATGATTCTAACTTTGAAGTGTCATGGGGAGGCGACATACAATAGGGCATCATCTGCGTACAATGATATACAAACTTCCCATCCTTCCACCCAGCGCAAACCCCGTATCAGATGGTCTCCTCTAATCCACACCATGAGTGGCTCGAGAGCTAGTGCGAATAGAAGCGGCAAAAAGGGGCAACCCTGCCGAGTCCCCCTCCGCAGCATAAACACAGTGGAGGTTCTCTCGTTCACTGCCACTTGTGCTCTGGGTCCGAAATACAGGAGTTTGATCCATGCCTCATGCTTGAAGCTAAACCCCATCTTTTCCAATAAAGCGAATAGGTATGTCCATTCCACTCTGTCAAACAACATGCGTGCATCGAGGGACAGAATCACTGCCTCTTCTCTGATCGTATCTTTCCTACCAAGTACCCCAAAGAGGCAGCGTAGGTTTAGTGTCGTATTTCTTCCCGGCATGAAGCCTGATTGGTCCGGGTGGATCAGGTGAGAGACATGCTGAATAAGTCTAGAAGCCAGCATTTTGGCAAGTATTTTGATTTAGGAGTAAGATGGGGCAGTATGAGGAACAACGATCTGCTGGCTTGCCGGGTTTGTGTATGAGCACTATCATGGTGAGTCGCTGCTCCAGTGGCAGCTCAGCGCATGACCCACTTTCTGAATACATTTGTAGCAAGTATGGTGTTACTTGGGATGCCACTACTTTGTACAATTCGATTGGGATACCGTTTGGGCCCATAGCCTTTATGGACTCAATATATTGGATGGCAGAGGATATTTCCTCGATAGTAATATCATTATGTAAGTCTGATTTCCCATCTGGGGTGAGGCTCGGGAGTGGCAAATCTGACAGCACATCTCTAGCATCTTCCGCTGTGGCCATTGGTATCTCAGTATAGATAGAGGCATAGTATTGTGAAAATTAATCTGCAATTTCTTGCTGATCACTCAGAATCTCTCCCGGATTGTTTGTGATCATACGTATCTACTTGCCCACTCCCTTCTCTCGAGTCAGGCCAAGAGTTTCCCAGCTTTATCCCCATGCTCATATATTCTATCCCTTGTTGCTTTTAGTTTGGCTCAAGTCATTTTCGTTGCCAGCTCTTGTTACTCCAGCCTTTTTAACGGCAAGGTATGCGCCATGTCTTCAGAGGGACTGCTGACCTGTTGGTTCTCCAACTGTAGTATGTTTCTCTCTATCTCCTCCATTGCCACTCATTCCCCCTTTTTATGTCCAACCATGAGACAGAGTCCTTTCCTCTTTATAACCACCTTATATGCTTCCTAGAAGACCCATATCGAAGCCACTGAACCCTCATTGTCTTCAAAATAGTGTTTAGTGGCTTGGGAAAGCCCTTTTCAGATTTTGGGCTCTTTTAAGCACCAGGGATGCACAGATATGCCACATCAGGTACTGTGCTTTCCTGTCGAATAGCAAGACCAGAGGGGGGAGTGATCTGTCATTCCTCTTGCCAACTGATGTGTGTCTCTAAAATCACAGACCCTGTCACCATGTGATGTAATAAAGTCAATGCAGGAGTGGCTATTATCTGCTCCTGAGTAGTATGTGAACTGGTTTTCTCGCGGAGTTTGCGTTCGCCATGTGTCCGCCAGGCCCATTGCTTCCACAAAGTCAGACAGTGGCATGGGGCGTCTAGGCTGCATTCTGGGAGGGAGCCTATCCTGAAGGTCGTCCAATGTCATATTAAAGTCTCCACCCAGGAGGAGGTCCCCATCAGGCAGTCTGAGGAGAATTGCACTTAAATCTGGAAGAGGGATATTATGTAGTGCCGGCGGTATGTATACCGAAACTATATTAATTAGCGTCCCCTCCCATCTACCCTGATCATCTGTCACTTTCTTTTCCACCGTGAAGGGGAACTGCTTCCTTATCATTACCCCCACCCCTCTAGACCCCGTTGTGAATCTGGCATGCACAGCTAAAGTATATCCCCTCTGTCTAGCACCCTGCACGTGTTCCCAACTGGATGTGTTTTCTGTAGGAGAGCTACATCTGGTAAATGGCGCTTAATACATTGGAGCACCAGCCCTCTTTTCCAGCTTATCCCCCAACCCATTAACATTACATTAGAGAAGCCTCAACTGGGTCATGGTAACTTTGTCACTCATCCCTGTGTTTGCGATGCATCTTGTGTCTGGCGCTTCCCACTGTGTACGGTGGGTATATAGTTCCGGAGGAGGTCACACATTTATACTGCTGTAACTTTTGGGGTATTTCTACATGTATCTGTGGACTAAATGAAGTGTCTCTGCTTGTCTTAGCATAAAAGGCTGCTTATGACATCGCCTGCTGATAAAACTGAAATTCTACTATTCTAATATTAAAGTACTTTAAAACTAAATGATCCCCCATCCCTGCCTCCCTGCATCTCGGGCTTAAAACTGCCTGTGTCCCCAACTCTGCAGAGAGTCTCTCGTCCCTCCCCGCTCCTAACTTGGGGGGCAGTGTCTCTGCCTCTCCCCCTTCCCCTTCCCTCAATACATTTTACAAAGCCAGGTACAATATTACTTGATTAGTTCCTGTTTCTTTAGTGAGCCTTGTACTACTTGGTGCAGAGTATCTATTTTCTTCCCCTGCTCCGCTCATCGAGTCATGAATTCCGGCATCACGATCTCAAAGTTCACCTGCTTATCATATCCTTATCCTCTCTGATTTCCTGTACCACTGCTCCAGTTGCCAGAGTGTTTGTGGAGGTTCTCAGGAGTGCTCTGTAGTTCCTGGCTCAGATATGGATAGATTCCCTTTGCTCTGGGTTGCATCAGTCTTATTAACACCTCCCATTTCCATTGTTTTACCCTGGCGTCTGTCTCTCTTCTCTTTAGCATTGGGGTCTCTGACTCTTTTCCAGCCCTCTAGCCTTACTCGTGCCTCCTCTGGGGTAGCAAAGAACCAGACTGTCCCTTCTGCTTCAACCCTTAGCTTTGCCGGGAATAGCCCTGCGTATTTTAGCTTCATCTCCCTCTCAGCTTTCTTTACTTCCAGGAAATTATGTCTCTGAACCTTTAATCTGTAGTCTGGGGAAAATGTGATTACACTGTTCTCACTACGCACTAGCGGTGTGCTTCGGGATGTTTGAAGAATTGCATCTCAGTTACGGAAATTGAAGACACGTGGTAGTATCAGTCTTGGAGCCACCCCAGGCCTCAGTCTTCCCTCAGGAATTCGGTGGGCACGTTCTAACGAAAAATATTTGGACATGCCTTTGGGCTGAAGCGATTTTAGGATTAAGTCTTCAAAAAATAGGCCTTTTGCTGGTCCCTCGGCTCGTTCTGGTACCCCTATGAGTCTGACATTATTGCGTCTAGGGCTACATTCGTAGTCGTCTAATTTGTCTTCCATTTCTTTTCTGCTTTTGGAAAGTTCCTTAACTTGCTTTTTAAGAGTAGCCATGTCTCGCTCTATGTCTGCTGTCTTTTCCTCTACATTTTTTGACTCTCATGCTCATTTTCCTGAGGTCTGCCCTGATCAGGGAGACCTCCGTGGTGACAGATTTAATTCCAGTAAAGTCTGCACTCTGTTTAAGGCCACCATTATGTCTTGTAGTGTATCAGGTATAAATGGCCGCACACTGCTCGTCACACCAGCAAGTTGCCCCAAGGAACTGTGGACGATGTAGTAGCGACGGCGAGTACGCCTATGCTACGAAGTGTATGAATAAGTATGTGTCGCATTAGCCATCCCTGGACACGTGTTTCGAGGTAGTTGCCTCTTGTCAGCAGGGAGTAGGTAAGTGTAGAGGGGTGCCGCGTGGACTGCCAGCAATTAAAAACAGGTAAAGTACCTTTCACGGCGCGCAGGTGCTGGTCAAAGACTCGTCAGTCCGCTGGCTCAGGAGAGCCGTAATGTATCAGGTATAAATGGCCGCACACTGCTCGTCACACCAGCAAGTTGCCCCAAGGAACTGTGGACGATGTAGTAGCGACGGCGAATACGCCTATGCTACGAAGTGTATGAATAAGTATGTGTCGCATTAGCCATCCCTGGACACGTGTTTCGAGGTAGTTGCCTCTCGTCAGCAGGGAGTAGGTAAGTGTAGAGGGGTGCCGCGTGGACTGCCAGCAATTAAAAACAGGTAAAGTACCTTTCACGGCGCGCAGGTGCTGGTCAAAGACTCGTCAGTCCGCTGGCTCAGGAGAGCCGTAATGTATCAGGTATAAATGGCCGCACACTGCTCGTCACACCAGCAAGTTGCCCCAAGGAACTGTGGCCGATGTAGTAGCGACGGCGAGTGCGCCTATGCTATGAAGTGTATGAATAAGTATGTGTCGCATTAGCCATCCCTGGACACGTGTTTCGAGGTAGTTGCCTCTCGTCAGCAGGGAGTAGGTAAGTGTAGAGGGGTGCCGCGTGGACTGCCAGCAATTAAAAACAGGTAAAGTACCTTTCACGGCGCGCAGGTGCTGGTCAAAGACTCGTCAGTCCGCTGGCTCAGGAGAGCCGTAATGTATCAGGTATAAATGGCCGCACACTGCTCGTCACACCAGCAAGTTGCCCCAAGGAACTGTGGACGATGTAGTAGCGACGGCGAGTACGCCTATGCTACGAAGTGTATGAATAAGTATGTGTCGCTTTAGCCATCCCTGGACACGTGTTTCGAGGTAGTTGCCTCTCGTCAGCAGGGAGTAGGTAAGTGTAGAGGGGTGCCGCGTGGACTGCCAGCAATTAAAAACAGGTAAAGTACCTTTCACGGCGCGCAGGTGCTGGTCAAAGACTCGTCAGTCCGCTGGCTCAGGAGAGCCGTAATGTATCAGGTATAAATGGCCGCACACTGCTCGTCACACCAGCAAGTTACCCCAAGGAACTGTGGACGATGTAGTAGCGACGGCGAGTACACCTATGCTACGAAGTGTATGAATAAGTATGTGTCGCATTAGCCATCCCTGGACACGTGTTTCGAGGTAGTGCCTCGAAACACGTGTCCAGGGATGGCTAATGCGACACATACTTATTCATACACTTCGTAGCATAGGTGTACTCGCCGTCGCTACTACATCGTCCACAGTTCCTTGGGGTAACTTGCTGGTGTGACGAGCAGTGTGCGGCCATTTATACCTGATACATTACGGCTCTCCTGAGCCAGCGGACTGACGAGTCTTTGACCAGCACCTGCGCGCCGTGAAAGGTACTTTACCTGTTTTTAATTGCTGGCAGTCCACGCGGCACCCCTCTACACTTACCTACTCCCTGCTGACGAGAGGCAACTACCTCGAAACACGTGTCCAGGGATGGCTAAAGCGACACATACTTATTCATACACTTCGTAGCATAGGCGTACTCGCCGTCGCTACTACATCGTCCACAGTTCCTTGGGGCAACTTGCTGGTGTGACGAGCAGTGTGCGGCCATTTATACCTGATACATTACGGCTCTCCTGAGCCAGCGGACTGACGAGTCTTTGACCAGCACCTGCGCGCCGTGAAAGGTACTTTACCTGTTTTTAATTGCTGGCAGTCCACGCGGCACCCCTCTACACTTACCTACTCCCTGCTGACGAGAGGCAACTACCTCGAAACACGTGTCCAGGGATGGCTAATGCGACACATACTTATTCATACACTTCGTAGCATAGGCGTACTCGCCGTCGCTACTACATCGTCCACAGTTCCTTGGGGCAACTTGCTGGTGTGACGAGCAGTGTGCGGCCATTTATACCTGATACATTATGTCTTGTAGTGTTATACTTTCTGTGGAGGCTGGTTCCGAGGTGCCAGCTGCAGTTTCTGTGCTTGTATTTCCTTCTGCTTCGGTCTGTTTTGTCCAGACATATTTATCCAGCTTAGCTTGATGGGTGTTTCATCCTCCTTTACCGCCTGTCATTGTGGCAGAGATGTATTTGTTAGAATTCGCAATGGTCGCTGTTGTCCTGTCCCCTCTGGGTACTTCTGCCGCCTGCCAGTTCATGCCTTGATGCTCTACGCGGCCTGTCGGGTGCCTCCCAGTGAGACTGGGGTGAGGAGCCTGGGGGTCCCCCGGCCGATGATCTGGCGTGGCGCACTCTATTAAAGTGCGAGTTGATTCTCTGCATTTCGGAGCTGTGGTCTTGTCGCTCACTTTAGAGTACATCTTTCTATGGGGGTACTTTTCCTCAATTCTGCACTCTGTGTCCAACAGTGGAAGCAGAGTCACTACCCCCTTATTCTTATAGCTATATTTCAACTGCTCTGATCTCTGTCTGCCCGGGGGGGTATGGTGCACCAACTCAGCCTCCTCCACTGACACCTTCTTGCCCTACTGCTGTTACGGGAACTCCCCCCCCCCCTCCTCGACAATGCCAACGTTCCTCATGGTGCAGCCTTCCCCTTCTTTCATAGCGTGTTCAGACCGTTCTAGGGCTCAGCTAGTTGCCACCTGCTCAAAGGTCTCTAAACCCGGTAGGTCAGCGTCTATAGGCCGTAGCCTCCCCCTCTTTGCCTTCAATAGTCCATCCTTCCCCCCCTGGTCTCTTACTGCTGTTTTAAACTTGAGGCTCCGTCTCTCTGCAGTGTTCTCTTCTGCGTCCCTGGGCCTAGCTGACATTTCTCCCGTTCCAGGTGCTGTGCAGGATTTCGCTCCTGTGCCCAGCCGTGACCTTGCACTCTTTCCTTTTGCCTCCATGCGGGCCTCTGATTCTCCGACCGTCACCCCCTGCTCACCTCCGTCTGGTGGGGGTCTGACCGCATGTCTGGTCTCAACTCCTGATCTGCTCGGGCGCTGGTATCTCACAACTCGAGTCCCCAGGTCAGGCCCCACCACAGATCTCTTCGCTCCCTCCATCGGGGGGCTCACAACCTCTGTCCCTGCACTCCGAAATGGTTGTACTTTCAGTGACGTCTCCTTTTGTTCAACTAGCATTGATGAATGCTCTGATTTTTACGTTTAGAGGTTTTGGGAATCGGGAGCTTTCCTAACTATCAGCCATCTTGCGTCACCGCTGTCCACGCCCTCCGACTCATCTATTCTTGATAACATTTATGATTTTGATCGCATGGATCTACATATGAAAAGGTTGTTAATCTTTGACATATTGTTTTGTCCAGAAGATGGTCTTATAGATTCATTACAGGTAAGACAGAAACATCGACGCATCAACCCATTTTCTATGTAATTGCTGCCCAAGAATTGTGATTGGAGGAAAGCTAGGCACAATGTATAGGCCAGTTTTCTTGAGAGTTTAGAGAAATCGGTTTCCTAAATTGTTGTCTAGTAGTATATGTTATATATGCAGGTGAAACTTCAGTCATCAATGTTCTTGAAGAAATATCTGTACTCTTAAAAATGTATGCAGCAGACTATAAAGATATAAATAAGAAATGCCCCCATTATTTTGAGACTTTTTTCTACAGTAAACTAAAATGTTTTTGTAAATTAATGTGTGTTGCTTCAGTAGAGCCTCCAAAGCATTTACAAAGGTATTATTGTATATGAAGTAAATTCCTTTGTTGACACCAATTTCCTGATAACTTTTAGAAAGCTGGTATTTTTCTGCCTAAACCAACGGTGTCTATCAGCCAGTTCCCTGGGTCAACTGACTCTGAATGGCTCTGCTGTTGTGGGTTGTGTATTGCTTCCAGACAGTGGCTCAAAAAAAGCCTGGGTGTGAAGGGAGTGGGTCTTCCAGACAGGATGACTGGGACGGAGCTGTAGCCTGCACTGATTACTTCTCAAAAGGTTGTGCAACACACACAATGGAAGCTGACATTAGACTGCCCTTGCCTTTGTCACCCTACATGGTTTGGAGCCAGGACCAGGACAACGGGAAGAACTGACAAGAACAATTCTTTGGGGAGGGTCAGGGAATTCTCCCACACAAAGGTTGGCATAGGTATAAAAGTCGGACCTTCAGAACTTCTCATCAGAACACTCCTGGGCCTGTGGTCGATTTAGAAGAAGTATTACTCTGCTGGCTTAAGGACTGCACTGCTGCTGATAGGACTGTCTTTCTGTCTGAAGACGAGAAGGAAGACTGGACCTGCTTGCCTTCATCCCAGGTTACCCAAAGTGATTCTGGTGGTGAGCTGGCTAACCTCCCCTTTGAGCTACATGGGCACGCCAAGCTTCCAGAGGCCTCTTTGCCATTGCCCAGCTGAACAAAATGCACTGACCTGCCTAGACCTGTCTGAGCCCTTCTACTGGCCTCTGCTGGAATGAGTCTTAATCCCCAAGAAATGCCTCCAGGTACTCCAGCTACTGGAACCTTGGCTGGCATCAGTGAGAGCTCCTCTTCAAGAAAAGTGAAGATCCTAGTTTGGGCTCCTCATTAATGCAAAGTGATCTCTTTGTGCTGAGAATCAACAGTGCACGCTGCACCAGCAGAATCTTTCCTTCATGTTGCTATTGACTGTCTGCAAACCAGCAACATGAGACCTGCAATTTGCATTGACAGAGACCATCCACAACAATGAAACAATGCAAAACTCCAGTGATGACCAGATCTGCGCACTACAGCAACAACTGTTCACGATCCTCAACCTGCTACTCGCACTGAAAGCTTCCTTCATGTGACCTCCTCTAACGTGGACAAAACTCTTTGCGCCAGACTTGAAATGGTAACTGTTCAGAGGGACTAGCCTGGTCCCTGTATCCAACCGCTTCTTCCCATTCAGTCTGAACTTGTGACTTTTTCCTAGTCTAGCGCGACTAGAATAACAGCAAGCGGTGCTTTGTGCTTCCTGGTGCCATTTTCACAAAAAAATCAATATATCTCCATTTGTACACATTGGATTTTAGTCTTTCTGGTATCATTTGATTTATGAAAATGTATTCTTTGTTTCTAAATTGGTTTGGAATTTTCTTCTGGTGTGTGATCATCAATCACTAATAATAACTAAGGGCAGTAAAAGGTTGTTTTATGCATGCAAAGTTTGGCCAGGTTTTCAATTAAAGCAAATTAAAAAAACTTTGTAAAGTTTCCTTTTCTTAAATTTACCTTTGCTTATGCAATGTTT
The DNA here is from genome assembly GCF_964204655.1 of Triturus cristatus. Classification (NCBI taxonomy): domain Eukaryota; kingdom Metazoa; phylum Chordata; class Amphibia; order Caudata; family Salamandridae; genus Triturus; species Triturus cristatus. The sequence continues at coordinate 364,729,429 of NC_140593.1, read as the reverse complement.
TATGTGTATTATGAGATCATCATCACAGTATTACAAGTTCATTTTTATTCTTATTGAACCCAGTCAATATGGAAAATGCATATATTTTTCACTGCATGTTTACCTTTGCAGAGCTTTTTCATGAACAATGCTCTATGTATTCAAACGTTTTCACTACAAATTTATTTTGTGATATTAAATATTGCAAAAGGTACAAAACTTTGTAACTTCCTAAATTTGCAAAGTTTTGCATATAATTTGTGAAGGTTGGAAGAAAAATACTTTACCGTTTTGCACACCACTAATGCACATGACAAATAATCATGCAATTCTTAAAACATAGTTGGTTTGTTTACATCACCAAAGCCATATATGTGCATCTTTCTTTAACCATATACAAAGTAGACCAGATTACTACTACATCTATTATTTAGTGCTCATCAGTTAAATCCCTTGTTGCCACTACAAGACCATCCCGATTGTATGCTTGACTGAACTAGCTCTTGGACACAGCTGAATGGTGTTGCTATTGAAAATGTTGCATCTTCCTTACAAGTTCCATTTCACAGGTCAGTCCACCTAATGATAATAGCCAACCAAGGACCAGATTTATCTTGGTGGTATGTATACTTTGTTGCAATAGAATAGATACCACCAAGATAAACCTACACCTGCCAACTCGGAAAGTGGATGGAGCTTAGGTTTAATAACAGCAGAGACTACTCTGTATCTGCTGTGATTAAACCTCTTCTACGGCCCTGTGAAGTAAGGGCTGTTGGAGACAGACCTTTAATTCTGCCCACCGTATTTATATTGGAGGAATTAGAGGTCAGTTTTAACTGCCCATCACTACTCAGAAACACTGGTGATAAGGGGCAGTGAAAACGGTTAAATGCTCCCCTCACAATGGGAGAGGGCTTCCATGGCGAGAGGAGCATTTTCATTTCTATTTTCAAAAAGAAAATTCCACTTTGGGATTTTCTTTTTTAAAATAAAAGCGAAAACAGTTTGATGCAGGGCTCTATCAGGTAAACATAATTCACAGGACCCTCTAGTTCCTGCCACTGCTTTAGAAATGACAGCCAGCTTTGTGGTCATTTCTTAATCAGGCAGGGGGCACCTCCATCATAGCTACAGAGTAGTTTACTCCTTCTCCCTCACAGAGTAATGAGTCACCCGTCTATATATAAATTAGGGCCTAAATCTGAAAACAGTACCTTCACACAGCTCCTCCAAAGTTCTCTTGTCACTTTTAAATATGCACTGAAGATACCGTAGGTCTTTTAGAATTCGAACCAAGCCGTGGGCTGTGTATCAACAGCACACATTTCACTTGATGCTCACAAGCCACTTAACAACCCTCCTCAATAAATAATTGTAAAAAATGTGTGTCTTGTGCAGACTACAACTTTTCGATTTTAGTGCACAGCTAATATTAATATAAAGATACCTAAATTGGAAGTTTAGCAGCGTCATACAAAGCCTCCCCTATCTAGACTAGCTGTATGAGGATTTATTTTATTGGGCCTCACCTTGTCCCCATGATTATTTCTGCAAAACACATGGCTTCAATAGGCCTGGCTTCATGACACACCTGTCAGTAGTGCTGTTGTAAAAATAACCTTTAAAGATATGCTCAAAGTGTGCTTTGAGCCCATCTCTTCAACCTTTGGCTTTTTACTGACTATCATCTTTCCGCCATTTGCTAGAGACTTTTTCACTCACATCTTAGCCCAGCTTATAGGAATATTTCACTCCCTGGGACCGGTGTCCGGGTAACACCCCTCATGAGCTAGACTAACTTCAATCCAGTGGCAAAAGTGAGCAAGGGACGCAGATCTGGGCATACCATGCCAACTTAGGGTGAACAAAGCAAACACAAGGATTCAAGCTAGCCTGACTGAAGAGAGGTGTTACCCCGAATCCGGACCCAGGATGCTCGTTTCTGGTCCAGGGAAGACAGTTCAGGCTGGACAGTTCCCATGAGGAACAGGGTCAAGACTGATTTGCACATGGCTGGGTCTGAACTGGGGTGGTGAAATGAGTTAAAGAACGATGATGGTTTTAACCCAGATCTGTGACTGGGGGTGAGTATCTGAAAAGTTTCAGCACTCCCTCCATCATCTCCTTGTGTTTGCTTTGCTCTTCTCATTTCCCCACCCTTCTCCAACTCTCATTACTCCCTCCTTCTCCTACCTCTTTCCAAAGTGCGCACCTAATTCCCGGACCACTACACATAGTTCTTCAATCCTGCCGCTCCTATCATTGGTCTGTGAGCTCTTTGTTTCACGCTCACTACCACTTCTTGTTCTCCCCACTTAAACTTCCCTGTCAACAGGTTCTCTTTAGTGCCAGGAGGGTAGAGAAATGTTCTACATTGAAGACTCCCATGCCATCAAAGTACTCCTGTTTCATTTCTATGTCAAATTCAGATCCAGTGGCAAGAGAGCCTACTGTGTTTGTCCAGGTCATGGAAAATAAAGAATGAATGTAATGGAGGCCCTCTTGCTCTCCAAACTTTATTTAAGATGGAACCAAAATCAGCACTGAATCGAAGGCAAATGAGCCTTCTATATTGACTGCCTTTCTTTTCTTTCACTAGGTTTAAGTTCCCAGGCTGCATATATTAGCACGTTAAATTCTAATTTATTGGCTTTGTCATTGCTTGTTCTATCAGGAATTCAAGATAATTGCTTCCTGGGAAGGTATCAAAACATTTATGAACGCGGATATGTGAAAACAAAGGGCGAGAGAGTGTTTGTGACTGACAAGATGTCATTGTATTTGGTAGGTAAGAAAGCAACTCAATAATAGATGAATGAGTGTATAGCTAAAGCTATTAACTATTAGCTAAGTGATAGAAATCATTCCCAGCCATCAAGGGTTTTGCAAGCTTAAAGAAATATCAACATGTCTAATTACTGCAGTGAAAAGGGATTAAGCCATGTGTCCTTCTAAGGGGTGAGAATAATGTAGAGGTGGGACAACATTGTCATCAGAACTGAGGAACTGAATAATTCCCACTAGAAACTCTTCTGGTGGCCAATAGCATGACTTGTGTTTGCCAATGGCTTCTTGATTTAAGGCATTATTAGTACCTTAAGGCCCGGCCAAGCTAGAGATTGCACAGCCAATTTATGTACTGTGTATTTCTGACCTGATTGATTGTACAAAAATCTTGGAAGATTGACATTTTGTTTCCCATCAGCTGCTCTCTTGAGTAGGGAATGGGTATTGCACCAACCTTTCATATTTTCTCTCTCTAAACGGGAATGATTAGGTTTATCATTTTATTACAGGACCGGAAGCTTCAGATTATGCTTCTCTTTCTTTACTGTCAACACAACAGCCAATGAAAAAACGTTTTTCATAACATAAGTAAAAATACATTTCCCATGGTGCTCTTCCACTAATCATGTCCCATCAGACCCTAAAGGAGCCACCATCACAGTCCCATGAGCCTCTTTCTTTGCTGCTCACGGCAGAGATAAGTGCTATTCACATTGTTATTCATAACAGTTACTTGTATGATTTGTATACTCCGCTTGATTGATTTACATGTATTATAAGATCGCATGGTTCATGCTTGCTGACTATTGCAAACTGTTTTGTGAGCTGCGCGAGTGCTTTACTGGCCCGAGCGGGTGTTTTTTCCCCTGTAATTGTCAAAGCAGCTTTAAGGCTGGATACGCACACTGCGTGAGTGTTGTTTCAGGCTATTTATAGTACCCACTCCCAGGGGGGGGGCTAAATTGCTGCTGCGCATCTAGCGTGAGTGTGTGTGACCCACGAGTGGTCTTACAGATTGAAAGCTGACTCCCGCGGGAGTGTAGGTGACACTGTGGTTAGCGGTGCACCCTCATATGCAATTTGGGCATTTCTATTGTGGCAATGCAGAGTGAAAGTCAGCGCTCACCATCAGAGGCCTTTCAGCCCAATGTACATCAGGAGTCAGGAAGTGTCTGACGTGCGTAGCTCAATTGGGCTACATTTGGGCTACGCACGTCACACGTCCCCATTGCTTAATAGCCTGGATTTACACCGAGCAGCACGTAGTGTGGATGCCTGCCGGGCTGCAACAGTAGTCAGCCCTGGGAGTGAGCACAAGCTCCATAAAGATTGTGAATTGGCTCATTACGCCCTGAAGTATGGGGCTGGAATAATAAAGACTACAGCTTTGCTAAGGAGCTAAGTAGACTTATTGTTCATCCTATTTTTTGTGTGCACGTGGGTGGCTCCCCCTTACACCTCCTGGAACTACTTACATTGAAGCCTTAATCTTTGTCAAGAGTGTGATTAGTGTTCCACAATGGAAGAATGGGTGAGATATGAGGAGAATGATCCTTATGATGAGGGACAGCAAGACAATGTCCTTGAAGATAATATTGTTGACACTTTGGATGCCTCGGTCCAGTAGTCGGTCAGCAGGGCAATTGAAAGCATGGTCCCTGGCATGGTGCAACAAGCATTGGCCGCGGCTCTAAAGCCAATTACCAAACAACTAGAAAAATTTGCAAAAAGACATGGGTTTACCAACCTTCTGGAACCACATAAAGAGATTCCCCCAGATGACACTCTGGCAAAATCAGGGTCATGGCCCCATGCTGATGCACTGGCCAACATGCCTAAGTCGAATGTAGTGGATCATGGTTATACCACACCATCCACCACAGAGGGTGGTAAGGCCAAATGTAAACAGAAAGCTTACATAGACACCGACACAACCGACACTGATACAACAGACGAGGAGGCACCACCTAAAAAGAGATCTAGAAAGGCAGTCAATGTAGCGGATAAAGATCCTAAAACACCTTTTACCTTTTATACAAAAAGTATAGTTCACCCCAGATCTTCCGATTGGGTTCCCGCCCCAGAAGTGGCAGACTATTTACACGACAACCTCAGGAGTGGTTTTGATAAGGAGGTGTGCCATAGATTGCGCTTGGAGTGCCCTCGGCCAGATATCCCAGACAGGGTTGCAGAAGCTCCTGATATTGATGCTAGCCTCCTGACTTTTCTTAAGAAGTTCGCAAATGATCCTAAAAAGGGCATTGATCGAGCCTGGCGAGGCTGCCAGGACAAGCTTCTCGATGTTGCAGGACCACTTGCAAAGATACTAGAGATGGCTCTCATGGGGAAGGATCCAGCCACTCCCATAGACCCCGATATTCTAGCGGTTTGGACACAAAGGGCAATTTGCCTCCTGGAAAACGCAAACTACAGAGAGACGCAAATCCTTGTTAATGAGGATGGAATTCAGTCTGACCGAATAAGCCTCTGCCAAGCCAGGTCCGCTGGCAGAAGGTTACCTCTTTGGAGATAGATTTGTCAAGGACGTCTCCAAGTATGTAGGTACTTTTACTTCCCTGGATAAAGCACAGTCAGGGATTAAACGTGTTTTCCACGCTGGCCTTTTTCACTGGGCCGGCGAGGCAGAGGAAGCTCACCAGGCCCCCAGTATTACTATGGAAGAGGTAGAGGCAACTGGGATTCTACCAGGGGTGGAATCTTCTACCCGACGAGACAATGGTTCAACAGACATCGGTTCAACAGAGGTGGACACCGAGCAGGATTTCAGGCTCAAAACGCTGCAAGTAAGTGTACCACAATTGCTTCACCTACCTTGGGGGGGTCATACATAATTCTTCATACACAATTGGAGGGTGTTATCACAAGATGCGTGGGTCTTACAGATTATTCAGGGCTTTCATCTGGAGTTTAACCAGATGTCTTTTCAAGACAATTATCAAAGACAACTGAATTTTTCCCAACAAGAATGTGTTTTTATAGACGCAGAAATAGAAGAATTGCTGCAGAAACATGCGATTGCCTATTGCGACAACGAGATTCGGGTTTCTGCAGCAATGTCTTCTTGCTGCAGAAAAAAGGTGGGGGTCACACGTTGCTGTTAAACCTGAGGGAGTTCAACCATTTCATGGTCTACAAACATTTCAAGATGGAACGCATCCTTCTGTTGGCCGATCTTTTAAAGAAGGGGGATTGGATGGTCCGGCTGGACCTAAAGGACGCCTACTTGACGGTCCCTATCTACCCCCCTCATTGGCGACTCCTCCAGTTTCAATGGAGGAACCGATGGTTAGAACATTTGGCCCTTCCTTTTGGACTTGCCTCAGCACCATGGTGTTTCACCAAGGTACTGAAACCTGTCATAGCTCATCTCAGAATACAGGGAATTCGCATGATAAGGTATCTAGATGATATTATGATTCTTCTGCAAAACCTGGGTTTTGTGATCAACGACCCCAAATCAGCCTTATTCCCCGTCCAGTCGATAGACTTCCTGGGATTTGACATAGATTTCACAGACGGCTCAACTGAGTCTTCCCAAGTCCAAGTTACGGACCTCAAGAAAGAGATCACCTCAGTATTATCCAAACAGGAGGTATCTCTACGAACACTTGCAAGGATGGTGGGGTTATTAGCATCCTCAATACAGGCGATATTTGTGGGCCTGCTGCACTATAGGGCCCTTCAGAGATTAAAGATTCAACATCTACGCAAAGGACTTTCATACACAGAACTAGTTCCCCTAAAACAAGAAGCGAGGGACGAAATGCAATGGTGGTTAGGTCATGCAGATGCCTGGAATGGCAGAGCCATATTTGGTTCTCAACCAGAAGTAGTTATGGAGTTAGATGCCAGCCGGTGGGGCTGGGGGGCGCGTTGCGGAGATATCTATACAGGAGGTAGATGGTTTCTTCAAGAACTATCACTCCACATCAACTGCCTGGAGTTGTTAGCAGGGTCGTTCGCGATATGAACTCTCTCCCCCAAACAAGTGTCTTGTTGCATCCTTCTCAGGATGGAAAATATCTTGGCAATAAGATATATCAACAAGTTGGGAGGTATAAGGTTGTCACTACTTGTGGAAATAGCGAAGGATTTCTGGCACTATTGCCTGAAGCATCAGATATTGGTGGTTGCGGAATACATTCCGAGGCAGTTGAACACTGTCGTGGCTGGAATTCCAGGTATCTGAAGGATTACAGCGACTGGCAACTCCAGCCGCAACTGTTCCAATGGTTACAGAAAGTATGGGGTCTGATAGATCTTTTCTCACCCAGACTGAATCGACAACTGCAGACATTCTTCAGCTGGAGACCAGGTCTGATAGATCTTTTCTCACCCAGACTGAATCGACAACTGCAGACATTCTTCAGCTGGAGACCAGACCCCTTGGCGAGAACGATGGACGCTTTCACCCAGAATTGGGCACGGAATCTGAACTACGCATTTCCCCCATTCATCCTAATTCCCCGAGTGACCTCACACATAGCACGCCAGCAAGCAGAGGTGATATTGGTGACGCCGCTTTGGAAGGCACAACCTTGGTTCCCAATACTGTTGGAAATGAGTTGTGATCTTTCCAGGATGCTCCCTTGGTCTCAGACTTTGCTCCAGGGCCCTCACTGGGAACTGCACCCGCTGGTTACATCGGGGCAGTTGTCCCTGATGGCATGGAGGCTTTCTGGCAACAGTGGGGAATGCCAGGAATTTCAGACAAGGCTTCCAAATGCATTAGACTGGCCTGGGCCCCTTCCACATGAAAGAGATATTCTTCAGCTTGGAAATGCAGGGTATGTTGGTGCGTGGAAGGGCACATGGATCCCGTGAGGGCAGAGTTATCCCAGGTTGTGAATTTTCTGTCTGAAAAAGCCTCAGAAGGCTTGGCATATCGTTCAATCAACAATTTCAGATCTGCCATATCCGCGGGACATACACAGGTAGACGGTAAACCAATAGGCATGCATCCAGATGTGTGTAAGTTGCTTAAGGGTATTAGAGTAGCTAATCCTCCAAAACCAAAATATTCATGTTTATGGGACGCATCGCTACTGCAAAACCTTTTTGATAAATGGCCCAGTAGTTCTCAGCTATCCAGAAAACAATTGTCTATTAAACTAGCTATGCTATTGTGTCTCTATGCTTGCAGACGTTCGTCTGACGTGAAGGCTCTAGACATAACAGGTAGAGTATATACTCCGGTGTGAGTTTTCTTTACCATTACGGGCAGGACGAAAACAATGTTAAGTAATATTGAGTATAATGCTTTTCCCAATAATGATGTTGTGTGTGGTATAGTGCTTGAAGGCATATGAGGAGAGTACATGGTCCGTGAGACCAGAAGGTTCTAAACAGTTATTGAACGCCTTGTAAAAACCATTCAAGTCAGTATCTACGGTGACAATACCTAGATGGTTAAAATTAGTTATGAAAGAAGCTGGGGTAGATACCCAGGTGTTTGGAGCGCATTCTGTGTGTGGCGCTATGGCGTCCAAAACCTTTATGTTGGGTTCAACAATTCAGGACATTATGAAATCTGCTGATTGGTCATCTGAATCTCTTTAAACAATTTTATTATAAACCGGTGGGTGATATAACTACTGTGGTTTTTGATAAGCGTTAAACAAGCATAATCCCAAGCCTCCGGTCCTGTAATAGAATAAAAACTTTGCTAGCATTCGCGCCAAGAATTTTCAATTCTATTAAGGACACAGAGGCAAGTATTATCCTACCCAGTTGTATTCTGTTTGATTACAATAAATACCCGCCCATATGTAATAATATATATTTTCAACAGAGATTACGGATTGTCTATTTCATTTATTCCAGGTTCAGACAAGAAGACTGAATAATTGTCTTTCTGGTTGAAGACGTCGGATGAAGTTATGGTTAATGGTTATTCTTCCACGTTGGAGGATTTGTGGATTCCAATTAATGTTTACACTTGGACTATGGACTCGAGCAAAGAAAGAGGCTCATGGGACTGTGATGGTGGCTCTTATAGGGTCTGATGGGACATGATTGGTGGAAGAGCACCATGGGAAATGTAGTTTTACTTATGTTATGAAAACGTTTTTTTCATTGGCTGCTGTGTTGACAGTAAAGAAAGAGAAGCATAATCCTTGCCTCCGTGTCCTTAATAGAATTGAAAATTCTTGGCGCGAATGCTAGCAAACTTTTTATTCATAGTGAGGGTACCCTGAGAGAATCCTGTTTGAAGCACATGGACATGTATAGTCAGAAGGAAGCTTTATTATAACGATAACTAATGTTCTGAATGTCTATGTTTCCAGAGTATCTCAGATTTACAGAGTGCTATTTTGACCACTGAAAAATATTTAATGCAACAGTTAATTTGCAGTTCAAGCACCTACCTTTAGTAAATGTGTAGAGAGACGGATTGTTATTTCAAAAGACTCAGCCTTGCAAAGTTTGTTGGAAGAGAGAGAACTGTATCCAATATATCCCGAGAGTGCCTCAGGTTACAGTCATTAGCATTTGGAAAAACCTGGGTCAGCTGATTGTTCCTGGTACTATTAGCCTATATAAGGTCCTTGGCTTTACATTTTAAAAGTTTTTCTCTTTTTGCCTTTTGTATTCTTTTGTAAAATGGTCATGGGGTTTTCTACCCCATTGAACAATTTTTTAATTATGCTTATCACCTTAATTTAATTCTTCTTCGACCGTCACTTTTTATTAAATAAATCTGAATTTCAAACAGATATTTTTGTATTACATTTGCTTCTTTATATATACCTTCATTTACTTATCTGTAATTCAATACATTATGTTTATTGGCCTCTGCATCCCGAGCACCTCTAGCATGTTTGCCTTTTGAGTGCAAGCCTGTGCCACCTTATGGGAGATTGAAGGCTATTTCAAAGACCCTATGATTTACTTCTCCTTATAAATCGCATGGTTTACAACATCGCCAATTCACCACTATAACATAAAAATCACACAGCTACTCTTTCACATCCCCTGTGACTTGACATCCTTGGCTCGGTTTTTCCCCAAACGTTTTGCCTTCAGGGCTCCTGTTTGATGTTTTTGTTTTTGTTGGTTTTAGATCTCTGCGCACTTTACCACTGCTAACCAGTGCTGAAGTGCTTGCACTTATTCCCCCAAATGTGGTAAAATTAGCCTACATCTAATTGGCACATTTAATTTACTTTTAAGACCCTAGTAAATGGTAGTACATGTACCCAGGGCTAATAATTAAATGCTCCTAGTAGGTCTGCAACACTCCTTGTGCCCTCACTAAAGTAGCACTTTTAAAGCTTATCTTGGGCCTGCCGCTGCAGCCTGTAGTGCAGTTTTAAACTGCCATTTTGACCTGGCAAACTGAGGTCGGCCCTAAAGGCTCATAGGGTAGGGCACATTGTATTTAGAATGTAGGACATGTGTTCTTACATTTTACATGTCCTGGCAGTGTAAAACTCCTAAAGTCTTTTTTCACTGTTGTAAGGCCTTTCTCTTTCATTGACTAACACCGGGACACGTTATTAACTTTAATAAGCACTAGCATTAGATATGGCTGGGTCCAAACTGGGGTGACATGGTGGGCAAAAGACCGATGGATTCAACTCATATCTCTTCACTGGGGATGAGTGTTTGAAAGGTTTCAGCACTCAGTCCCTCATCTTGAATTGTTTGCTATGTTCACCCTAAGGGGCCAAGGGTGTGTCCAGAAATGGGTCCCTTCCTCGCTCTGCCACTGGGTTCAAGCTAGCCTGGCTGTTGATGGGTGATACCATGAAACCGGTCCCATGATGCTTGTTTCCGGTCCAGGGAGGATCTGGCCTGGCAGTTCATGCCTGGCTGTTCCCATGGGGAGCAGGATCAAGACTGATTTGCATATGGCTGGGTCCAAACTGACGTGGCATGATGGGCTAAAGAACGATGGATTTAACCCAGATCTCTTGACTGGCAGTTAGTGTTTGAAAAGTTTCAGCACTTCATCCATCATCTTGTTGTGTTTGCCCAGCATTAGATTGGGAAAAGATAGAGACATGCGGGATACACTCAAATGAATTGTAATTTGAAATCCTCTCCAACTGCAAAGTCAGATTGTAGGTCCCAATTCTGAAAATTTCACATTTTGAAGTTGGCATTTTCTGGTCCCAACCATCTGTGCCTTCTGCTGATGTCCTGGGTCACGTGACTGTGAATGACTCTGCTTTAGGGGCTTGTTTATTACTGTTAGACAGTGACACACAGGGGGCTTAGGTGTAAATAGGATGGGTCTTCCTGACAGGACGACTGAGAAGGAGCTATATCCTGACACACTTACACATCAAAGGGCTTTGCCTCCATAGCACACAAGGGAACCTGACACCAGGCTTGCCCTACATTTTGTTACCTCGAGACAGTTTGGAGCCTTGACTGGGGAAGGGGGAGAACTTTTCAGAACCAGTTGTGCTGGTAGGGCAGGAAGTCCCTGCACACAAAGTCTTGCACCAGGTATAAATATTGGACCTTCACAGCCTATCATCAGAACACTCCTGAACCTGTGAAAGTTACAGAAGGACAGCTCTGCTGCCAGAGGACTGCCCAGCTGCTTAAAGGACTGCCTTTCTGTCAGAGAAGGAAGATTGGACCTCCTTGCCTGCCTCCAAGGCTACCCAGAGTAAATCCACGTGTCTGTTGGCTGACCCCCGTATGAGCTACAGGGACACAACAAGCTTCAGAGGCCTCCCAGCAACTGTCCACCTGACCTGCTGCAACTGAACCTGCCTCACTCCTGCTGCTGTTCTCTGCTGGAGTGAGTTTCTGTTCTCCAAGAGGTGCCCCCCAGGTCCTGGACACTTGGCAGGCAACTTTTGGGCCCAGTTCCGCTACACCTGCTGCACCATTCAAATGATGACCCTGTTGCCTGCAAGATAACTGCACTTGTAACTGCCTGGATAGTAGTGAAGTATAGCAATATTTGGTGGTTAGTGGAGTTATGGCAACTTTTGTCCCTGGTGCTACTTCACCTGCTGCACCAGTTAAATCAAGCCCCTTTCGACTGCAAAGTAACTGCTATTGTGACTGCCCGTTTAGTAGTAAAATATAGCAATATTAGGTGTTTAGAGATAGTTCTGACTACCTTTTGGTCCGGTGCTGCTGCACCATACTGCACCTGCTGCACCATTCAAATCATGACCATAGTGTCTGAAAATTAATTGTGCTTTTGACTGCCTGTTCAGTTGTAAAATATAGCAATAATTGGTGTTTAGTGCAGTGCCTGGAGCTTTTGGTCCTGGAGCCTCTGCACCTGCTGCATTATTGAAATCATGACCAAGCGCTTGCTAGATAACTGCTCTTGTGACTGCCTGTTTAGTTGTGCAATATAACAATATTAGATGTTTAGAGGAGTTCCTAGAGCCTTTGGAACTGGTGTTACTGCACCTGCTGCCCCATTTAAAGCATGACCCTGTTATTTGCAAGGTAACTGCTCTTGTGACTGCCTTTTTAGATTGATATTTTAGCAATAATCTGGATTTAGTGGGGCCCCTAGAGTTGTTGACCCAGTTCCCCTGCACCTGCTCCACCATTCAAATCAAGCCCCTTTTAATCTCAAGGTAACTGCAATTGTGACTGCCTCTTTAGTAGTCAAATATTATGTGTTTAAAGAAGTTCTGATAACGTTTGAGCTCGATGCTTCTGCACCTGCTGCACCATTCAAATCATGACCCTGTTGAACGCAAGGTAACTGCACTTGTGGCCGCCTGTTTAGTAGGAAAATATAGCATAGCTCTTGTTTATTAACTTTATTCTTAATGTTCAATGTTTATTACACCATTTAGAATTTGATCATAATGATCAAATAGATTAACTTGAAAAAATCAAGCCGATAATGCCTACAAACTGCGAAGAATGGTACTGAGGCCTGAATAGGAAATGCCACACACGTTCTAAGGCTAAAACATCTGCTTTACCCAACTAAGCAATGGACATCAAGCATTCCAGCATACTGTTGAAAGCTGTCTGCCTATTCTGTGGAAAGATATCTTATCTTGACAGTGAATGAGACTTAATCAGTGTGAACAGGTTTAGTAGAAGTATTGTAAATGCGTGCGGCCAGGGAAGTTAACAAAAAAAAGGTCCACAGAAAAGCAAATGAACCCAGTAATTCGAGTTTTGGGAACAGATATGAGCTCCCTTTTAAGATATATTAAATGCAAGAGATTTCACAAGCACAGCTCAAGCAGGAAAAACCTAAACAGTTCCCCTGACTAAGCAACCCAGAGGGTACTCATGTTTGTGGATCATTAAACAGGAAATGTACACTGGTGTGTTCCCCTTCTTCCCGTTGAGTGTGATATAAGTATTAAATATCTATGCATAAGACATACCACTGGAAAATGAGACTATTGCTATTCATATTGTGCACTTACACAAAACCATTTTTACAATACTATAGATATCATTATTGATATCCTTACTTCCATCATATGTTCTTTCATTCACCAAGGCTTTCAGTGAACTAACATGAAAGAATTGTAAACACAATTGCACACAAATGTGCTAAAAGACTACTGACATATCAAACACACCGCTAATTCCTGTGATTTTTATAACATCAACAATTATCAGTCATTGGGGGGCGTGGCCTGCTGAGCAGCGAAATGGCCGCTCTCTGAGTGTGCTCCGCCGGCTGGATGACTATCCTTAAATTATCCTGCACTTCGGGGTGGTGACGAACTGCCCAGACCGTCGGAAATAGCTGCTGTAGTGGTGTGGCATCGGCGGAGGTCCCTCATACCCGTCCTACCTCAGACAGCTCGGGACTGTGACCCGCTGGAGTCCGCGACGGGAGGCACCGGCGGCGACTGCGGATGCGAAGACGGGAGGCGTGGTGAATCGAGGCCGAGGCTGTCCTGCTGAGCGCGGCCTGTATATGAGAGGGGGAGCATCGTCTGTGGCGGCTGAGGATCGATCGCCTCTGGTAACGGATGCCTCCACCCCCCCGGGGGTGAACGGTTGTGGCGCGAGCTGCTCCTGGTGCCTGCTGGGACGGACGTCGATACAACGGCCTGCAGAGGATCGGGACGATGAGATGGGCACCGGACGCCATTAATGTAGGCGGAGCAGTGATCGGGAGGCCCGGAGAGTGCCGCATATGTGAAGGTGGCGCTGGAGATTTGCAGTGCTGGAGCTGGCTTGTGGTGGAGGGGAGCAGATCTGCAAAGCGTAACGGTCAGTGAATGGGGAGGTGTACGGCCGCCATCTTAGGAGCGCGGCTGTGACGGCCTGGGAGAAGAGCTTCGGCGGGGTAGTACAGGTGCCTAGACGACGGGTGCACATCCAGAGAGGTGCCGTGGGGCAAATAAACAATGGCTGGGGGCGTCTGGGGCTGCGACGGCGATTCCTGGCTGCCTGGAGGGCATTGGTGGCCGCACTTGTTGCCGGTACCAGTGGGAGCTACTGCTGACCGAGCTGGAGGAGGCCCCGGGTGCACTCGAGATCCTACGTGGGCACGGCGCTGTTCGCCTCTTTGGGACTTTGCTACTGCACGATTGGGGGCACATGTGGAGCAATTGAGAGACTGCGCCCTCTGTGGAAGACGAACCGGAGTGGGGGTCGCGTGTAAGCTGCTGGCGTGGAGATTGCTGGTTTCTGTGCCGGAGCCATCGCATACCTACCTGCTAAACTGTGCCCGCTTCTTGCGCTACATTGCCAACCCCCCGCGTAATAGGTGATCTAGCAGGGCGCTGCTGGAAAGTCCCCCCGGGGGGCCGCTGTGTAATAGGGCGGTGGACCTCGCCGCTTGTTGGAGCTGCGGTTGCCTGTTGGGAGGGCTGGCCAAGGCGGCGGCTCTGTAGGGGGTGAACATCAGCTCTACAGACAATACCTCCCCAATCAAATAACAATCATCGACAGGGGGTGCACTGCCTGAAGTGTGGAACGGAATTGCCACCCAACATTTACCATTGCTGGCTCGGGGGTGCCTCTGCTGCTTTTCTCTGCGTGACATTGTTACGTCCCACCAGAAATGGGCAAGCAGAATTCTAAGCAGCCAAAGCTGACCTTCGAACATAAGCGCGCCACCCGGCAGGCGGAATTGGGGCTGGACGCTCCGGCGGAGGAGCAGTGGGAGCCCGCGGCGGAAGACCGTGGAGAGGACTTGCGGGCACTTATGCTGGAGATGCGATCGAGCCTACGTAACATTGACACTAAATTGGATAATCTAACCTCTCAATTAGACTCTGTGAAATCACAGGTGACAACCCATGAGATGCGGTTGGACACGCTGGAGAATCGTCAGACGGAGTTTCACGAATTCCAAGTTGAAACGAAGGACCAGTTGCTACATATGGACAAACTGCTCGGCGTCATCAGAGCTAAGAATGAGGACTTGGAAGCAAGGTCGAGGCGCAATAACCTTCGCGTTACCGGTATTCCGGAGACACCGGCAATATCAAAAATGGAAACCTACATAACTGACCTGTTGCACAAGCTATTTGATCCACACCTGTCTGCGGTGTGGATCAAATAGGGGCTCACAGGTCCTTGGGGCAGAAACCTCCTGTTGGGGCGCCGCCTCGGCCTATTATTGCGAAGCTTCTGAACTACCAAGATCGGGACCTCATCCTACGTATGGCTAGAGAAAAAGGCAGCATCACGCATAAAGGCAATAATATCTCCTTTTACCCAGATTTCACTCCAGCTGTCCAGGCGGCGAGACGAGAATTTCTTCCAGCAAAGAGGGTTCTCCTACAGGCGCAGATCCCATACTCTCTCTTATACCCCGCTAAACTGAAAGTATCATTTGAGGGAACTGCCCACATATTCACTGACGCTAAATCGGCTTTGAAGTTCGCCAAACATGTGGGAGGCAAGAAACTTAAAGGGCCTCGGGGTGGAGCGGAGGCCTCCGGAAGCCAGCTGAGTGACAATGATTAACACAGGTATTGTATTGTGGATATATGTGATCTGACAAATTGGTCAACTGGGAGCTGGGATGGGGCCAATTGTGGTGTGCACTTGCACCTCTCTGGACTCTAATTCACACTGTCTTTTATAGTTTTCAGTACTTGTGTCTTGGGCGGTACACATCCCCCGCAGGTTTTCTGGCCACCCTGTCTAATACAGGGTAGTAGCCGGCATAGCCAGACCCCCTTGGGAATGTTCCCTTGCTTGTTTAATGATGGTTGGGGGTTATTAGTTGTGATGGGAATTCTACAACCCGGTTGGGGGGTTGGAGTGGGTGGGGGGTGGAGGGAAGGCTCTGTTTTTTGGTTCAATGCCAGTACCAATATCATACGATGGGTGTCCGGGGTCCTCTGCATATGGAATGGATCTTGTCGAACTGTTGGTTTCCTCTTCTGTAGTAGAGCGGGATATGCACAAAGCTGATAAAACGTTAGATTGTCTGACCTGGAATGTTCGGGGGCTAAATGACTATAGGAAGTCACGGCTGGTGCATGCCTACTTAGTACGCCACAATGTAGATATTTGCCTGTTGCAGGAAACACACTTAAATACCACACCATCCCAGCGATTGCGTCATGCTAGGTGGGGGCACGCTTATTCGGCTATATACTCCAACTATGCACGTGGGGTGGCGATACTGATCAGACGGGGGTTAGATTGGCGGGAGGGGTTGGTCCAAGGTGACCCAGAGGGGCGATATGTCTTGGTGCAGGGACTGGTATGTGGTCTTTCGGTGGTTATTGTGGCTGTTTATGGTCCTAACATACACTCCCCCACCTTTTTTCACAAGATTTGGAGACAGGTTAGGGCTACTGGTTGCAATACGATTCTCTGGGGGGGAGATTTCAATCCGGTCCTTGATGATACAATGGATAGGAAGGGGGCCGCCCGTGCACTGAACCCGATGGCGAGCACCGCACTACAGGAAATAATAGCGGATGGCGAACTCATTGACATTTGGCAAGGCAGGCATGAGGAGCTGAGGGAGGGTACCTGCATCTCGGCCCACCGCAGCACTTGGTCCCGTTTAGATTATTGGCTAGTGTTCGCGAGACATAGCCCTGTGGACGTGGAACATATGCCCCGTATGCTATCTGACCACGCTCCTTGCATGTTGAAATTGTTGATCCCGGGCGGTCCACGCCCCGGCATTCGCATGGCGCCTCCCGCCCCACGCTCTAGTAGGTGATGCTTTTAAGGAGGAGATTAGGAAGGATATTACTGATTATTTTGAACTTAATGCTGGATCGGTAGCCACTGAGACATCCCTGTGGGAGGCATTTAAAGCTGTAATTAGAGGCCAGTGTATTGCCCGGCAGGCTGGAGTGTTAAGGGCTATAAGGAGCACCCTTGCATCACTGGAGGCAGATATAAAAGAACTCGAACTAAATTTTTTTTATACTGGCAAGCAGGATAGGGCGGGTCTGCTGAAAACCAAGTTATTGGACTACGCTGAGGAAGCGCAGCGTGAGGTAAAATTCTTAGGTAAATATGCGGAGGCTAGACGTTATGGCGAGGGTGGGACGCCAGGTAGGGCCTTGGCAGGTATGTTGAAGGCACCAAGATCTGCAACATACATACATGAACTGCGCACGAAATCTGGCGTCCCGGTTAGAGGTCAAGGAGAGATCCTTGGGGCCTTTTCTGATTTTTACTCTAAATTATACACAACTACCCAGGAAATGTGCCCGGAAGGGTTGGAATCCTTTTTGGATTCGATTGCGTTGGTATGGTTTAATAACACACATAGAGAGTACATGGACCTCCCAATCGATGCCGAGGACGTGGCACAGGTCATAAAGAGCTTGCAACCCGATAAGGCGCCAGGACCGGATGGCTTAACCACGGCCTTTTAGAACGCATACACTGAGGAGCTGGCACCTAGACTGTTAGCAGTTTACAAAGAAGCTCTGGAGACTGGCGTATTGCCCACGTCCATGCGTGAGGCTTTGATTATCACACTACTAAAACCAGATAAACCAGCAGATGACTTAGAGTCCTATAGGCCCCTTTCCTTGATAAATGTGGATGTGAAGATCCTTGCCAAACTAATTGCGAATCGGGTGCAACCCATGTTGCCTATAATAGCACTCCCCGATCAATCAGGATTTATCCCAGGGAGATCAACCTCACACAATCTTCGCACGATCTTCTCAGCCTTGCATTATTTACACCCAGATGTTAGGGCAGCGGTGGTGTTTTTGGATGCCACCAAGGCCTTCGATACTCTTGAGTGGCCCTATTTATTTACTATACTAGGCAGGATGGGCTTTAGTCCACTCCTCATCAAAAAAATGTGCTTGCTATACACAATGCCCAAAGCCCGGGTGAGGGTAAATGGCCTGGTGTCGGAACCCTTCTCCATTTCGCGGGGCACGAGGCAGGGTTGCCCCCTCTCCCCGCTGTTGTTTGCCATGGCTATGGAGTCTCTGGCTGCCAGAATCAGACAGCATCACACGTCAAGAGGTATAGGATTCAGTTCTAGAAATCTCCTAATATCGCTATACGCGGACAATGTGATGTGACCCTCTATCTTATCAATCCGGACGAAAACTTAAATCCTGTATTACGTGAATTTGTCCGCTTTGAGGGTCTTGCGGGCATCTCCCTCAATTGGTCCAAGTCGGTGATCTTTCCCCTGACTGACAACACCTCAAGGGTATCCTCTGAATACCCCCTACGATGGGAGGCAGAAGAGGTCAAATATCTGGGGATATGGATCAGTCGAGATCTTCAAGCGATCTGGAACCTTAACTATGGGAGAGCGACAATGTGGTTGGGAGAAAAGGTGAAGATATGGGCGAAGCTACCCTTGTCCCTCACAGGGCGGATAGCAGTGGCTAAAATGATTATATTACCTAAATTCCTCTACCTATTTGCAAACATACCGATTCCGCTCACATCACATTTTTTTAACACCCTGAGATCCAATCTGGTCGAACTAGCATGGGCAGGCGGACAGGCGAGGGTATCTTGTGACATGCTGACGCTGCCTTTAAAACAGGGAGGCCTGGGCGCCCCAGATATGAGGCTATATGCACTTTGCGCTCAGGCCCAATTTCTGCATTTCTTGACCCACCCAACTCCCTTTCAGCCACACGTGGCGGTGGAACGGGATGCTGTTGCGCCACTTCCACTAAACGTAGCAATATGTGCCACAGCGAAACGCCCTAGAGGGGATGTGGATACGGCTGGGACACTACAATGGGCATGGGAGGAGCTACGCAAGAGGGCTAGAGTCCCGTTGCTTTATGCCCCCTCACTTTCCTTGATGCATAACCCGATGCTGCCGTGTGTTGCGGATGGAGTTGCCAAACACCTAGTGGGAAAAATGCACCTTCATATATTCGCAAACCTCTTCCCCGACAACAAGTTCAGGTCCCCCCCGGTGGCAGAGGAGGGCCACACTGTGCCCTTCTCTGAATTATTTTTGTATCACAGGTTGCGGGCAGCACGCCGCACACTCAGCGGGGACTTCCCGGAGGCCCCTCTGACATTCACTGTTTTGGAGAGTGTGGTGGTCTCCCCACGCAAGTTAGTCACCCGCATCTACCGGCAAATGCAAAACACGGCGCCGGTGATCAAACCTAAATCCCTCCAGTATTGGACTGAGGACCTCCAATCCCCACTGTCCGAGGAACAATGGAACTTCTGCTGTGGGCAGCTCACTGAGCTCTCTCCCAACTATAAGCTACGGTTAATACACTTTAAATACTTGCACAGGTTCTACAGAACCCCTATCAGTCTGAAAAGGATGGGACTTCGGGAAACGGATGAGTGCTGGAGATGTAGGTGCTCCCCTGCCTCTTTTTTTACACATAGCAGGGTCTTGCCCACTGATAGAGCAGTATTGGTCTCAGATGTTCACTTTGGTAAACCAGATTGTTGGGCGTTCAGATATCCCATCCCCTATACTTGGCATATTGGGATGTGTTAGGGATACTCCTCCAAAATCGCGTAAGTTGCATGCGCTGCTTCTATTTTTCGCTAAAAGGCAAGTTGCGCTGTATTGGGGCAGATAGAGGGTGCCTACGATAAAGGGCTGGCTGGCTGACGTAACATATGGGCATACCCAGCTGACCACGTTCTGGAAGTTGATGCCGTCAGCATCCCGACCTCGCGATATCTGGGAGCCGTTTGTGCGATGGGCTCAGGAGCGTCAGGGCATGGAGGTAGAGGGGGACACCTTGGATGGGTAGCCTCTGGGGTGGGTGGAGGGGGGGCTAGGGGGTATTTCCGTAAATGGGTGTGACACTCTGGTTTCCCTACGCTATGAGCTAGAATACAGTCTACGGCCAATTGTACGGGTTGACGTTGGAAAATATGACTGCTATGATAATTGCCTGAGGGTCCTGAAGGTTTGTGTCTACATGAAATTATGCCAATATGTGTAGCCCCTGTAACTTACTGACTTATTCTAACAATATGCTTTGCCCAATATGGAATTGACAAGACAAATATTGTAATAGGTACACCCCTGTATGGCACCTGACAACACCATGTATATTACTATGCAACAACAAAGACTGGCTGGTTATGTTGGTTGTATTGTTTCTTGTAATTATTGAAGATATAACTAATAAAAAAAATAATAATAATTATCAGTCATTTAAAACATAAAAATCCTCTGTGGGTGTAAATATAACACAGATCTCCTCATTTTGTCGTAATCCTTTTGAAAACATAACAAGAAGTTTTACTCTCTACTGCATTACTTGTCGACCTGCATAATCTGTGATCTTTTAAGGTATGTGCTTATCATTCTCTATAAGAAGGAGCTACCCCTACCGGAGAGATGAAGGCTTCTCAATGCACGTGTCTTGCCATTTCGGGTGGAATACAGCACAGTGGAGAGGATTTGGCAATACGGCCTGATCTGCCAGCTTTGGAACTGGGAAACCAGATTCGAGTTTCGGCATTGACTCAACATCCTATGATTCTGGGCAAAATCAGTTAATCTCCTTGTGCCCAAGAATACCTAAGTACTTTGTGTAAAATAAATGGTGCTTATATAAAGTGCTCCAATACTTTTGACGAGTTCGAACTATATAAAGCTGCAAAAAGAACTTGATACAGTGTGCTATGTCAAGAAATACTTTATGATGAAAATATCACTTTCATGTACAATTTCATATTTATATTCATCAACATCTTTCGCAGAAGAAAATAATGAAATATACATTGTTTTACAATATTGTACATGTTTTACAAAAAGAGTAGCATGAAGGCTCAGATTAATAGAGAACATTGCTAAAAAAGGACTGCTCTTAAAAATCCTCGCAGTGAATATCAAGTGGAATTAACCGTTCCGAACATATATGCAGATGGTCATACAAACAATTCACCAGCATCATTCCTAGCCTGAAACTCAAGGGTGTTCATACTTGACTGGCACACAGAGATGATGGTGTCTGTCAGGTGGGAGTAGTAGCAGCATCTGAAACCTCCCCTTTGATCACATTTTAACCTGCATGCCCTAAATTAAATAGTGTTGAAGAAGTGGGCCAATTACTGCACTAGACTTGCCTACAAACCCACAACTCAATAAGGCTATCACCTGAGCACCAGTGCCAATCAATAATGAAACTTGGTGGCCATTCACCTCACATTCCACCAATGTACTACTCTAGTCTACCTACTGAGAACACAGTCTTCCTCCCAGCTAAGACACTGTCATTGTTACTGATCTGAGCCATAACACGGGTAATTGCTGGAATGTGCTCTTGTTCCAGAAGTAATTCATATTGAAATTCAGGATGTGATTAGAATTTTGATTAGAATTAAATCTGGGACCATTTACATTTTGCTGTGGAATTCTGTCTTGATTAACTTTTATCACTGCAACTTGTTATACATTAGGGCTTCTCTGTCTCAGCACATTTTTTGGTTGCAAGGGGTTATTAACCGGTGTCTGTACAAACTCGAGGTTTTGAAATTGATTTGCATTCATAACTCTGTTGGGTTTAAGACGACATTCCCTCTTCCAGTGCCCTAACGTGTTACAATAGTGACATGGATTTGACTTCTTTAATGTGGCAGCATCAATTCCAGTACTCGGGTCAATCCAGATACCATATCCCCTACCCTGCTATGGATAACCATTTCCACCTTGCATCATAGGAACTCCCTGAGGATATACACCCTGCATATCACCAACATTCCCTATGTACGGTTGACTCTGACTTCCTGTCTGTGCTGCTTTCATCTGCACTGACATTAACTTTTCCTTCAACTGCTTCTGTTTAATTTACAGCTCATCACTAGAATATTTTGTGTACCTTAAGATCTCATCAATCAACTTATTTCGTCAACAACTTAAATGCTGTTGAATCATCATGCTAATCTCAGGTCTCAATCCTGTCACAAACCGAGACACAAAACTTCACATATCCTTGGAATCAAGATTTTCCATTCCACTGTGTTGTTTAAACACTTGCAACAATCTCTCATAAAAATAATGCACAGTCTCTTTAGGCTCCTGAGTTCTGTCAGTATTAATCCAATCAATGTCCTTTTCCTTTCGAAAAGGTAATCATCTGCTTTTTCATCACCAAAGGCAAGAGATATTGGATTTCTCTATGTCTCCTTCTCTGGACACTGTATAGGCACTTTATATTCTGCCCACAAATCACTTGGTACCACAATGTCAAAAAGAGTGCTCAACTCTATCCACAATACGTGTGAAATTTTCACAAATCGATCAACCTGGGTGTACAACTCCACTGGCTAGTCTATCAATTTATAGATATCATTTGTGAATAACTCAATATCACTCATACTCCACAGTACATGAATGTGCGAGGCACTTCTCTCAATGGGAAGATTGAAACACCTTTCCAATCTATTAAAGAAAGAGGCGGCTCTCCCCTTTTCTCATCTTTACCTATCTGCCTTCTCACTTGAATGCTACCGATTAATTTTCTAATTTGCATTTTTATTCCTGATGTTATCATACTGGTTATGTCATTTTCATCAAACATACACGGTAACTTTCCTGTAAAGATTTGGGCCTACTTAAATCTACATGATATACTCAAGCTAATTCAGACATCTTATCATGAGCTTGTCCTGCATGTTTAGGGATATGTTTGCACAGGTATATAAGTATGTTCTCTTGATAAATAACTAATCTGGAAAGATCAAGATTTTGTGAAATCATCTAATCCAATTCAAACATTAATTTGATCACATCCATTGCATTCTCCCTTCCTGGAGATTGGGGTTCTCTGCTCAATGCTGAACCCTTAGCTTCTCGTGGGTACCCATTGAAAAACCTAATCAAATCATTTAACTCTCGTGAATTAACAACATTTTGGACATCAAAAGTGTTTGGCACTATCCCTTCCCAGGGTCTAATACTTGAAATACACTGAGGAGCATTCCAAATGGACAGGTGAGAATTTTTCGACCTTTGAGCTGGTTCCTCTACAGGGGTAAGTCCTGTCTGATTTATTGCTGATGATAGAGGAGCAACATTTGGCAAAGTCAACATATTCAGGACCAAAGGAGTTCTTCCTGTGCCTTCTCCATTAGGGAACAGCTAGAACAGTAGCTGATGTATTCGCTCCAGTAGGACCCATCAAGCAATGTGTCTTGGTCCCTGGTGACTCAGGTTTATACGAAGGCACAGCAGGACCAATAGTAACTGGAACAGCGATTGCATCAGGGGTTCTAGAAACAGTTGATTTAACAGGAACACAGATCCCCAAACTCTCTCCCATAAACTTCTGTCTCTCTCTCATAAAGTTCTGGCTAATTTAGCGGTGGCTCCCTCTCAGCTTCCACCGGTAATGGCACCACTATTTTCTTAATGGTGGATCACATTATAAGGTGGTAGATGGGTTGACAATAACACACCCAGAAAGTCATCACTAGATCCACTATCACTATCTTCGACTGATTCCACTGCACTCTCCACTTTATCCTTCTTTTTCTCTTTCTGAGGTTCCCCACACGTGAATGCGGGGTATAACCTAGCTCCTCCAATTATGTTAGTTCTCTATTTTTGTTTTTCTGCAAATCATCTAGCTTCTGCACAGCTACATACTTCCTTTCTGACTCTACTCTGATATTTTTCCTTCTCTTTAGTAGGAGCTACATGCTCCAAGGCATTAAGTGCCTCATACTTTGTGGGTCTAAGAGGTGGTTCATCTTGTACAATAACCTCCTCAGATTTTCAATTATTTACAAATTACATGTGCCATAGCAGGGAAACATTAAACCACCTTCTTTTTCAGTGATTTTATGTCATTGACTTAACCAAATGCATGTGTAGAGTCCCACATTTATGGCCAATAATGACCTGCTGTGTCTTCTGGCGGCATCTCTTCTCCTCCTCTAACAGGGACTCTCACATTTTCCCTAACCAGAGCTCATATAGCCTTGAAGATTTCCATTTTTCAGCAGTAATGGCAACAACCACAAGTAGAATTTTTGTTTCAAACCAGGAAATAATTTCTTTGCCCCCAAATTCTCATTCGACGTCAACAACCAATAGCAGTGCAGAACTGTGTGATGCAAGAAATCAATTACAGTGCGGCACAAACGCCAGCTGACCAATCTCAGTGCAGTGCACTATGACGTATTTCTCACTCCTCACAGCAGCTCACCATCCTTTACAATTTTCACAAGCAACCCCCTTTCTCAACACTATGCAAACATAAAACAAAATGCTAAGCGATTTGAACAAATAACTTTTGTCTGCTCCAATATAGAAATCAAAGTATTCAATCACACAAGAAATGGTCCAGAGAGACACTTTCTGAACTACTCAGACACACACTCAAGTGAAACCTCGACCAGCGGGAATCACCTGGATTATTGCAGCATCTCCTTCGCACAACAGGATCCACTAAACCAACCGCACCTTACTCTCACCCAAAGGTATATGTCCCTATCTCAATTATGCTGCTGATGGTACCTCACGACTAGCACAACAAAAATTTGCAAGCAAATTACAACACAGTGTTTTCCAAACATATATATCCATGGATCTTAGACTTCATCCAGCCAAATATCTATTATAGCTGCTCAACATTAAGCTCATTCACATCTGTACCACAACTAGAAAATCATTGCATCTCACCACGCAATCTCAACAAAATACCACAAGCTTGACATACACAGTTACAATACGTGACCCTAATAATACTCACTCCTCCTCTGTTGTAACTCTTTTTCAGAACCACTAGAAGTACGCTAATCCTTCAAATCAGGACATGGACTTTAAAGGCTAGGGCTGGGTTTAGGCAAGTCTAGAATTTTTACAAGAGATGCACTAACTTCCTTGGCTTCAGTAGCTAATCATCCTCTGCAACTCTCTTGCTGGAGTGCTGAGCCTTACATAATAGTCTCTCATTCATGCAGATAAAGATTTTCCCCATCAGTCGTATGCACCTTTTAAAAAAAAAAATATTTTGTTGTTTTATTACAAGCCATAACAGCGGTACATAGCGGGAAGTATCAACGCAGCATGTCCACTTCCCTCATACCTCGGAGGTATAAAATGCACTGTGTGATAAACATACACAACTGCAACTTATACAGTGGAATCCTCAACTCTGTCATTTACATTTCTATCATAACTGGTCGACCTAGAAAAAGGACATTTGAAGGGTATTCAGTGTCACGGCAATGCCAAAATAATGGAGCATGTTTGTTCTCAAAAATAGGTGCAACATTTGCATCGATGGCTGTTCATTTTTACTCACCCTTATGCTGCCTCCCCCTTGGATCATCAGGTGTCAGGGAGAGGGGAGCCTGTTGTGCACGGGGAAGGACTATGGGTCTTAATGTGACACCTAGACTTGTGTCCTTCCACCCACCCGTCTATTGCATGGTTCTTGAAGAGTCTCTCAGACCAGGTAGCCCCCGGAGTGCCAAACATGTCTAGCTTATTCGTGATGTGTCTACTCCCCCTATGCAAGGGGGAAGTTAATGGGTGCATAAGTCGGACTCAAGGAGGGCGGTTATCATTTTGTGCATCTATCTTACAACATCCTCTATTCACTGTGTCTCCACCTCTAAGGTGCACCCCTGCAAGCACGTCCGATTCAGTATGTGCCCCTGTCAGGAGCATCCCTAATCATCTCTTGATATCTGGGGTATTCCATGTCATAGCGATTTAGCACTTAAAAGGAAAGAAATGAAATGAAATGAAAAAAATATTTGATTAAGCGCACTGCGGCCAAGCGGCTTCCTGGCGCTGGTAGCAAGAGCAACAGTCACAGAAACAGCCCGAAGGAGTTAGCCGGAGTACGCCTGAGAGAACAGAAAAGTTTTCAAAGATTTACGAAAATGGGAGTAAATGGGAATGGATCGCATGGACAGGGGAAGGCTATTCCAGAAACGGGGGGCCAAAACAGAAAAGCGTGTGCCTCCAGTTCTGGTTTTGCGGAAACGGGGGACATTAAGAAGGGCCAAAGAAGAAGAGCGGAGAGTACGAGCCGGGGTGTGAGAAGAAATAAGGGAACATATGAATGCAGGGGCAGATCAAGCAAGGGCCAAGAAAACCAGACAACCCATTTTGAAGAGAGATCGCTGAAGGACAGGGAGCCAGTGAAGAGACCTGAGAACGGGAGTGATATGATGGGTTTTGGGAAGGTGAAGAATGAGACGGGCGGCCTGGTTCTGAATAGCTTGCAAGCGGCGTGATTCGTAGGCTGGAATGCCCACGTACAAGCTATTCCCGTAATCAAGACGGGAGGTAATCAGAGCCGTGATGATGATTTTGAGTGCATCTGAGGAAAAGAAGCGGGAGATCTTTCGAATAAGCCGAAGGGATAGAAAACAAGAGGAAACAACAGAGCTGATTTGTGCATGCATGGAGAGATCATGACTGACCTGAATACCCAGAGTTCTGACTGAGGAGACGGGAGTGGGAAGAGGGCCAAAAGAGGAGGGCCAAAAAGCAGAAGACCAAGGACTGGAAGAGCCGCCCGTCAGGACCAACTCGGTCTTGTCCGGGTTAAGCTTGAGATGGTTAGAGCTCATCCAATCCGAGATAAAGACCAAAGTAGAGCGAAATTTAGAAAAAGACAGAGGTGAAGAGGAAAGATCAAAGACAAGCTGGAGGTCGTCGGCATAGTTATACACGGAGACCCCCTGAGCAAGAAGAGCGGAGATAAGAGGGTAAATGTATAGATTAAATAGCAGAGGAGAAAGAGAGGAGCCTTGGGGAACACCACAGGAAACCAAGCGGGGGGGAGCAGAGAAGCCAGACAGGTGAACAGCCTGAGAGCGGCCAGAGAGAAAAGAGGCAAGCCAAGAGAAAGCAAGGCCCCGAATACCCGCCGCGCTGACACGGTCAAGAAGGATGGAATGGTTGACCGTGTCAAACGCAGCGGATAGATCAAGGAGAACCAGGGCTTGAGGAAGAGAGGAATCAGCCTTTGCTTTCAGCTCATCGAGGACAGCCAAAACCACTGACTCAGTGGAGTGGCCTCGACGGAAACCTGCCTGATGAGAGGCCAGGACATGGTTCTCCTCAATGTAAGCAGAGAGGCAGGAGGCGACATAGCTCTCTAAGACCTTGCCAAGGTAGGGAAGAAGGGAAATAGGCCTGAAATTAGAGGGAAGTGAAGGGTCAAGGCCAGGTTTTTTTAAAATGGGCAGAACAATAGCGGATTTGAAGAAAGAGGGGACTAAGCCCAAGGCAAGAGAAGCATTGAGGAAAGAAAGAGGGGGAGAGGGACAATTAGTAAATAGAGCTCTTAAAATCCGGGCCGGAGCGCAGTCGGCTGGAGAGCCTGACTTGATCTTAGCGAGCAAAGTAAGAAATGTGTCCAAAGAAATAGGGGGAAAAGAATCAAAAGAAGAAGAAAGAACCGAAAAAGAGGAGGTAGGGGTAGGGGGAGGGAGCAGGGGGATGTTAGCTTTAATCTTAATGATCTTCTCGATGAAGAATTCATTAAGCGAAGAACAGAGGTCTTGAGAAGGGATAGGGGTGGAGTTGGTACGATTCGAGAAAGCCAGATCTTTGACCAAGGAGAAAATCTCCTTGGATTTATTGGCAGAGAGAGCCACTTTCTCAGAAAAGTAATTTGTTTTGGCCAGGAGAACGGCCCGCTTATATTCCAGGAGGAGATGTTTATATTGGGCCCGAAGAACGGGGCAGTAATTTCGTCTCCAATGACGCTCAGAGCGTCTCAGATCTAATTTCAACGCTTTGAGCTCGGTGTTAAACCACTTATGAGCGTCATAGGGACGAACGGCCTTAGTTTTCCCAAGCGGGGCGACCTGGTCGCAAGAGGAGGACAGCCAGGTGTTAAGCGCTTCAGCTTGGGAGTCCAAAGAGAGTTCAGAAAGATCAGGAGTAGAAGAAACAAGAGAGAGAGAAAGAGAGTTGAGGTCGACCCGGTTCCAGTTTCGAACAACAAGGTTTTTGGGTAGGGAGGGCCTGTCGGGAGCACCAAGAGTGATGGAAAAGGAAATAAGAGAGTGATCAGACCAGGTGCAGGGAGAAATGCTAGGGGGAGAGAGCGTACAACTTAAAGACCAAATCTGGTCAAGTGTATGACCCTGAACATGGGTAGGGCCAGCAACATGGGGATGAAAATTAAGACACTGAAGAGTAGCCGAGAAATCCTTGGAGGACAAGTCCTCCTTAGCGTCACCCGGCCAGAAATTAAAGTCCCCCAACAGGAGAACCGAGGAATTGTTAACCACAAGTGTTGCAAGGAGTTCCTGAAGGGTGGCAACGAACAGGGGCATGTGCTGGGGAGGGCGGTACATAAGGACAACCGTGAGAGGAGCAGGGAGGTTAAGTGAACGAGCAACCAGAAAATCCACATTGGGTATAGGTGAGTGAGGGAGAAGCTGAAACTGTAAGCTGGAACGAACTATCATGGCCACACCGCCACCCATCTTGCCGTCAGGGCGATCCGACCGGAGGGCGTAATAGGAGGAGGGAAGAATGGCCAGGACGTCATGAAGAGAGTCGGACGAGAACCAAGTTTCAGTAAGAAAAAGAAAATCAGGGGACTCAGTGTGCAAAAGGTTAAATAATTCCAATTGATGTTTCACAGCTGACCGAGTGTTAATTAAGAGAGTAGAGGCAGAATTAGGAGAGATGGAAACAGACGATGGAGAGGGATCTAGCAAAGGGGGGGGGGTCTGAAACTAAGATGCCAAGCGAGTCCAAGTGTAGCAGCAGTGAGGGTGCAAGAGGCTGAACAAGTTTACAGGAGTGCAGTTGAGCGGAGGTGTACACCTGCAAAGAGGCAGAGTCCATGGCCCCTGGTCCCGGCCCGTCGCGGATGGGCGCAGACGGGCTTAACTTAGGCGCAACTTCGGCGCGCCTTCGTCGCGCCCGCTGCGCTCGTCCGCTGCGCTGCGGAGGAAAAAGGGGCATGTTATAGGCGCCAATGACAGTAACCGGGCGTGGCAGGGTTGGAGGGACCAAGAGACTGCACCGCCAACCCCAGAGCGTCCAAGATGGCGAGCTCACCCACCCCGCTCCAGTGACCAGCCGGCAAAGGAGGAGAGCGAGGAGCGGAAGGCGCTCGGGAGTGCAGGCAGGTAGGAAAGTGCAGTACTTGTTTTTAAAAAAGCGCAGAGTCCACAGCGCTGGCAGAGAGACTGCCGAGGTTCCGTTTAAAAATGAAGCTGGAGGCAGGCGTTGCTCCCGGAGTCGCGTCGGGAGATCAGGGACGTCAATCAAGCTGGCCGAAAGGGTCGCCAGGCAACAGATATAACAGCCAGGGGGGGAGGGACCAAGAGACTGCACCGCCAACCCCAGAGCGTCCAAGATGGCGAGCTCACCCACCCCGCTCCAGTGACCAGCCGGCAAAGGAGGAGAGCGAGGAGCGGAAGGCGCTCGGGAGTGCAGGCAGGTAGGAAAGTGCAGTACTTGTTTTTAAAAAAGCGCAGAGTCCACAGCGCTGGCAGAGAGACTGCCGAGGTTCCGTTTAAAAATGATGCTGGAGGCAGGCGTTGCTCCCGGAGTCGCGTCGGGAGATCAGGAACGTCAATCAAGCTGGCCGAAAGGGTCGCCAGGCAACAGATATACCAACCAGGGGGGGAGGGACCAAGAGACTGCACCGCCAACCCCAGAGCGTCCAAGATGGCGAGCTCACCCACCCCGCTCCAGTGACCAGCCGGCAAAGGAGGAGAGCGAGGAGCAGAAGGCGCTCGGGAGTGCAGGCAGGTAGGAAAGTGCAGTACTTGTTTTTAAAAAAGCGCAGAGTCCACAGCGCTGGCAGAGAGACTGCCGAGGTTCCGTTTAAAAATGAAGCTGGAGGCAGGCGTTGCTCCCGGAGTCGCGTCGGGAGATCAGGGACGTCAATCAAGCTGGCCGAAAGGGTCACCAGGCAACAGATATACCAGCCAGGGGGGGAGGGACCAAGAGACTGCACCGCCAACCCCAGAGCGTCCAAGATGGCGAGCTCACCCACCCCGCTCCAGTGACCAGCCGGCAAAGGAGGAGAGCGAGGAGCGGAAGGCGCTCGGGAGTGCAGGCAGGTAGGAAAGTGCAGTACTTGTTTTTAAAAAAGCGCAGAGTCCACAGCGCTGGCAGAGGGACTGCCGAGGTTCCGTTTAAAAATGATGCTGGAGGCAGGCGTTGCTCCCGGAGTCGCGTCGGGAGATCAGGGACGTCAATCAAGCTTATAAAGAAAATAAGGTCAATGAGCTTGTGTATATTTGTGTCCCACTGTGCTTTAGGTTGAATTCCCAACACACAAGATTCAGGGTAGGTGAAGGAACATGATACACAATCGCAGCCATGATATCTGTTACCTCCTCCTAGGTTAACTGCAATACCACACACTCCCAGATCATATGATAGAAGCCAGCACCTAGGACCTTGCATGTGGGGCATTCTGAGGAACTGGGGTCACTGGGGAACGTACACTTGATGCGGTGTGGTGTGAGATATGTTTGGTGTACAAAGTTAAACTGTGTGAACTGGAATCATGGGTAGAGGGACACCCCTTAACATGCTGGATTGCCTGACACCATTGTTTGTCTGTCAATGGGTGTGGTAGGGCTGTATTCCACCTGTCCCTCAGTATTTCCCTGTGCAGTGGATTGCAGTCCATTGTAAAGAACAGAGATGGCATGCCTCCATAGGACAGTAGGGCATGCAGCTACGGTAATTAGGGTGGTTCCATCCCATTGGCTCCCTAAGTATTATGCTTCACGTGCTGCATTGCATGGTATGCTAAAAATTGTCCTGGCGCCCCCTCATAGGTATCCATAATGTACTGAAAGGACATAAGGCCCCCCAAGTGATAAAGGTCCCCAATGATGAGTATCTTAGCTGCCTTCCATTTTGTCAAGTAGAATCGGTGTGTCACTTCCGGGAGGGCCAACATTTGCCATATCTGGATAAGTGGGGAATAGAGCGATTGAGGGTCACAAGCGGGTTACCTTCATCTGATGAGGCTCCTCTTTTGGCTGGGCCCCTGGGGTCGATATCCATGTGTATATTTGGACATCCCCAAGGATTCTGGTAATGGCCACCTTCTCCAAACAAACCTTTGTGCCCAGCCACCACATTGGCCATTGCAGTTGTGCCACTGCAAAGTACCACTCATACTCAAGGGCACTCATGCTTCCCTCTAGTTGTGGTCGCTGTAGCACTTGAAGCACCACCACCTTCTACCTACCCCCATGTGAGTTCCGTACGGACACTGCGTACTTCCTTTGAAAAGAATCTCGGGAGGTACAACGGAAGGGCCGCAAAGAAATGCAATAGTCAAGGTAGTGCCAGCACCTTAAAAATCACCACACATCGCATCTTTGGACAGCAACGGAGATGTCCAAAAAGTGAGTGATTTGCGATCCGCAGATCAGCCTTATCAATAATACCCTCTCTGAGGTCGCTGATATCATGATAAATTTGCATCCCCAGGTATTTATATGTGGTGTAACACCACCGCAGTTGGCAGCTCGGGAGGGTTCCTCGTTTTGGTTCTGGGACCTGAGCCAGTGGGAACAGGGATGACTTAGCCAAATTCACCCTTAGGCCAGGTACCTCACCAAATTCCTCCAGTTATGTCATCAGGGCGAGGAGCATAGTGGGTCCATCCTGCAAATATATCAATGCAACATCTGCATAGAAGAATACAATGTGAGGCATCACCTGTACCAATATCCCCCATTGTTGTGCTTGCAGCCGCAGGCTACAGGCCAAAGGTTCCATGGTCAGAGTGAAAATCGATTTTGACATGGAACATCCCTGCCTGGTACCTCTTTGGATATTGAAGATATCGGAGATCGTTATGCCTGTGTGCACCCTTGCATTTTTATACAAAGCACGGATCCAAACTATGTAGTTCAGCCCCATTCCCTTACCCTCCCGGGAAGCCAGCAAGTAATACCACCTCAGGGTATAGAAGGCGTTCTCTCCAGCCAAAGACATCGTAGCCTGCCTCCGAGCCTAGTTGGATTGATTTCCACCATGCACAGCAGCCTACAAATATTCATGATGGTATTGCGTTCGGGTATGAGCCTGATTTGATCCACGTGCACCAACAGGCCAATGACAGGAAGTAACCTGTTGGCTAATACCTTCCTCAATCGAGGTTTAAGGAAGACAGTGGGCAGAACATCTAGGGGGCATGCCTAGGTTTGGGAGGGCCACGATCAGCGCCTCTTGAAGGGAGCGCTGTAGCTGACTCAACTGTCTGGCTTTATTAAAGATCTCCAGGAGTTTTCAGGCAAGGTGCGTGCTAAAAGCAGTGTAATATTCGATTGTGGGCATGTCTGTTCCAACGGTTTTGTTCCTGGCAATCTGGGCTATAGCTGTCAGAATCTCCGCCAGTTGAAGGGGTGCCTCCAGGTCAGTTTTTTGCAATGGCGTGAAGTGGGGTAGCGATAGATCTTGCAAAAAGCCTTTTATACTTGTATGAGAGGGAGCATTTGCTGCCAAATATAGGGAGTTATAATGCTCCACAAAAGCAGCATTAGTGGCAGCGTGCCATCTTACAATTGAATTGCCCCTATTGACAGCTGTGCTGATCTTCCTGCACTAGACAGGCTAACAGTCTGCATGATCCGTTCTGCTCCACATGTAAGAGGGCAAGTTGACGTCTAGTTTCATGTTTCCCCAATAACAACCCCATTTCCTTGTGGTCATTATGTAAGGAACCCAGTCGTTTTAAGCCGGTGGGAGAATGAGCTGCTTTGGTTTCTAGTGTACACATCTTTCATTCAAGTGTGACCAACTCCTCGGTCAAGACCTTGGGGTTCCCCCCTGTCGCAGCCATGCAAAGTCCTCCCATGACCACTTCATGGGTATCCAACTCCAATGTTCTTGTCAGTAAAGTATCCCTTTTCAAGGGAGGCCCTATACGGCCTCAGTTTGGAGCCTCCAGGTGGATATCCTGGGGTGTGGTTTCCCCATTGGAGTGTTATCAACAGCAGGCAGCGATCCAACAGTGTGTGTGCCACATACCTTGCTCCCACAATCTGCCCACCCAGTGAGTCACAGCAAAGGAAAAGGTCCAGTCTAGTATGGATGGCGTAGACCAGGAAATAAAAGGAGTGCTCACTATCAGTGGAATGTTTCAAGCGCCACACGTCATTTAGACGACCATGAGCCATCCATTCCCTAAAGTGATGTGATGTGTGAACACAAGAGGCCCCACAGAGGGGAGGGACAGAACGGTCTCTGTCTACATCTGGTACATCATTTTAATCACTGCCCCACATCCCAGGTGCTGGGGGGGTCTTAAAGTAGTGCCGGGGTCAGGGTATCAAACAAGGTTGACTGATAGAAGTTAGGATCCATCCAGGTCGGCTTCCAGAATCACAAATCTACCTTCATCATCAATCTTATGGAATTCCACCATGTACGGAACCCCTGGGGCTATCCACTTTAACACCTCCCTCACACAGGCCAAAGATAGAGTGCCATATATTTGCCCTCTCCACTTCGCCTGTACCTTGTCTAATTCCCCTTGTGTGAGGTGTGTTTCCGGTAAGATCGCTATATGTGCATGGCGACGCTTAATATCAGCATGTATTTTATATCACTTGGCAGGGCTGGCAATACCTCACACTTTCTATGCCAATAGCTTATATTTGGGGACAGTGTCATGCATTGGAGTGCCCATGTGTTATTGTGTATATAAGCAGCACAGCCCTGTCCTTCACAGCATCCCAGCCTACTCTATGTACGTAGAGCAACCAGCAGCCATAGATTGTGCAGAAGTAGTCTATGTCTAGCAATGCCCACCCTCCAAAGGGCAAACATGTGATTCCACATGTGATTCAAGCAATAAAAGAGAAAAAGAAGCAGGAGAAGGAAGTGAGAGAGAAAGAAATAGCATAACAAACCCAACCATGGGATAAGAGTTTTGATGTTGTTGCATATCCACTGTAAAGTCCGGATAAGCCATTATGGTTTCACTCTCATACCTCTAAGGGCCTTTGGACTGAAACAATTATAATATCAGGTCTCTCTCCCTATAGCTCAAAAAATGGATAATAACTGGATGTAGGCGAGCTCCTGGAGTTGGGGGTCTGCCAGCTCCACAGAGAAGAATTTCGGTACTTTACCCGCTAGTACTGTTATCATCAGCCAATATTCTAAAAATAGTTCCACGTTTGGCGTTTTCGATCATTTGGGAAAACCAGTAAAGCGTACGTTGTTCCAGCACGAGCTTCACTTCTCATCTTTTGCGCACCTTTGGCGGGAGGTGACCTCTGTCCGCATATCCTGCAACTGGGACTTGAGGGTCTGCAGCGTGTGTTGTATGGAGGCCAAAGATGACTCAGCTTCATTCACTCTCTTTGCTAGCTTCCGAGGATCCACTCGGAGCAGGTTGATGTCAAGGCAGACAGAGTCAATATTGGTCTCCAAAGTGTTTTTTTGTTTAAAGGTTGGCCTGAAGCACCTTTTCGAATTGGGTGGAATAACTGCTGAGGGTGACATCTAGGTGGGACAGTACAACCAGGTTGTGATCAGGGGACATTGCGGGGTTTGTGGCACCATGGGGTCCAGGGTATGGCTTTAGGCATTTTTGGGCCTTACCATCATCTCGTCTTCAGTGTTCAGAGTCTGCAGGGGCTATGGTCTTTCCCCCAACGGTCTAATAGGCCTCAGGGTCTCCCTTAGGTCAATTTGTGGTCACAACTCAGTAACAAAGTAGAAAGATCTCACACCTGGGCCTCCAGCCTGGCAACAGGTCAGCAGCATGAGCCTCTCCACGCACTGGGAGGCCTGGGGAGAGTAAGCCATGATTAAAGGCAATAGCGACCTGGCTCTACAGAGCTGGCAAGTAGTCCCAAATAATAAAACTGGGCCTCCCCAGCAGAACCCCAGGAGTCCATGGGCCAGTCCCCATAAGATAGTGTCATTCTTGTGCCCATTAAACTGGAGGGAGAGATGATCGCACCAGAAAAAGGCTGTCTTTGTCGCCCTTTCGACTGCAGTGGATGAAACAGTCTGTACTGGCTTACCTCAATGCTCTTTTGTTGCAATAATCCATGGTTGGGATCAAACAGGCTTGAGGGCTCTCTGCCAAGGCCCTAGCAATTGGGAGCCCCTGTAGTAGGTGAGTAGGTGTGGTCGGGTCTTTGTTGCCACTGTATTGCTGCAGGGCCCCCATCACCGCAGAGCCCCCAGGGCAGCCATTCTCAATTCAGGGCTTTGTCGAGCTCCTCCGTCCTTTTTGCAGCTGTTATTGTACCCCAGATTCACTGGCTCCCCTACACCATGCAGACCAAAGCAGCGTCCAAGTGGGCCTCTTCACGGCTCAGGGGAGGCCCAGTGCTCTGGCGGTTTGACCTCTCCATGTACCCACGCCACGCACACAGCCCAGGGATCTTGATGCGGAGAGGGGAGCACCCAGCTTGAGTTCGCGCTGCCGAAGCAGTGCAGGTCAGGGCCCGCTTCAGCACTCCTCCCTTCTGATAGGCCCTATGTTCCAGCCGTGATAGTCCACTGCCCCAGGCACCAGAGACCTCTCTTATACTTTTCTGTTTTCTCTTTTTCCCCTGGTAAGCTAGGTCCGGGAGTAACTCCAGTCATGTCCCCAGTTTGTGGTGGGTGATTCCGGCTGGGTTGAACTGAGAAAAAAGGAAGTTTGGCGGGAACTTGGCGGGGCAAATCTAATGCAGTTGCTATCTTGGCCACACCCCCAGTCATATCGACCTTTGATAGCTGACGTTAAGCATAGAAAGGGAGAAAACATCAATCATAAATTACTATCTTGTGAAGCCATGTGACTCCACAATAAGGACTAGGAATGCTGAACTGGATTAAAGGTTTTATTTGGATTTCCAATCAATCCCGTAAATATTCAAGCTAAGTGTAAATTTAATAAGGACGATAGACAAAGTGAAATATCTCAGTTGATTGAGACACAATAGAATGAGATACAAAACTCAAATAGCCACAATAACAAATAAAGGTGAACAAGTGTCCCATAAAGACCACCATGTCTTTGATTGCTTGAAAATTAAGCAGTCTTTTTTTTTTGTAAAGCAACCTGTTTTCCTTGAAGGAAAATGGGCTGCTTTAAAAAAAGAAAAATGAAAAGATTCCCTTTAATTTTTTTAAAGCAGGCAGTGGTCCGTGAGACACTGCCTGCTCTTAAAAAAGGTTTTGCATGGATTCACAAAGGGGAAGGGGTCAATTGAGGACCCATTCCCCTTTGTGAATGGGTTACCACCAACTTGGAGTTGGTGGTAAAATGCTAATGTTTTGCAACCGCATTCACGGTCACAAAACATCCATACATACCGTTACGATTTGGTATTTGGAAGGAACGCCCTAAACACACCCCTTCCAAATACCGAATTGCACACTGATTTGGTGATTCAGTCACAGGTTATTGAATCGCAAAATAGGGTTCGTTACATGTAAAAAGCCTTTTTTGTGTTCGCAAACGGGTCGATTCTGCAAATCGGCCTGTTTGCAAATGCTAAATTGGTTGATACATGTGGCCCTTAATGTGCTCTTCAAATACATGATTATTCATGCACATGTATAACTTGAAAATTAAATATAAAACATGAGTAAAAGAGTACAAGTTTATAAATATATATATATTGAAGTGTAACTGTGAAACGTAAATAAAGAATACATGCTTCATGTTTAAACTGAATGTTAGTGCACACATATATAAATCTGTAGTCTCTACAGTAAATTCATTTCATTAATATGTTTAAATGCTTCACACACGTCAAAGAAGTTAAGGTACACAGTAAATATACCGTCAAATGCACATATATAAATGCATTTCTTTGACGTGTAAGGGTGGAGTCTAAATTGTGCTTCTCCAAACCGGCACTGACAGAGGAACATTCTTTGGGCTTACAGACCAAAGTTTTGGACAAACTGAATAAGAAATCTTGGACCAATCTTGAATGCGATCCATGAACTACCAAATCACTTTAATACTATGCTCATTGCAGACAGTTTGGTTTATAGATGGCAAGTGAAATGCACAATATCAAAGATAACTAGACTCTTAGGGCCTCATGTAGGTAGCGAAATACCGGTCGGTAACGGCCGATTTTCGGTAAATATGCCGTTACCGACCGGTATTCAGACAAGTGAGATGTAGGAGTCCAAAAACCACTTTTCGGTAAAATGAGGCGGTAAATACCGATTCATAGTTACCGAATTCTAAAATACCGATTCATATTTACCGAATACATAATTAACGAATCGGTAAATATGAAGTGGTAAATATGAAGTGGTAAAAATTTAAAATGACATGTAGGAGCAGTCGGTAATTAAGAAATCCAGGAAAATCGGTAAATAAGAGTCGGTAATTAACACGGATTGAAAGCAGGTGGTAACCATCAACAATGCACATAAGCAATCCCAAAATGCAACAGCGTGGACAACATGGCCGCCATGTACGTCATTGCAAGGCGCCTACGTCTACAGGCAGCAGGACTGAGGGTGTGGCGACGGGAGGAACAAATCTACAGACAGCGCATCACACTATTACAGCTGACTGATGCAGAGATACATGAGAGGTACAGGCTACACCCCGAAACCATCATGGACCTGATAAGGGACCTGCACCCACTCCTGGACCAGCCAACAAGAAGGGCGCACGCCATACCACCACATGTGCAGGTGCTCTGCAGCCTACATCTACTGGCATCCGGCAGTTATCAGGTGGTGATAGCTGCGGTGGGTGGTGTATCCCAGAGTTGCCTGTCCCGTTTCTTCAGGAAGTTCCTGGATGCCATGATGCAGAGAATGCACCACTACATAAGCTTCCCAAACACACAGGCTGCACTGCAGAAAACAAAAACAGACTTTTATCACATGGCACAGTTCCCCCATGTCATCGGCTGTATTGATGGTACACACATCCCAATCTGTCCACCAGCTGATACAGAGCACATCTACAGGAACAGGAAGTCCACCCACTCCATCAATGTGCAGGTGATCTGTGATGCAGGGAACATCATCACAGATATAGTTGCAAAGTTTCCTGGGAGCACCCACGACTCTTACATCTTCCAGAATAGTGGGATCTACACACGACTGAGTGCCGGCGAATTCGGAGAGGGATACCTGCTGGGTAAGTAACAGTGACGCCCCTTGAAACCTGCAAATCAGAGTGTATAGAGGCATGTAACTGATGGTTCCCTTTTACTCATCCAGGCGACAGTGCATATGCATGCCGTTCATTCATCCTCACTCCCTACCTACACCCAGCAACCCAGAGTGAGAGACGATACAACGTGGCCCACAAAACAACACGCAATGTGGTGGAGCGCACGTTTGGACTACTGAAGAGCAGGTTCCGCTGCCTCCACAAGAGCGGAGGCGCACGCCAGTACAAACCCATCACCTGCTGCAAGATTATTGCCACTTGTGCAATGCTGCACAACCTTGCCACGAAAAAAGGTACAGATGTGGAACTAACATATTTTGAGGACAACGAGGATGAGTCAGGCCAGCCAGAGGGCAGCGCAGCTAGAGTGCCAACTGCAATCGATGGGAGAGAGAGACGGGCAGTGATCACATGCAACTATTTCTGAGTAAGTGAGGGGACACAGCGAGTTGTGAGAAGTCATGACGTAGTTTAATGTGGCACCACGCCATGAACACATGAACAGGCCAATCTGGCAATATACCATCTATACAAGGAGTATGTCCAGGGTTACGTCACCCAATGGGAAGTGGCTAAGCAGGGCCACATCAATGTTTGCGCATACGCGCTGCAGTGGTGGATTGCACGGCCTGTGCATCCTCACTAGAGCCAACCCCAAGCCGCCTGCTGCTCCTGCGTGCTTCGGGGACGGGGGGTGTGATGCTGCTGCTGGTGTCGATGCTCTCCGCAGCATCCCCTGCAGCAGTTGTCGACGCCTGACTAGTCAATAGCACCCCTAGTGCACTTGTCACCTGCACCATCCCCCGAGACAGGTCGCTGCAGCACTGTGTTAGGCCCTCCTGCATCGTCACAGAGCGCCGGCAAAGTAGGGAAGTCGCAGTTGCCAGACGGTTGAGTGCCCTGCTGGTAGTGTCCCTTCTCTGGCGTTCCCGGCGCCGTGCTTCGATGTCAGCATCTAATTTGCTGCACAACTGCTGGATTGACTGGGACATGTCCCGAATGCCCGCAGCCATGCCGCCAATGTTTGTGTCCATGTTGACTAAGCTTGTCTTCATCACCCGCATGTGCCTCTGGACTGACATAACTGCCTTTGATTGCAGGCGCTGTTGCTTCAACATTTGGCCCTCGAGCCCCAAGAAGACACCATGGCCGTCAGTGGGTGCTGGTGGACTCTGGACACGCGACCTGCGGCGCCCTCTTGCTCCCGTCTGTGCTGCCTGTGAGGTGTGGGGCACAGTGGGATGGCTCCCTTCCTGGGGCCCGGTGCGGTCTTCTGGGCCCATGCTGTCGTCTGACGAGGTGTCGAAGGCTCGTAGCCTGGCTGCTGGACGCCTCCTCATTCTCACACCTGCAAGCGGAGATGTGGCCGGTGATTCGAACATGAGTGGCGATGCTGGCTGTGGTTGTGGTGATGCTGGCTCTCGGTGAGGTGATGCTGGCTCTGTGTGCGGCGAGGCTGGCTGTGTTGGTGGTGCGGCTGCAAGTGGGCCTGCTCCCTGGTCTGAACTCGTGCTGGCTGGAGGTGATTTTTGTGGCCGGTGTGCCGTCTCCCCTGCAGCATGCCCTGTACTGCATGATGTCACATCTGTGGACAGAAAAACAACATTGGCTCAGTGTCCCCGAAGGGCTGCATTGCAAGCGTCACAATAAATCATTTCACATTCAAATCTGTCCTCTGTCTCCTTGTGCCTCGAGTGCGTGACATGCCTTGTTGCCCTGTAACATTTACGTCATGGTTAGTGTTGCCCTGACTACATCTCCCGGAATGCATTGCCTGTCTGCACTGACACGTGTGGACTGCAGTGTGATTCTCGTTTCACAATGGGGGATGTGGGGTAGGGGTAGGGGAGGCTACATTGCTGTGCTTTCGTCTTACCTTGGTGTGTTGCGGCTCTGGCAGAGCTGTCGGCGTCCCCAAGACCCACGACGCTCTCTTGCTCGATTGTGGCCGCCACCAGCTCCTCCAGTTCGGTGAGGGCAGGTGCCCTGTTGGTTCCACCTCCGGTCTGGCTGGCCTCCTTCTGGATGTCGCCCATCTTCCTCTTGGTCACAATCCTCAGGTCATACCAGCGCTTTTTGAGGACCTCAATGTCCCTGTGGGTCACTCCCACAGCATTGACCTGCGCCTGGATGGCCAGCCATATGTTGCGCTTTTCGGCCTCAGGCACTTGCAGGGATTGCCTCCCAAACAGCTTCTGGTGCTGCTTCACCACCTCCTCCACCAGCACCTGGAGTTCCTTGGGGCTGAATTTGAGCTTCCTCCTCCTTTCCCCTCCGTCTTTCTGTGTTCTCTGGCTGGACATGCTGTTCGTTTCCCGCTCGCACATGCAACTGCTCCCTGCCTCTCCTCTGCACTCCAAGCCTCTCCAGGGTCGGCTAATTATGTACACCTGCCTGGGTGTGGCCACTTCGGCTAATAGTGTACACCTGCCTGGGTGTGGGCAGTTCCTGGTTGGGTGGGCTGTCGTTGCACAGGATTAGCTGTTTCGTCAAGTCATGTGATGTTATTTACCGAATCCGTACATACCGATTCGGTATTTTCCGATTCGGTAGATACCACCTCGGTATTTTCCGATTCGGTAGATACCACCTCGGTATTTTCCGAATCGGTAATTATCACCTCGGTATTTACCGAATCGGTGAATTCCGATTCGTATTTACCGACTGTTACCGAATCGGTAACTGTTACCGAATTTTTACCTACATATAACTTACCGATTCTAATTTACCGATTCGGTACGGCTCGGTATTTAAGAACCGGTAACATTTATTTACCTACATGAGGCCCTTAATGTCTACTGGGATTACCAAAACACATCTGCATGAAAGTCCTTATAGCCAGAAAGATCCCTGACATAGTTCCTTCTTTATATGAAGATCACATGTGGCATGTCCCATTCGATCCAAAGTTAGATTCAGCAGTTTCTGTTGTCCCTTCTTGAAGCAACAAATAGGAAACACTTCCCAAGATGTGGGAAGTTCAAATCAGGATTTCAAGCCTGTGTGACACCTGAACCAGTTGCAATCTGTAAGAAAATGGGTTATTGGTTGAGGTGGGTTAAAACCCTACTCAAGCAACAACCGCAGTCTTTGACAGGGTGAACCATATCGGCCACTAAATTAACCTGTGTTTAATCCTCTGGAGCTTGGCACAAAATGAAGTCAAGCTTAACTTAAAGGCAATGTGTAAAGTATTTATGCATGACAAAAACAGTAATAAAGTGATAATACAATACAAGAAAAATCCCCAAACTATTTAAAATTATAGAGAACATTTTAAGTAATAAAACAATACCAGAATGACAGAAATCCAATCAGCAGAACTGGAGATGCAGTTTCAAACTTTAGGTGAATTTAGCGCCTAAGTGTACAAAGTGCCACTCGCTGTCAGCTGGACCTGCTAGCCTGGGGGAAAATCACAAGTTTAGACCTAACATGATGGACGCTGGCTAGATACATGGAGCAGGTTAGTCCTTATGAAAAAGTTACCTACTCAAAGTTCAGCGCAGAGTGTCCAGTTCTCAGTGGAGGTAGCTTTGAGGAGCAGGAGAACATTGCGGATGGTCATCACTGTAGCACATAGAGCATGCCTGGTGTAACAGACGGTCGTTGCTGTAGTACAAAGATCCAGTCGGGCATCTGGCAGTCACCATGGGCTGTGATTGCTGTAGCGCAAAGTGCAGATTTTGTGTTG
Organism: Triturus cristatus; assembly: GCF_964204655.1. Taxonomy (NCBI): domain Eukaryota; kingdom Metazoa; phylum Chordata; class Amphibia; order Caudata; family Salamandridae; genus Triturus; species Triturus cristatus. The sequence goes on along the minus strand of NC_140593.1, from coordinate 364,687,498 downwards.
CTGATCGTCGCTGGCTTTAATGCCAAGAGCTTCACCAGAGCCTCGTATTTGCAGCCAGAGCAGGTGGCAGAGTCTCAGCACCCTGAGCCCAAAGCTTCAGGAGTTATTCTTTTCTTGTAGAGAAGTGCACTCGGATGGCATCCAAAAGTGTCCATGACAAGGGGAAGCACCTCTGGGGGATCAGCGATTCATTCTAGCAAAGGCCAGCAGGGCTCAAGCAGGTCCAGCTACAGGTCTAGGCAGGTCCAATTTCAGCATGTCAGCAGGAAAGACTCTGTAGCTTGTTGTGTCTCTGTAGCTCAGAACAGGAGGTCAGTCAAATGACCCGTGGAATCATGCAGGATAGCCTGGAAGGAAGGGAACCGGTTCAGTCTTCCTTCTTAAAGAGCAGAGTAGGCCTCAAGCAGCATAGAAGTCCTCTGGAAACAAGGCAGGCCTCATGCAGCAGGGCAGTCCTCTATGGAGCAAGGCAAGCATCAAGCATCAAGTAGCAGGGCAGTCCTCTGGGGAACAAGGCAGTCCTTCTTCTGGAATGTTCATAGGTCCAGGAGTGTACTGAAGAGTTGCTCTGAAGATCCAATATTTATACCTGGTGCTAATCTTTGAAGTGGGGGAATATTCTAGGCCACCCCCACATCTGGTTCTAGGACGTTCCTTCCTTCCCCTGCCAGGCCTCAAGAAATTTAAGGTGAAAAAAGGCTAGTGCCACTTTCCTTAGTGTGTGTGCCCTTGAAATGTAAGTGGGGCAGGCAGCAGATTGGCCCACAGCAATCCAACCAGAATGGTTAATCCTGCCAATAACTTTTCCCCTTTGATTTAATCTCTGGGAGGAATACACAAACACAGTTAAGCCATTCATAGTGATTTGACCCAGGAAACTGGTAGAGGCACAAAACTGATTAGAGCACGAAAATGCCAACTTTCTTAAAGTGGCATTTTCAAAACTGTGCTTAAAATCCTACTTTACCATTAAAGAGAATTTTAACTTGCAATTCAATTGAGTCTAAACATGACATTTCTAACTGTTTCCAAACAAATGTTAGCTCATATTAAATGTAATTAGGTAACCCAATGTTGTCCAATACAGTAGTATAAAATGAATGTAAATTTTCACTACCAGGATATGTAAAACTTAAAAACACATTTCCTACTTTTAAATACAATGCTCCCAGCCTTATGAGCTTTTTAAGGGCTTACCTTAGGGGTGACTTATGTGCATTAAAAAATGAAGGTTCAGGTCTGGCAAAAGGTTTATTCTTCCAGGTCAAATTGTTAGTTTATAACTGCATCACAGGCTGCAATGGCAAGTCTGAGACATGTTTCAAATTGTTATTTTAGTGAGTGGCACAATTCATGTGGCAGGCCCATCAGTAACATTTAATTTACAGGCCCTAGGAACATGCAGCACCACTTTACTGGGGACTTCCAAGTATATTAAAAGTGCCAAACAGCAGTAGGCCAATTTTACTGTGTTTTAAGGGGGGCACAAGCATTTTAGCACTGGTTAGTACTAGTAGCATGAAGTGCAGATAGTCCTAATGCCATCAAAAACTAAATTCGGAAAACAGGAAGTGTGACAGCAAAATGTTTTGGGGGGACCCTGCAGGGAGGGCCAAATCCAACAGAATTCAGTGACTTTACAAAAGCAATTGGTCACATGTGAACCCAAGTATACTTCACAGTCACCATACTATTAAATGCATTACAAAAAAAAAAAATAGAAAATCCTAGTCTGTGTGTCTATAGAAAAAACCTACACAGTGGGAGCAGAAAAGCGCCCTCATCAGTTTTCTCATTAATAATTTTACAGCAAATGTTGCAGTGATATTATCAATGATGCCATAGAAGATGTCATGAGTGATGTAATATGTGGGGTAATTAGCAGTGCATGGTTAGGGTGTGTGCTATAGTTACCTTAGGGCACAAGCTATAGTTACTTGAGATAACTCTAACTCTAACTGCTGAATTTATATGGTTTTGTGTGTGTAAAATCTGAACCTAACTATAATGTCCCTGAAACCTTTGGCTTTTTTAGTGAATTTTGAAGGTCTTTTTAATTCTATTTCCTATTTCCTAACTATAACGACCCTGAAACCTTTGGCCCTGGGAACCCCATCCCCCAACGCCCAGCCATTTACTAAAGAGGGAGAGGGAGAGGGGCAGCCCGCCCCCTCCCTTCGCCGATTCTCTTGGGCCTAGAACTAGGGGTGACAAATGCAAAAACAACAGTTGATGGACAGAAAGCAGAACAGTGTCATACATTCACCCCAGTACAGAGATCTGGGCCTAAATCCATAGTTTTTTTTGCTCAGCATGCCATTCCAGTTCGGACCCAGCCATATGCAAATCAGTCTTGACCCTGTGCCTCATGGGAACAGTTCAGCCCAAACTGCCAAGCCAGGTCCTCCCTGGACTGGATACAAGCATCCAAGGACTGGTTTCGGGGTTTCACCCCTCTTCAGCCAGGATAGCTTGATTCCAGTGGCATTGAGAGCACGGGACCCACGTCTGGGCATACCCGTCCCACTCGGGGTGACAAATGCAAAAACAACAGTTGATGGACAGAGTGCAGAACAGTGTCATACATTCACCCCAGTACAGAGATCTGGGCCTAAATCCATAGTTTTTTGCTCACCATGCCATTCCAGTTTGGACCCAGCCATATGCAAATCAGTCTTGACCCTGTGCCTCATGGAAACAGTCCAGCCCGAACTTCCAAGTCAGGTCCTCCCTGGACTGGAAACAAGCACTGACAGAAAGGCACATTTGTGATGTCTTTATTTAAATCTTAAAATTTCAAAATATGCAATAGGGCAGGCCATACACAATAAACAAAACCTTCAAAGGCAGCGTCCCTAGCCGTCATCATTGAAATGGGGCATATGTCAATGCAGTAGAATATATTACTTCAGGCAACCAAGTATTTTTGTACAGAAATGCAATGAAATACATAAAGGAATCTAAATGTTAAATGAGATGTGAAACACAACAATGAGAAATAGTAGTATCCCAGGCTACTAGTTGTTCTAGAAGGCTAGAAAAACAGCACCCTGATGGGAGCTTTACAACAGGAGGTATTCAAGTAGCAAATGCTATGAGGGACAACAGACAGCGATAATGTAAAAAGATGTCATACGCTAGATAGGCAGTCCCACAGAGAAAGGCACATTTGGTTTGGGCAGGAAAATGCCACCTTTCTGTGGCATTTTCAGAATACTAGCTTAAAACCTGATTTTACCATTAAAGATGAATTTAAATTACAATTCAGATGAGCAGAAGAAGTATTACTGTATCTGTTCACAAACTGAAGTTACCACTTATTAAGTGTAATAAGGCAACCCGGTGCTAGTTGGGAGAGAAAACCATACTACAGTGAAAAATTAATTTAGGAGTTTTTCAATGTCAGGACATGTAAAACTTAAGTCCACTTGTCCTGCTTTCTAGATACCATGCACCTTGTCCTATGTTATTTTGGGCCTACCTTGAGGGTGTCCTGGCAGTGAATAATCTCTAAAGTATTTTAGTTTACTGCGGCAAGTCTTGTTGTCCCATAGAAAAGTACTGAGTTACAATTTATAAGGTATAACTTCAGTTTGGGAATTGCCAGAACAATGCTACAAGGACTCAAATTAATAGTATTTAAAAACCAATCTAATCATCAAGTCTGATGTTTTAAATCACTATTTTTAAAATGGGAATTTGAGAAAGTTGGCATTTACCTTGCTGAAGCTTAATTAGCCTTTTCAGATTTATTCCCCAACTGTCACCTGACAGTCTGATGAGAGATGTGAATTGCTTGTAGGAAAGGGAACAAAGGGTCTTGGCTGGGAGGAGGTGTGACCTCCTCCTGACAGGTTGATCAGGGGTTTGTGCCCACCAGCTGCACAACCGCCAAATGGGCATCTCTTTCTGTGTGAGGAAGATGTAATTCACACTTAGGGCTGCCCCAGCGATAGTCCAAGTAGCCAGAAAGGCATCAATCCCAGTTGGGGGTAAAGCCTGTTCCAGAAAATGTTTGTAGGGGGATATCCTCATTACCTTGGACTATCCACAGTGATGTGCTCAGAGGTTTGACCAAGGGAAGAAAGGTTCTGTCATGTTGGAGTTTGGCAGAGTAAGGCACAGGGGGGTTGTGTAGGGCCAAATGTCCAGGAAATTATGTCAAGGTGAGTAGGGATGCCACAGAGATTATCCTCCTTATTGGCCAGGGGTTTCCCCCAATCACAAACTAGTGCTAAGCATAAAAGTGGAAACCCTGGGATACTTCTTGGGTACATCTCTGGACCTGCAGAAGACAGAAGAAGGACTGACACCTGCTGTTGAACCTGTGGAGAAAAACAACAATGGTTGGACCTGCTCCCCACTTGTACCCAAGACTGAAGATTGGACTTCAACATATATGCTCCTGTTAAGCTCCAGGAAGACAAAAGCTGCAAGAATCCCAAAACTCTGTTGACCCCGGAAGACAAGTATCAACTGGATTTGCCCAGGACCCTGCTGTTGGCTTCTGGGAGACTTAATCCTAACACCCAAGTGGTGACCAAAAGTTCCTGGACTCTTGGCTGTTGATAGAGTGTATTCTTCTTCCCTCCAAGATTACACGGCTGGACATTTAACACTTTCTATTACCTTTTCACAAAAAGAACCAGTGGCTTCCACCAGAACACTGCTGAGCTGCAGCCACCAACATCGAACTGCTGGTAAGGCTCAACTTGCTGGTTCACCCCACTGAAAACATCTTAATTTTCAGAAAAGTTTCTAATTCCAACCATAGAGGACTTTACTGGGACCAATGCCGAGCAGCACCCTGCCACCACTGACGGTCTTCCTGGGTGTGATCTTCAGACTTCCCCTACTCTGAGTTTTCCTACCTTTTATGTTGCAAGCCCCACAATTCCCACCAAACCATTCACCACAGCTGGCTGCCATTGATGAGCCCCTCATCAGCAAAAACAGTAAGTTGACAGATAGAATGCTTGAAATAATATCAGCCTGGCAATTGCTCAGGCTGCATCCCGGTCCATTGTTTTTCACCCACAATGCCACCTCAGTTTGGACCCATCATATGCAAATAAGATTTGACCCTGCTTCTCATGGGAACTGTCCAGCCCAAACTGCCAAGCCAGGTCCTCCTAAACCAGAATACAAGCAGCCTAGGACAAGTTTCACCCTGAGAGGGGCTCATCAGCCATGTATAGCTTGATTCCAATAACACAGTGAACACGAGACTCATGTCTTAGCATGCTCATCACACTTATGGCGTCAACTGCAAAAACTACAAGGTGATGGATGGATCCAGCTGACACCCAGACCCGCCGATGACCTCGTCAGCTAGACTTTTTTCCAATGAAAAGATTAAGTCAGAAGGTAAACGTCCCACCAGGCTAAACCTGGTCCCTGAATTCAACCTGTGCTTCATTGTGATTGTCCTTAAGTTTTGACTTTGACCTGGTTTAGCATGACCATATACCCACGGATGGCACTTTGTGCTTTTTGGCACTAGAAACACCTAAAACTTTGAAAAATTGTATCTACGGTTTCCTATTATAGAGTTTGTTGTCTATTTCAAAATTACAATTTATGCTATTATAAACTGGAGTGTGATTTTTATTGTGTTGCATTTACTACTTATAAGCTGTTCTGGTACTGATAAGTGCTTATGATAGAGATCAGGGTGTGTACAATATTCCCACTACCACGGATAGAGTAATCTCACAGTTACACGCACATGCATACATCATACGCTAGGGCCCATTTCACTAACATACGCTCAAATACTCTACCACCAATAAACCTGTGGAAGGAAACACTCCTAAACACCCTGCATCTATACCGAGGTCGATAAGACCTGGTTTTTGTGACTGTCCCTAAGCATAATCTATACAATATATACAACAATAATCAATAACGTAAACCCAATAATTGACAAGAAAGAATATCCAACACCATGTTTTAAATTATATTGCTTTATCTAAAATTAGTCAAAGGAAATCAATCAGAGTAAATCATTTCTCATAGTTACCTATTCTAGCTAAATGTCAGAACGGGTCAGGACAAGTCTCTCGGTAAATGTCTCTCAAGACGAAGTCCCTTCAGCATCAATCCTCAGCAACGCAGATTCGATACGCGGCAAAGGCAAAATGGCAAGTGGCAAAAACCCTCTCTAGGCTAACATCTTATAGTTTCTAAACAATAGAAAGATACATTGGGAACATAGAAAAAAACTATAATGTCCGCCGGACTTGCTGAGCAGAGCGAGAAGGAAAGGATGTAACATTGCTACATTTGAGAATCTCCGCTCAGGAAAAGTACACATAACGAAAACTACGGAACAGGAACCAAGAAAATAAAAAATGTATCACAATAATCCTGCTTCTCCTCGGCCATCGAGCCACAGTTCAGAGCTTCTCTCTAAGGCTCCTTTGTTTCCCAAGGCTGCCAAGGACACTTTCACTTCTCTTGGAGATTTCCCAAAAACTGCTGCTGTCCTCATGGAAAGTTTTTCAACAAGGACCATGGTCAGTTAGCTTCAGGACCATTTCCAGCAGGGGTCTCCCTCATCACAGTTTTCATATTATAAATCACAGCCAGGCTCACAATTCGGCCATCTTTTCTTAGGCCAACATAGGCCTTAATAGACCATCTTAATTAAAAGAGACAAAAACAACATTACTACAGCATAGTGATTAAACAGTGTTAACCCCACTAATACCCTTATGTGTATGCATTTATCTAGCACTTGCAACATGGAAAAGCATTAATTCGGAAAGCGTTTTGTGCTCAAAAATAAACAGCACATAGCAACGTTTAAACATGAAAACACGCACGTTATTTTTTAAAACAGCACATTTATGCACACTCACGTGTAACTCTCTCTTGTTGGACAAACGGATGGATTAATATAAACGCACTTGCACAAGACAAATAATTAATTATTAATTATTAATAAATTAATACAACGAATAGACATGCCAGAGCTTCAAAAGCCCCTGAAATTTCAAACTGAAAACTCTGCTCCAGCAATCCCCCCTTTGGTGATTTTATCACCAAATAAACCCCAAAAAAAAAAAATTCGTGAAAATTTAGTCCCATTTTAGGAGAAATCGGAAATGTCTTTTCCCCTTTACACAACATTAAACACCAGTCACTCTTTCATCATCCCTTTTTGTCTCTAAGTAAACACTCTCCCTCAATTCTTCTAGTTCAATTTCTTGAGGTTCTCTCTTCAACCTCTTGTTTTTCTTTTCTTTATTCAATTTCTTCCTCCCTCCCCTGTTTTTACAACACACACACACCAATCTTATTATTAATAAAGCAACAATTATACAAGTTAAGGGAAACAGTATTCTACCTATAATAGTACTACCTATCTTTGCAATAAAATCCTTAACAGCTATCATTCTATTAGCTATTTTAGTCCATAAACTCTCAGCTTCAAGTGGTACCAATTCTTCATGCAAATCAGTAATATTTTTGATATAGACCTTTAGGTCTCTGCTTTCGTCTGGAATGTAAGTGCAACAATGTTGAACTTTCAGCATTCCACAGACTCCACCCTCCTTGGCCAATAGAATATCAAGGGCAAGTCGATTTTGCATAGACATGGCACGTACGGCACTTAATTCCGTATTCACCAAAAGAAACCCTCCAGCGGTATTTGTCGATAAGCGATCAACCACTGTGGACAGTTTCCGAATTCCATAAGCATTCAAAGAAATTCCCACTGCTGGAATCAAAACCCCAAAAATATCACCCACTATTTCAGACCAAGTTTCTCTCTTAAAACGCATTAGTAAGTTAATATGCTCTACATCTGTTATTTTATCTATATGAAAAATCTTTGGAAAAACTAGGCCCACATAACACGTGCCATACCAATGGTCAGGCAACTTGTAATAAGCCTTATTCCCACAAACATAATATACTCCTGGAAAAATTGTATCTTCTCCACCTCTGAAACCCCAACCTGTTGCAATGAAGTATGTATCATGGCACTCACTAGTCCCGACAAAATATGTATCATATTGGGATTTCCTTCTTGTAATACAAAGTTTACCCTTCTGTGGTGCATCTAGAGCTAAAGTTGGACTAGCCGCATTCTTCAACTCTTTTCCCATCTCAATGTCCCAAATTGTCTCACTCACTTGATATTTTCCTGCTTTCTCATGCATGTTCAATCTCCTTTCTTCTACCATATCCAGGAAAGCTTTCTCCTCTCCTTTCAAACTGCAAGTTAAATTATTCTTAAAAATGTAATCTAATGTTAATCCTTTTTCTTCAATAAAAATCTCACCAAAAGTGTTAGCTTCTTTAGCTGGATTCAGCTCTTTGTTCATTGGCAAGTGCCCAAAAATACTATCTCTGTTAGACATCTTATAATCTACTTTCTCTAACAAATAAAAAACACTACTTAAAATACTACAGGAAATACCATATGTAGCTGGTAAATGATGATAAGTAACACCCTCTGAAACGGATGCAGGTAATTGCATACAGACGTAGCAATCCCTTACTTCCATTGTCTTCACATATTCATATAACAGTTTCGAAAAAACATTACTAGAAAAGTTATTAATTGACCTATCTTTGTGTATGTAAGTATTACTAATTCTAATTGGAACTACTTTTTGTGAATTCTTCTCTATATTTGTCACATTCTCTGTATGCATCTCAAACTCTACTTTAAAAGTAACTAATAAAACTAAAACACCCCATAGAAGCATTAATAATCCAGTACAGCAGCAGCACATCCTACACCACCTTTTAAAGAAGGCACATCTATTTCTATTATCCTCTATGTTAGCCATTTTAGTTTAGCCTCTACTACTCCACTACTGTTTGAACTTTTTCAATTTCAATTCTCCAGCAATTCTTCAGCTTTCAGTTTATCCAAATGATCTCTTTGTTCACTTAATCCAAGTGAATCCTTCTTTTACTCAGTTTGGATACTTGTCATTCTTCACTTCAATTTCTTCAACATCAAATTGTATTAGATCTCCAACATCAAAATCTTCAGTACTCGACTCTTCTCCAATGTCAGTCAAAAGTACTTTCAGAATTTCACCAGTATCTTCCTCAACCACTTCTCTCAAGATCTCTTCCGGATTATCTCGAGTCACTGCTTCTTCTTTTCCTCCTTCAGACAGTGCCACAGAAGACCATTCCGGTGATCTGTACTTTTGGTTGGGTTTTCTTACTCTTTTTATTTCCACTGGTTCGTTTGACTCCTTTGATTCTTCTCCTTCAGCTTTTGAACTTTGACTCGAAACTTCATTCACTTGTTCAGCTTTCGATGTATTTGCTCTTATTATTTTGTATCTCAGCCTCTTAACTCTGTTGTTAGGCCAACGGTCTCCTCTTAACACCTTTTTCGGCTTTATTTCTTTATTACTTCTTTCTCCAATCCAAGTTCTCTTTCTCAGAACTCGACCCTCTGTTTGTTCATCCTCATCATCTGTTTCAAGTGCCTCTTGTTTCCGTTTTACAGCAGCTCTCTTCTTTTCCACAGATTTTTTCACCACTGTTTGAGACTTCCCTACTCCTGTCCCTCCTCGGGTCTCCGACACGCAATCTTCTTGCTGTCTACTTGTCCCTTCACCTGGCTCATCAAGAATGTTCCCTACACCTCCTCGGGGGTCTTCCGCAATCTGTCCCTCTCTATCTTCTTCTGACCCTACTTCTTCAAGTATAATCTCAAGTGGTTCTTCAATCTCCTCCTCTTCTGATTCAGGAGTAGTCTCTGTGTGATTTCTCTTTTCTTTTCTTTTTCCTTCACTGCTGTTTGAAACTTCAGGCTCTTTTACAGAATTTGATCTCTTCTCTGATACTCGCAGTGGTTCATTCGAAGCTTTTCCTACTTCTTTCCCCACTGATTCTGTATCTTCATCATCACTGGAATCTGACTCTTCAAAATACTCTTTACCAGTCCCTTCTTTCGGGTTTGGAACTCTCAGAGTATGACTTGCATGTACCCAGTGCTTCACTCCAGCACACTTTACTGCAGTCGTCGTAGTCAGAATAACTTGTCTTGGCCTTCCCCACCTTGGAATCAAGCAATTTCTTCTTCTGTGAACTTTTATTCTCACCCAGTCTCCTGGACTCAGATCATGGGCTTGCTTCTTCTCAAGTGTGGTAGCTTCTTCTCCAACCTGGTGAAACACAGAATGAACTGCGTCAGCCAGGCCTTTACAGTAATCCAAAATCATGTCATCAGTTATTGTCACCAATTTATTGACAGGCACGAATGCATGGCGCATAGCACGTCCCATGATTATCTCGTGCGGACTCAAACCAGTAGTTCTATCTGGAGTAGATCTCATTGTCATCAGAACTAGAGGCAAAACATCTGGCCATTTCATGCCAGTGGCTAAGCACATTTTTCCAATCCTATTCTTGATTGTGCCATTAATCTGTTCAACCACACCAGAAGCCTCTGGTCGGTATGCACAATGTAGCTTCTGCTGTATTTTCAATGCTTCACAAATCAAAGCCATGAGCTCATTTTGAAAATGTCCACCTCTATCAGACTCAACTGTTACTGGAAACCCGTACCTAGGAATCAACTCCCTTAACAGTAACTTTGCCACTGTTAATCCATCATTTCTTCTAGTCGGGTAAGCTTCCACCCACCTTGAAAACAATCAGACTACCACTAGAACATACCTCAGTCTGTTTACTTGGGGCATTTCAATGAAATCAATCTGCATTCTTGTAAAAGGACCTCCTTCTCTGCCTATTGTCCCCAGACTCACCACTGTCTTTTTCCCAGTGTTAAATTGCTGACAAACTAAACACCTCTGACAGATGCTTTCTGCAATTGTCCTGAACTTTGCATTGTACCAGGTCTGCTTGAACGACCTAACCATCGCGTCCCTCCCCAAATGTCCCTGGCCATGATACATCCTTGCCATTGACGACAAGATGGAGTTGGGCATCACTGGTCTGCCATCTCTGTAGACCCAAACATGGTCTGTTTCTCTTGGAGCACATCCTGCCTTAATCCAATCTTTTTTCTCTTCCTCTCCTGCCTCATCTTGCAACTGTTTCACTTCATCCCAGGTCTCTAGGACATTAGTAAACATCACAGAGAGTAAAGACATTTCCCCTTCTCTGTCCCTGTTGATGGACTGATTTGTTTTTGCACAATACTGTGCAACATCGTTAGCATAACGGTTTCCGACCGTTATAAAATCCTCCCCTAGTCCATGGGCCGCACATTTTACAACTGCTAACTCCTTAGGCAGCTGTATCGCCTCAAGCAATTTACCAATCATTTCAGCATTCTTTATTGGAGTTCCACTCGATGTCAAGAAACCTCTTTGTAGCCAAAGTTGGCCAAAATCATGCACCACTCCAAATCCATACTGACTATCAGTCAACACAGTCATCCTCAAATCTTTCCCAATTTCGCAAGCTTTTGTCAATGCTATCAATTCAGCAACTTGCGCAGATTTCACCCCTTTCAATGGTGATGCTTCCATGACCTCTGAAACTTTGCATACCGCATATGCTGCACATAGCACACCATCATCATTTCTCAGGCATGATCCATCCACAAACAACACATGATCACTCTCATTCAAGGGTAGATCTCTTATGTCTGGTCTTGGTTTTGTACAGTACTCAAGCACATCCAAACAATCATGATCACCTTCCATTTTCACACCCACATTTTCAATGTCTGGCAAAAGCGTCGCTGGATTCACATTCACACATCTCTCGAGAGTCACATTTGATGCTCCCAGTATCACTTTTTCATATTTAGTCAATCGACTATGTGACATGTACTGAGTTCTGCTTCTTGTCAAAAGAATTGCCACATTGTGAGGTACGAATACCCTTACAGGATATCCCATTATGATTCCCTCACTCTGTTCCAGGCTCTTGCATGTTGCAGCCACAGATTTCAGACAACCTGGTAAACCCACAGCTACAGGGTCAAGTGTCGATGAGAAGTACGCAATAGGCCTTCTCAGTAATCCATGTTTCTGAATTAACACTGAAAGTGCACACCCATTTCTTTCACTGCAGTACAGCTCAAATTCTTTCTCATAGTCAGGCATACCCAAAGCTGGAGCCTCACACATCTTACTTTTGAGCTCTTCAAATGCTGCCATTTGTTCTGCAGCTAGATCCAATGGATCTGTCATTTCACTTTTTGTCAGTTTAATCAGCGGCTTTGCTATCAAGGAAAAATTAATTATCCACTGACGACAATAACCCACCATACCCAGGAACATTCTCACTTCTCTCTGGGTCTTTGGAGCTTTCATTTCTCTGATTATTCTGATCCTGTCAGTAGTCACTTTTCTCAGACCCTTTTCAATATTGTGTCCAAGATAATGCACCTCTTTCTTGCAAAACTGTAATTTGGCTGGAGATACCTTTAACCCTCCATCTGCCAGATGATTCAGTAAAGCTATGGTATCTACTTCACAAGCTTCACGTGTCTTTGATGCCACCAGTAGGTCATCAATATACTGCACTAGCACTGAACTCTCGGGCATGATCAAACTTTCCAACGATTTCTTCAATAACTGATTGAATATCGAAGGACTCTCCGTATACCCCTGTGGGATTCGACACCATGCTAAGATACGCTGGCCAAACCTAAATGCAAAAATCGGCTGGCCATCATGATGCAATGGAATTGAAAACAACGCATGACACAAATCAATCACTGTATACCACTCAGCATCGTGTGGAATTTGATACAGGATCACTGATGGATTTGGCACAATAGGACAACATGCCACCACAATTTGATTAACTTTTCTCAAATCCTGTACGATCCTAAATTTCCCATTGGGCTTTTTTAGTCCCATTATCGGTGAATTACACGGACTACTCAGTAGTTCTCTCAGGACTCCTTGCTGAATCATTTTCTCAATTATAGGAGTTATCCCTTCAATTATTTCTGGTGTCATTTTCTATTGAGGAATGTTAGGATATGTGATTCCCTCTTTTACTGCAATTTTCACTGGATCTACATTATTCATCAATCCCACATCCTCTCCAGTAAAATCCCAAACTGTCCTTTTCACTGTGTCTCTCAGCTCTTGAGGCAAATCCTCCGGATTAAACACAGCAAATGCACCAATTAACTCACTTTCTCTATTTTCTAGAGTCACTCGGTACAAAGCATCTTCATCTGGTGTCTCAAAGGCTATTCCATCCGGTGTACAAAAAATTGTGCAGTTCATCTTACACAACAAGTCCCTACCCAATAGGTTCACTGGACTCGTGTCACAGACAATGAATCTATGCATGTCTGAAAATTTCCCTATCTGTACTCTTACAGGTTCAGTAAGACGTGTTTTGATTTGTGTATTGGCCACACCAACTACTTGGATTGCTTCATCCGAGAGAGGAAGATTTCTAACATCTGTTGACCTGACAGTTGATCTTGTCGCACCTGTGTCTACCAAAAAAGTAACACTCTCCTCATTTATTTTCCCATCCACAAATGGTCCTGCCTGGTCTATTTCTAGAGTTGCACCAAGTATGCACTCTTCTTCCTCTCCTCGGCACCGTCAATAATCACCCTCAGACTCACTCCCTTCACTCTTTAACAAGTACTGCTGTACTTTGTTAGAACGTCTTGGTTTGTTTACCTGCTCATCATTGTAGAATCCTGAATCCTGATTATACTTTTGTAACCCTCTATTCTGCGGCAAGGGCGGTTTTGGCTCTTGACTCTGCTGTCTCACAACTTTCTGTTGTTGCTGTTGATTATTTCCTTCGTTCTGCACCTGTTGATTTAAATTTTTATTTTCATTACTCACTAATGGTGGATTAGGACACTCCGATCACCAATGCCCCAATTGGCCACAGTTGTGACAAGGGAACTTTTTCTTCGCTTCCTCAAGACTTCCTTTTCCTTTCCCTGCATATCTAGGTCTATTCCCTGCATTGTTTCCTGGATTATTCGCCTGTTCCACTAACTGTGCTTCCTGTCTCTCCGCAACTTTCACTTGTGCCCACATTGCTTTCTCTTTCAGCTTTCTTTGTTTTGCTTCAATTTCATCACTGAAGTATTTTGCATGTCTCAGGATCTCATCTACTTTCTTACTCTGCCAATCCACTGTGTGCTCACGAATTCTCTCACCAATTTCAGGTCTAAGGCCATATACAAATCTGTATACAAAATGACTCAAATCTTTGTCACCCAGGTGTTCATCTCCACTGAATTGTTTAAATGCCAGTATCAGCCTCTCATAAAAAGCATGAACTGATTCTTTCGCTTCCTGTTGTGTTCGATCTATCTTTACCCAGTCTGTCTCTTTTGCAGGTACTTTACTCTTCAGGTATACCATCACCTGATCATACTTCCTCATTACCTCTGGATCTGGTGCCCCTGTTCTTGGGTCTCTTGGATATTCCTCAGTAGGCCAACTCACAACTATTTTACACTCAGTCCCCAAGTCTGCTGGAACAATTATATCAAACAGACTATTCAGGTCAACCCATAGCACTTTTGACAATTTCACAAACCTATCTACCTGCCTATACCACTCGACGGGCTTTTCTCTCAATCGAGGGAAATCATTCGTAAATGATAAAATATCCTGTCTGGTCCATGGAACATGTACATATCCTCCTCCAGGTATTTCTCTCATAGGATAATTATCCACTGGTTTCTCCTTTTCTCTCACTGGAAATGCTGAATAAGTTGTTCTATCTTCAATCTCATCTCTTTTCTTGTACCACCTATCCTTCCACTTTTCAACATCACCCCATCTTCGCAATAATGCTACCATTTCCTTAATCTGTCCTGTTCTACCAGTAGCATTCAAATTTTCAATATCCTTCTCTGTAAAATCCATCCTGTAAGTTCTTTGTAAAGCTTTCACTTTATCAATGTCAACTCCCTGTTCATTTGCTATTGCTCTTAGCCTGTCATGTGTATTCCTTGCTCTCCAGGTAACACTTTTACACATAAACATTAGTTCACCATCATGATGACTCTTCAGAATCTCCGTTGGAACTGTTCCTGTGACAAGCTCTTCTAGTTCTACACGTAACTTAGCTACATCGATTACTTGTGAATCTTTATCTTTTTTCTGTAGAACCTTCATCCAATCATTCAAATCATCAACTGTTATTTCAGCAGTTTTTCTCACTGGAACCACTCTCTTTTGCGGTTCTAAAATCGGCATCCCTGAACAACTAGCTTCACTAGCATCCAATATTTCACTACATGTGTCATGTCTTGATTGTCTCAGGTCATTTCTTTCTGCTCTTTTGCCTGAATCTCCTGAAGGACCAACTGAATTTGTCAGATTATTCCCAACATATGGAATCACCAGTCCATTCTCACCTGTCCTCTGTTTGTCAAACACATGCATAACTGGACCTATTGTTACAGGCACCGTAACAGCTTCTAGATTCTTCGTTAACTCCCTAATCTTCTCAGTCAACTCTGTTGTAGTTCTGGCTAATTGTCTGGCATTCTCATCAAGGTAATGATCACTTCTCACTTCAGGTGTTTCATTTTCCGTCTCACTAACACAAACTGTATCTCTTATCGGAGAAACAACTGGTGTACTTTTGTCCGGTTCTGGTCTATATGGAGGTGGTCTTTTGTAAATCATGTCATTTAAGACCTCATCCTCAAACTCATTAACTCCATATTTTCTTATTTCTGACTCAGGAACCCTTTCTGCTCCTCCTTCAACTGTTCTCATCGGATATAATCCCTCTGACATACTAACATCTCGCCACCTTTTCATTCGATCATGATGAGTCTCACGATCATGTCTGCTCCCAAACATATACCTATAGTACCCTCCAGATCTTTGTTTCTCTCTCTCATGTACTTCCTCTTCCCATTCCACTAAAGCCTCGAACTGTGTAGGTCTCGGTTTCGGGTCAAGACATAGCATCTTTTCCCGTAAATTTCTCAACACGGCCAGATTAAATGAACCATGTTCTGGAAATGCTAGAACACCATCTTCTTTAGTATACCTAACCCAATTCTCCAACCATATACAGGTATGAAACCCATGTCTTGCAGCCATGAAGGATGCAGGTGTTTTCGGTGGAGGTAACAATTCGCCCTCTCTTGTTTTAACATCTTTATCCTTGCTAAACCACTTTTTAATTTTACCAAAAAATGTTTTCTTCTTTTTCTCTTCTTGGTAATACATTTTAGCGTTTACAAAAAACTCTCCACTCTTTCCGTATTATAAATATACAATACGAATTTTCAACCAATTGCAACGCGACTCACACTAACGCACCAATCCTGGAACGTCTACGTCACTAATTAGCTCTTCCAATCCTTGCGCGGCTCACACTAACGCACCAATTCTAGCGCGAGCACTATTCTGATCTACCATCCAATCAGAGCGCGGTCTTTCTGACGTCAACAGTCGCTGCAGTTTGTCTCTTGTCTTCTGTCACTCGTCTACCCCTCCTTTACAAATCTTTTCAGTAGACTTCGTGTCAAAATTTCTACAAAATCTATTAGTTACAACATAAAAACATCTCCATTGTCTGCTTCGCTAACCACAGAATAGTAAAAGAGAGTCTATTTCATAAGAAACCTTTCATTGACACAGTAGCACTTCTTCTACTCTGCCCTACTAACATACATTCATTAACTGTTTCCTCTAGGACTTGTCCAAAGAGTCTTACAATCAACTAAATGTACAAACATTCACGCACATTTATACAAAGGAAATATAGTACATACGCACAGAATCCTGCTTCCCGAGAACAGACAATCTGCTCCACTACAGAATTATAACATACACCAACTAAGCAAGCTTTCTTTGCCCAGTTCTTCAAATAAGCTCAGAGAATACCTATTACTCCTCCCGCGATAAGCTTTAACGGAAATCCTTACGGATCCCTGGGACTTAAGACCAGAGTTTCACAGATAACTTTCACTATCATACACACTCCTTATATACCAGAAATATCTAATAGTAACATACGACGATGTCACTGATTCCGAACCCAGACAATGTGACGCGCAACTTCAATTGTCACACGTTATTCCTTACAATTCCGTCTTTCCCGAGAGCAGCATTTACTTCCCTCTGCCCTACTACGGAACTACCACAGCTTCCAAGTTCCAGAAGCACTACATATAACTCAACATTACGACTCCAACATATAGTATTAGTACATATACCAACATGAACCAATAATCAATAATCAATAAAAACAATCTTATCTAATCAAGACAATCATCAAAAACCATCAATCTCTGCTACCAGGAAATTGATAGAGATCAGGGTGTGTACAATATTCCCACTACCACGGATAGAGTAATCTCACAGTTACACGCACATGCATACATCATACGCTAGGGCCCATTTCACTAACATACGCTCAAATACTCTACCACCAATAAACCTGTGGAAGGAAACACTCCTAAACACCCTGCATCTATACCGAGGTCGATAAGACCTGGTTTTTGTGACTGTCCCTAAGCATAATCTATACAATATATACAACAATAATCAATAACGTAAACCCAATAATTGACAAGAAAGAATATCCAACACCATGTTTTAAATTATATTGCTTTATCTAAAATTAGTCAAAGGAAATCAATCAGAGTAAATCATTTCTCATAGTTACCTATTCTAGCTAAATGTCAGAACGGGTCAGGACAAGTCTCTCGGTAAATGTCTCTCAAGACGAAGTCCCTTCAGCATCAATCCTCAGCAACGCAGATTCGATACGCGGCAAAGGCAAAATGGCAAGTGGCAAAAACCCTCTCTAGGCTAACATCTTATAGTTTCTAAACAATAGAAAGATACATTGGGAACATAGAAAAAAACTATAATGTCCGCCGGACTTGCTGAGCAGAGCGAGAAGGAAAGGATGTAACATTGCTACATTTGAGAATCTCCGCTCAGGAAAAGTACACATAACGAAAACTACGGAACAGGAACCAAGAAAATAAAACATGTATCACAATAATCCTGCTTCTCCTCGGCCATAGAGCCACAGTTCAGAGCTTCTCTCTAAGGCTCCTTTGTTTCCCAAGGCTGCCAAGGACACTTTCACTTCTCTTGGAGACTTCCCAAAAACTGCGGCTGTCCTCATGGAAAGTTTTTCAACAAGGACCATGGTCAGTTAGCTTCAGGACCATTTCCAGCAGGGGTCTCCCTCGTCACAGTTTTCATATTATAAATCACAGCCAGGCTCACAATTCGGCCATCTTTTCTTAGGCCAACATAGGCCTTAATAGACCATCTTAATTAAAAGAGACAAAAACAACATTACTACAGCATAGTGATTAAACAGTGTTAACCCCACTAATACCCTTATGTGTATGCATTTATCTAGCACTTGCAACATGGAAAAGCATTAATTCGGAAAGCGTTTTGTGCTCAAAAATAAACAGCACATAGCAACGTTTAAACATGAAAACACGCACGTTATTTTTTAAAACAGCACATTTATGCACACTCATGTGTAACTCTCTCTTGTTAGGACAAACGGATTGATTAATATAAACGCACTTGCACAAGACAAATAATTAATTATTAATTATTAATAAATTAATACAACGAATAGACATGCCAGAGCTTCAAAAGCCCCAGAATTTTCAAACTGAAAACTCTGCTCCAGCACTTACACCTGTTTTCTTAGTTAAGCCTGTCTGCTCTGTGCTACAGCTACCAATTGTGGAGCTCACCTTTAAATTGCTAAACTTGAACTGGACCTGGAGGGGAATTGTGCCATTATTTTTGAATTATTTGTAATTCAACTAATGATCCACATTCTCACAACCCACAATTGATTTGTGGTTTTCTTTAGTCGTACAGAGATGAGGCAAGTACGTTGGTTTCTGGTGGGTCATAATGGTAGTTTTTTTTATTTTGAACAATTAGTTACACCTGTGATACTCAGAATACTTTTCAATGAATGCAATAATGAGGTAATTGCAGTGGCGAAGCTAGAACTTCTGCCACCTGGGGCGGACCCTAAGTTTACCGCTCGGTGCAGGTAAGAGTGGGGGCGGCGGCCGATGGATGACTTGTTCTGGTTCTGGGAGGGTCTGGCTGGCGGCTGGTGGGTGACTTGTTCTCGGGGTTGCGGGTTGGTGGTAGTCGACAGACATGACTTGCTCACCTCCGCTGCCCTCAAAAATAGTGCCGCCCATGGCGGACTGCCCCCCCACCTACGCCACTGGGTAATTGTGCATTTGTAGCTGGACATCTTATCATGCAGGCCTTTAAATATTTTGTGTGACATTTGTACTGTAGGTGCAAACTAGAAGTGTTCTAAAGGCATCCTTGCTTCTGCTAGCAGGTATCCTTGGTGAATCAAACCCATTTATTGGTCTTACTTTAACCAGTTAAAGGGCTCAGCCCGTTAGTTCTAGATCTTTTCTAGAGACACACTCCAATATTTCTTTTTCGTAGCATGAAAGTATAAAGAAGAGAAAAGTTGTTAATCAACAGTCAATTAACCAATAATTCTCTTTGATACATAATAACCCACTGACAACTACATAAGATTAGTTGTAGTTAGATAACTGGACATAAGGACACCTTAACACGAGGGTGTAGAAATACTATGGGGCCGATTTACAGAACTAACTTAAGACAAAATCCTAAACTTACTACTTTTGGTATTCACAGAAGTTAGGAATTTGTCTTAAGACAAACTTAAGACAGACTTAAGACAGACTTAAGACAAACTTAAGACAAACTTAAGACACAATCCTAACTTCTGTGAATACCAAAAGTAGTAAGTTTAGGATTTTGTCTTAAGTTAGTTCTGTGAATCGGGCCCAAAGGAATTAGCGTGAAGCCAAATCTATGCATCCAATTTAGACGGCACCGCATGAACAAAACTATTAATTCAAGAAGTAGGATATAGAAAATCAGGAAGCATGAGTCCACATTTTCCTGCATCGACGGTTGGTAAGTGAAAAGCATTACATCTATCCCTACTCTAGTGCTAAGGTGACATTTCTACATAAGCATTTTCAATAGAAAGGAGAAAGGTATCAGTACGTGCAGTCTTCCTAAGAAGCCTCTCCACCATCAAACGGTCAAATAGCATAAAGCCACTATCACAAAGAAAGAGCTTGTTCTAGGATGTTGTCTCTCTGAAGGCAAGAAAGAAGTGGTCCTCTTTCCGAATTCCTAAAAACAGTTATCCACAGTGTTAGAAATGGGATTGCTGGTTGGCTAGGGCTTGCGCCTAAGCCAGGTAGAAACCAACACTCTAGTCAGGGTAAGGGAGTTACAGGCTGAAGATAACCCCTGCTCATCCCCTAGGTAGCTTGGCACGAGCAGTCAGGCTTATCCCAGAGGCAATGTGTAAAGCATTTGTGCAACACACACACACAGCAGCGACACACTAGGCACACCACAAAAGAGACTCCACACAAGGTTATATCAATAATAGCCTTTGTATTGTCATAAACACATTAGAATCAGAATCACAAAATATACACTGTACAAACTGGCACCAGGTAGAAATTCACATGGGATTATATACATGACCGGGCCAATTGGGCCATGGTCAGGACCATTAGAAAGCACAAGTAATAACACAACCAGTAAATACCGGTAAAATAATGAACTCAGCATTATCGCATTAGGCATAAACACATTATGCAATATCATTAGGCATAAACACTTTATGCAATCTCATTAGGCATAAACACATTATGCAATCTCTGTAGGGCCTTACTCCCTACTTATATCACAATGATGATCCCAGGCCAACCAGCCTTCTCTAGGGCCCAAATGCCCTCTGTCCCACAAGTCAGGGTGCTAATTCATAGAACCTTCCAAGTGGCCCTCTGGCTGCCTTGGCAGCAAAGACCATGTGCGCAATGCACTGGGGGCGGGGGAGTGTATCTCACTCCTTCCTTATCATCAAAATGAAGATGCTCCCACGTTGCAGCTGCAGCGCTCTCGCGGTGCAGCTGGAGGAACTTTAGCCTCGGCACCACCATACCTGGTGAGCCCCCTTCTCTGGGACCCTTCCAGTGCCACTCACTGCACTACAATGCTCCCACAAAGAAATCAGAGCTGGCACCCACAGTGCCTGGGGAGGCTGGTTCACCGGTCTCCTCCTGGGATAATCGCTCGGCCCCCCCCTCTGGGGCTTGGCTCCTCTGGCTGCCGTCTGACCCACTCAAGGCCGGTCGGTGCTCCCAGCTCCTACTAGCAGCCTGCAGTCTGGCACCCGTAGTGCCCGGCACAGCCCCCACTCACGGGGTCTCTACACAGACTCCTCTGGTCTCCTCCAATGCGGGAGAAAGCTCAGTGGCATCTCTCCTGGCAGGACAGGGTGGCAGGGGGCCACGGAGCCAAGTCTCCGTCAGCGTGGTCCCCTCTGCCTTTCCTTCTCCCACCACAGTCTTGCCATATGGGGGGCTTCCACCGGCACAGGAGCCCCGCCCACCTCCAGGCAGCAGGTCTGCCTGACTTCCTCTGGTGGTGTCTTCTCGCGGTCTTCCTCTCTGTAATAGGCCCCACAGACAACCAGGCACCGGCTTCTGCCTGACTTTCGGCTCGGGTCGCGGTTGGTGGCGGCTCCCCCAAAGCACCCAAAAATGCAGGGTAGGCTCTAGCTTCACACCTGGAGCGCGGAAATGCGGGGTAGGCTCCCGCTTCCCACCTGGAGCAGCAAAATGTGGGATAGGCTCCAGCTTCACCCCTGGACCACAGGGGAATCCCCACACCGGGATTCCCTCAGGGCACTTCGCAGCCCAGCGCTGCAAGGCTAAAGTGCTCCTCGCATCCTGGAGCAGCAGAGAGACAGGTACAGCGCTTTACAAGGCGCTAGAGTCCCAATATTCAAGGGGCAAAGATGGGCCCAGGCAGGCCAGCTCACAGGGCCCTTCAGCAGAGGGGCAGTCCCTTGTGGCGGTTCTTTGTGGGGCCCAGCAGGCACAAGTAGCACCCAAACAGCACCCACAAAAGCACACCTTTCATGGGGTCACAGCCCCAGTATATATAGTACATTTTCCTTTGTTCTGCCATTGGCACAGGGCTTGGGGAACCAGCCTCAACTGGTTCTGGGGGATGTTGAAGCACTCTGTTTACCAGGCTTCCACCCTCTTTTGTCAGATGGGGGATCAGTCCTCAGACACACCACAGGGGGGCAGAAACAGCATTCATCCAGGCAGGCACAGACCTATTCAGGGTCAGGGACTACTCCTCCCACTACTCCAAATGCAGATCTGCCCATTCATTCTAGTGCTGACTCACCCTGCCCTCCCTGGAGCGACACACACCTCCCAGTCCCTGTCACTCCAGAGCAAGACATCCAATACACATCAGGCAGGCAGACACATTGCACACAGAAACGTGAACTTCTAAAAGTGGCATTTCTAAAATAGTGATAATAAATCTGCGCACACCATTGTGCGGCATTTATTATTACTATTCCAAACATACCAAACTTGACCACGCTGCTCCTCTCATATCAGGAATTACCACTGAAACACTTATCATGGAATCCCCAACACATTCCTATGAGAGGGCAGCCTCACAGCAGTGAGAAACCAAAATGTCTGTTTGTCACTACCAGGACATGTCACACACTTGAGGTACATGTCCTACCTTTTACCTACAATGCACCCTGCTCATAGGGCTAGCTAGGGACTACCTTAGGGGTGACTGACATGCAGTAAAAAGGGGGTCACAGATGTGACACACACTTTAGGTGCCACGTTACAGTGGCGGTAACACTGCGCGCACTGGTCCTGCAATGGTCGAGGCCTGAGACAGGTTTGAAAGGCTACTTTGGTGGGTGGTGCAATCAGCGCTGCAAGCCCACCAGTAGCATTTAATTTACTGGCCCTGGGTATCTGAGATACCACTTTACAAGGGACTGACAGGTAAATTAAATACGCCAAACAGGTGTAGACTAATCTTACCATGTTTACCACAGAGAGCACTCGCACTTTACACTGGACAGCAGTGCTAAAGTGCCCAGAGTCCTAAAACCACCAGCACCAGGTCAGAAAGGACTAGGAGGACAGAAAAATTTCAGGGATGACCCTGCAAAAAGGGCCAAGTCCAACACACAGGTAGAATTCCCAAAGTGCACCTCGCACATACCATCCACTCTGGGTACAGTCCTGTGCGTACTTTTCCACGCTGTTGTCCATGTGAAATCTTGGCAACATTTCGTCCTTAGCTCCCAGGCCTGCTTCCGTGTGAATCCTAATGTCCTTCCTTTATCGACTCAAGCCGCACGATTGTAACTTCTCTCCTTGCCTTGCTGCAAAAACAAAGACATTATTCTGCCTAAAAGGACACTTCTTCACCTGCAATCCAAACGGGAAAAAGAACAGATTTCACAGTGCACATGAAATTCAAACTATTAATTCTAAAGCGAGAGTTGTCAGGGACTTGCATTTCAGGCCTGCGATTTCAGCTAACATAAGAATACATCATGGGTGCTTTACAAATTTATATAATACATTTTCAAATAATACATTGACCTACTTATGAAATGTCACCACTAATAAACAATTTTAGTGCATGAGTATTGTTACTTTTTACAACATAAGTTCTTTATGTTAACATTTTATGCTAGTTACATTCATTTCCCACGTTAATTATCCATGCTACTTATCAATGGCCTAAAATACGTCACATAGTAATGTTAATACATTTCACAATTCTAACATTTCATGTTTACACAGTTGCAAGATTATATGCGGGTTTGCTCAACACAAGATTATGATGCACCCCTTCATTGAGTCATCACAAAAACCTTCAAACATCCCTGCAGAGTAGACCAATCTAAACAGATGTCATAGGTAATCTTATCTGTCTGAACTTCTCCATTCACTTCAAATTCTCATAGTGACAGTCCTGCAGTGTTTCCTTCCTTCTCTCTCTTTCTCTTAAGGAGTTCTCCACTTGTCTCGCTTTGTGCCACTTGTATGTCCTTATCATCCCTACCAAGACAATAATACAAATGATAGCAATTATTATTGGCTTCAAGATGTATCCAAAGATTTCACTTCCTAGATTTGTAAACCAATTACCAACTGCACCAAATCCTTCTCCAATCCTATCCCAAACTTCTTCAGCGGCCAAGTCCTGTATCTGATGGTGTATATCAGTGATGTTATTAATATTTCCCCTCAGATCTTTACTTCTATCAGGGATGTAAGTATGACACTATTGGACCTTCAGCATCCGACAGACTCCGCCTTCTTTTGCAAGTAACACATCTAATGCAAGGCGATTCTGCAGCACCATTGCCCTTATCAATACCATCTCCCCATCATGAGTAGCAAAGACTGAGCCACGTTAAGAGATAACTTATCCACTATGGTAGACAGCAGTCTAATCTTGATGTCATTCAACATCACTCCCAAACTAGGTATCATCGCTCGAAATATATCTCCCACATCCTCTCCAGCAGTCAGTCCACATTATTCCCTGCAGTTCGACTTTCCTTCTGAACTCTCCAAATCATCCACATGGTATATTTTCAGAAACACAGCCGCCAAATAACAAGTACTATACCATTTGCTAGGTAACCGAACATATGCATTCTTCCCACACAGAAAACATACTCCTAGTACCATTTGAACTGACTGTTGCAAACATGTCTTCTAAGGACAATTGACTAAGAAGATAGGATCAAAAACACTCTGTCCCACAAATAGTGTATTGTATCTACTCTCAGGTTGACGTATGCTGAGCTTGCCCCGTTGTTGCCAATCCAAAGCATTAGGACCAGAACTTCCTTTAGCCTTATGAGCTAACTCCTCCTTGGTCCAATCAGCATCCTTGTCCTTGTTCTCAACCCTATTAACTAATCCTCTACGGCTGTCTTCTACTTGATCTATACATTTCTTTTCTACATCTGTTAGTATGCATGTTAAGTTATGCCTATGAGTGTAAGCAGTGTCTAATGTGATTGTTGGTGAGAAGTAATTTTCCATTCTTTCTACTCTTATAGTAATCGTATTTATTCAGGGGTTTTTTATACAGGTATTTCTGAAAGTACCACGCCTTAATTTGAAAAGTAGTACTCCTAATGGCCTTTTCCATGAAACATACTAAGGAGCAAACAACAACTAATGCCATAAGTCAAGGGTAAGTGATGGTACAGCATTCCCTCCTCAACTGAGGCAGGTAATTGCATGCACACATAGCAATCTCTCACTTCCATAGTGTTCACATACTTGTACAGCAACTAAGCATAAGCATTCAAAGTATAATCATCCTCGGATAGGTCCACATGAAGGAAGTCACTAGTTTACTCTATTAAGCCTTTCTCAGAACCTAGTGAACCTTCTATTGAGACAGCAGTAGTAGGTACGGATATCCCATGTACCCCAACCTCATCTTCCTCACTTTTGTGTGCACTTAAAAGTTACTCTGTTAAGACTACAGCTATTACTCCAACTACCCCTACAATGAGTCATGGTCATTACGAGTAGGGGAGGGCACGGCATTTCATTTAGGAAACAAAAACATGCATTTCCTACACTAGCCCAAATTTCATATGCAAGTTTGAAAGATGTGCGTGTGAGGAATGATAGTCAACGTATCTTTTCCTGGGGTTGGTTGACTACAACCACCAGAAGCCACCGTTCCTGCCAAATAGTGACCACTAGTGCTGAGAGAGGAGGCGGAGTATTTAAGCCACTCCTCTCCAATGAACCGGTGCTTGTCAATCTGCCAAGACATCGTTCAAGAGCTGCCTGAAGCTCCTACCCTACATTCCCAGTCAGCATTTCTGACCGGGACAGGTGCCGAAATTAATCCTGCCCGACACACTCTCCCGACTCCAGCCTTAGCAGTCAATGGCGCTGTGAGCCCAGCTGCATCGAAGGCAGCTCACACACCTTCCAGAAAGCCTCTGAACCTGCTCGCCGCTTCCCCCTATACCGGCTACTAGATGAAGCGGTAAGTGTTGCAACAGCGGGGCAGGAGGAGCGGCTCTCATTCTTGCTTTGCGTTTGACCGCAGCGACTGCTGCGGTCCAGAATGCGCTTCGTATTCGGAGTATTGTTACCGTTCGCACGCATGGTGAGAGCGGGGACAACATTGGCCATTTGCACTTGCAGGGAATTTCACAGCTCGCATGCACAAAGTGCTGCGATGCGAGCTAAAGCCACATTTATGTTATTTAGTTTGCACAACATTGTAACTGCATGGAGTGTGCGGTAGGTGTCCAGCAACTACCCCTGTTCCCATAGCATTAGCACGCACGGAAAGCTGTGCTGCTACACGCATACATTCTCCAAGAAGGCTGTGTTGAGGGACAGTACATAAAATTTGGCAGCCTTGTTTTCATCTGGCTTTTAGTACAAGTATTGTCAGTTTTCACAACATAAGCTTCTCACGCTAACGTTTTCTGCTAGTTACATTCATTTCCTACGTTAATTCTCCATGCTACTTGTCAATAGCCTAAAATACGTCACGCACTTATGTTAAAACATTTCACAATTCTAACACTTCATATTCACAGAATTGCAAGATTATATACGTGTGCGCTCTACACATGTTTATGATGCACCCCTACAAATGAAATGGTATTTCCGTTCCATCTCCCGGATATTACGATGTATAGAGCATAGCACTCCATCTTTGCCTCGTGACAAATAGAACACCACTGTCTAAAGAGCAACATCTGTTTTGTAATGCAGCGAACACTGGATCACCTGAAGAAATGACGCTCTCAGACCTACCATTCCCCATGCATGCTGCCTAGTGAAACTCACAAGTCGAAGCAGAAAAAAAGTAGGAAAAAAAGGATAGAGGCCAGGAGTATTCATCCTTTTCCTGCCCATAGATGATTGACAACACTTGACCGTGGGCATCCTTCCTTAGCACGTTGCACAAAGAAGTACACTTGGTGCGTTTGTTGTGTCCTTGTGCAACGTAACTGGTGCTCACATAAAGCGCTCCAATACCTTCGGGTCCAGTTTGCGCTATATAAATCTGCGATGAATAAATAAATGGGTATGATAAAAAAAAAACAGCAAATTTACCATCCCCGAGTTAATCAGCACCGGTGTGACGTACTTATCAAAAATAATAAAATAGATTAATCAAGAACCGGTGAAATGCACGAAGCATCATAAAAAGGATGCTGTGGAGCGCCTGCAGAGCGAGCACCTGGAAGATTAAAGCTGTGGACATAGCGTTAACAAAGTAGGGACCACACTGAATTAATGAGGATCGGAGGTAGACACCCTGTAGGGTCTTAATTTATTTTCCTTTCCTAGCTCATCCTTTAAGAAAATGACAGTGTCTTCTTATCGATTTTACACTCCGAGATCAATCAGAATTGCCCTGACTCAGACAAAATTTACAGCACTCCCTGACATTGCCTGCGGTATCCGGGCCCAGGCAGACACCACCAGGAAGCCATACATCACCCGTGTATGTGGAGCATGACACGCTTAAAAATAAGCTAATCTGTAGTGGAATTTCCTCCCTTTGACAAGTTGCTCTGCCCAGCTCTGTGCCCCCTTGTTATGAATTTGTCTCCCAGCCCTGCTATTAATTATAGCATGTGCGGCGGATTCATATATTTAGGCCCGCAGGGAGGTCATCTGCTCTGCAGTTTTAGATAAAACATAAACCAACAGATCACTCCTACTTAAACAATGTGAAATGCCACTCGGATAGGGCTCCATAAAAAAAGCTAGAGGTGTTCTGTCAAGAGCTATGATCAACTCTGACAACCCCACAATATTGGAGCTAAATGATGGGCCTGCACATTCCTAAACAGTCCCCGGTGGAAATTGCTGTATCCGGAAGCTCTTTTGTGCAAGTAACAAGCTGTATTAAATGTAATAATTACAGCAAGAATACCGGCTGTGATAGTCAGGCGGCTGTTGGCTGAGCTGACTTGTTTCTGCAGGGATATTTATCTTGTGACTGGGGCTGCTTAAGCAGTAACCAGAAGACTGTGAAGAATGTGCTGGGCATAGACTAAAAATATTTCCGCACTAGCTCCGTTCTCGCAGAGAGTCACACACCGGGAGGCGTTTACCACAGGCCTACTAGGGTAACACTTGAACATTGTGCAGAAGTAAACATGTTGTGTGCCAATCGTGCTGAGGGGCTGAGGCTTTTAAAGCCAAGTGTTGTTGCATTTCAGTACTTTACAGCCCAGTTCCATTGCCAGTGACAGATGACAATTGCACAAACAAAGTGGAATAAAAGCTGAACTTCACAGCAACAAATTAAATTTCTCAAAAATTTCAAATCACTGTGAAGTATGAGAAATATTGAATGACAATGGCACCCAACCACTCTGCAGAACTTTACTGTTGTTCATGGTTTAGTGAACATAACATTCTTTGCTGGTAGGTGCTCATTGTTAGCTGCACCTTGAAGAGAAGAAATTCAACAATAGGTCCATTCTACTTGCCAAACATATACATTCTTAGCTACGTTAATATGTAGTCTTCTCTTCTTTTTTTGCTGCAGGCAACAAAACAGGATACTGGAGAATTTCACTTACTGTTTACATTTTAAAATATACTTTTCATAACACATATTTTTCAAGCTCACAACTTCAAAATAAATGTATAATATAATGATATATAATGGGTAATGTGTAATGCAGCTTTAAATTGAAATTGCAATCTTGGCTTTGGTAACAGAATATCGTGGTTCGAAAAAGCAGGTCAAAAATAGTAGATGGAAATTGTGCTCCAACGTTTTGCTTTTCATCTTGGATGCAGCCTATATACTAACAGCTACATCTCACAAAGTCCAGTCAAAGGGAGGAGTCACTAAATAACCTGCTTAATCATTATTAATTAGGCATGTCATTCTTTGAACCTCTTGTGATTGGCCACAAATATAGGGATGGTGGCCTGCGAGGGACAGCAGACCACCATCCCTGCGTTTTTGTTTATAAAGCAGCCACATGTTTCTTAAAGGATAGTGCGCTGCTTAAACATTTTTTTCCCATTTGGGGATTTACCAGGGGAAGCAGTAGTAAGTCACTGCCTAGTCACACACTTTGTAATTGCAGTAATCAGAAATCCCTTTTGCAAATCAGAAATTCTCTCTGAATCAAAAGAGTTTTGGTACATTAAGAAATATCATTGTGCAGTTGCATATCTTGTGATCTAGCGTATCACAGGTGTTAGAAATTGAATTTCTGGTTGGCAGAGCTATGTAAGTCAGAAACACACTTTAAATTAACCTATGCTTACCCTCTGGTAATTTGGCACAGAGCAGTGAGGCTTAACTTTGGAGTAATGTGTAAAACATTTGTGCAACACATCAAACAGTAGCACAGTGAAAACACCACAACAAGATTTCACATTGGTTTAGAAAAATAGAAAATAGAAAAATAGAGAATATGTTTATAAATAAAACACCTGGGGTGGTGCAGTGAGCTAATGAATGATGATGGATTAAACCCAGATCAGTTGACTGGGGGTGAGTGCTTGCAATATTCAACACTCCATCCATCATCCTCTTTGGTTTTGCTTTGTTCGCCCTAAGTTGGCAGGGTATGCCCAGACATGGGTCTCTTGCTCACTTTGCCACTGGATTCAAGCTAGCCTGGCTGATGACGGCTGATTAGCCAGAAACCGGTCCCAGGATGCTTGTTTCCGTTCCAGGGAAGACATGGCTTGGCAGTTCGGGCTGGACTGTTCCCATGAGGCACAGGGTCAGACTGATTTGCATATGGCCATGTCTGAACTGGGGTGGCGGAGTGAGTCAAAGAATGATGATGGATTAAACCCAGATCAGTTGACTGGGGGTGAGTGCTTGCAATGTTCAACACTCCGTCCATCATCCCCTTTGGTTTTGCTTTCATCGCCCTAAGTTGGCAGGGTATGCCCGTGGATCCCTTGCTCACTTTGCCACTGGATTCAAGCTAGCCTGGCTGATGATGGCTGATTAGCCAGACACCGACCCAGGATGCTTGTTTCCGGTCCAAGGAAGACATGGCTTGGCAGTTCGGGCTGGACTGTTCCCATGAGGCGCAGGGTCAGATTGATTTGCATATGGCCATGTCTGAACTGGGGTGACGGAGTGAGCTAAAGAATGATGATGGATTAAACCCAGATCAGTTGACTGGGGGTGAGTGCTTGCAATGTTCAGCACTCCGTCCATCATCCCCTTTGGTTTTGCTTTCATCGCCCTAAGTTGGCAGGGTATGCCCAGACGTGGATCCCTTGCTCACTTTGCCACTGGATTCAAGCTAGCCTGACTGATGATGGCTGATTAGCCAGAAACCGGTCCCAGGATGCTTGTTTCCGGTCCAGGGAAGACATGGCTTGGCAGTTCGGGCTGGACTGTTCCCATGAGGCGCAGGGTCAGATTGATTTGCATATGGCCATGTCTGAACTGGGGTGACGGAGTGAGCTAAAGAATGATGATGGATTAAACCCAGATCAGTTGACTGGGGGTGAATGCTTGCAATGTTCAACACTCCGTCCATCATCCCCTTTGTTTTTGCTATGAATAAAACAGAGACGCAGCGTTTGTTTGGGGCAGCAGCTCAGTGACAGTGAGCAGGACTACCAGCCCCAGGAGCCTAGGGGCGAGACCGAGCAACTTGGCCCCGCCCCCCTGACACCGGGACCAGTACTTGAGTACCTCGCGCCTCCCGCTTCGCGGGAGACGCAGCGTTTGTTTGGGGCAGCAGCTCAGTGGCAGTGAGCAGGACTACCAGCCCCAGGAGCCTAGGGGCGAGACCGAGCAACGTGGCCCCGCCCCCCTGACACCGGGACCAGTACTTGAGTACCTCTGGCCTCCCGCTTCGTGGAAGATGCAGCGTTTGTTTGGGGCAGCAGCTCAGTGGCAGTGAGCAGGACTACCAGCCCCAGGAGCCTAGGGCGAGACCGAGCAACGTGGCCCCGCCCCCCTGACACCGGGACCAGTACTTGAGTACCTCGCGCCTCCCGCAGCGCGGGACGCGCGCGGGTGTGCGCCGGGCTAAGCCCGGGCAAAGGGCGGGCCGTCTGAGGCCGTCAGAGGCCAAAGGAGGCTGGGCTGGGCCACGGCCCGTGGCCCCGTTTTAAAGAACTGATAAATTACGTGAGTCTCCTTTATATGTTGATAGAGTAAAGCATTTTTACTAACTTATTCTGGTTATTCATGTTGTATGGTGGCATATTGGTAAAAGTTGTTCCATGTCTAAGCTTAAGATTGATAAAAGTGTATCTGGGTTAGGAACTATGGAAAATTACCTGGTCAAAAAGGTGAACCAAATTAATAATGACCGCAGGGCCTCACTAGGGCGAGGAGATTACCCTGCTCTACATGAAGAGGTATCTCTCCCACCGATGGACCAGGTTGTAACTGATACACTGGAGGGGGGTATTAGGGGCACCTTCTCGGCTGAAGTACAGGTATATGCTGATTTAAGTGACGTCCTGCCTGATATAATTAACGAATCAGTGGAAGAAGAGTTATTACCCTCCCCGAGGCCAGTGAGATTGTGTAGAAAGGCACAAATTAAACGTGGGGGGAAGAACAGCAAAAAAAGAGCAGAAAAAGGACATTCTGTGCTGAATAGTGCTGTGGCTATAGCTGATCGACAGGAAGGTATAAGTGTGGCTGGCACAAATCTAAATATAAATATGGAGCAATTTCCCCTTCTCACTGATTCTATAGAAGCAAAGATAGAGGCAAAAATTATAGAACTGATGAAAGCCCTGGTATCCAAATTAGATACAGTGGCACTGGAAGTTGAGAGATTGGGTGGGTTGTTAGCAACATACCTGGCCTCAGCAGCGGCAGGCAGTCCTAAGGTGGTGGACAAGAGAATAGTCGCTGAGGGGCAGGGAGCTGGTATTGTAAACTTACAGCAAACTAGCCAATTAACACCTGTAATTGAGCCAGTCCCACCTGAGTCCATCCCTCTTACTATCCGGAATACTAAGGCCACAGTAGACTCTGAAGGAACGTCAGCTCTTAGGCTTGTAAAGAATAACCACCATGCTAACCTTCCCCCTGATTGTGCTCCTTATGTGGTTGTTCTTACGAACGTCCCCCCCATTGCGTGTCATCCTCATCAGGCTTATGAGGAATCCCATGATTCATTAAAAAATAGAACAGTATCATGGTTAAATAAAAACTGTGGATTTCCAGTCACATTTGCTGATCAAATATTGTCAACAAGGAGGGTGAACTGGATTGGTATGTCAAGAAAATCAACAAATGGAGACTGTGTTATTGTCAACTTTAAGCATCCCCAACATGTTACCACTGTTCTATTAAGAGCGGCATCTTTAGCTCATAATGTGAATAATATTTGTGTACGCCCACTTGGTTATTTCTATACTCACCTGATTAAAGTCCCACCGAACCCTGGGTTATTTAGACCATTCACCTCTATTCAGCCGCTGACCCCCAATGGAGTATATTTGCAAAATGTCAATAATCTATGTGGGAAAGGTTTTAATATTGTCACACAGAACAGATTTGACACTCTTTCAGGATTAGAGTCATGTGACTGACGTGAGGAGTCTGTGGGTCAGGATAATGGAAGACTGGAGGAAGTGGGATGTGCAGAGATAACCCTAACAAAATGGAGTCAACATAACGTAATTTCATGGAACATTGCGGGCCTGGCCAGTAAGATGGAGGACTGCAATTGGACTAGGTACATCAAGCAGTATCAAATTATCTGCTTGCAGGAAACTTGGTCCACTGACTGTAACCACTTTCTCGAAGGGTATAAAGCTCACTATGTCCCTGCAATAGCAACTACTAGGGGCAGGTCCAAAGGGGGAATGGTTATATTTATCTCGGTTGCTTTATCTTGTAAAGTATGCAGAGTCTCAACATGTAATACAGGAATTATTGGTCTAGTTTTAACGGGGAAAAACTGTATGGCCGGCGTGGTTAATTTTTATAATGCTACCAATTCTTGCTCTGCTTTGAGTCAGATACTAGCATTGAATGCTTTTATTACTAGTTCTATGAAGGATTGTGCCCATAACCTCCTGACTATGGGGGATTTTAATGTCCATCCCTGTGGGGATCCACCCTTTAAAAGTATTACAGATTTAAACTGCCCACGATCCACGGATCTTCATTTTGAACATACAACGGAGGGGGAATATTTAAACGACATGCTTAATGATCTGGACTTAACGACGACAATGGCACTAACTGACCCTACTATGCGTTTTATGAC
Source organism: Triturus cristatus (assembly GCF_964204655.1). Taxonomy (NCBI): domain Eukaryota; kingdom Metazoa; phylum Chordata; class Amphibia; order Caudata; family Salamandridae; genus Triturus; species Triturus cristatus. Next base: position 364,654,405 of record NC_140593.1, on the reverse strand, counting down.
ACCGACTTTTAAGGGTCATGGGAGGGGAACCTTTATTGATTTTGTTTTATTAACATCATCAATGCAGTCTTTTGTGGGTTCCTCTGCTATTGAAGTCAGTGAGTTTAGTGATCATAACCCACTCACTGTATATATGAGGGGTCCGTGGTTAGCCAAAGAAGGATTGAATCTCCCTTCAGGCAGGGTGAGTACGACAGACGGGAGACGTCGTTTGAGATGGTCCAAAATCACTCCAGATCTGCTGTATAAAGAGATTAAAGTCGCCTGTGCAGATGAGATCATGGCTTGTACGAAAGAAGGTGCACAGCCACACAATGTCCTTAATGCGTTCCAAAGTCTGGCAGACAAGGTCTCAAAACTGATGTCAGCTCCGGCAAAGAAGCTGGAGATCAGGGGACCCAAATGGTTTAATCGTGAATGTTCAATGGCTGCTAGAAATTTAAGAATAGTACCGGCAGCATAACCAAGGATAAAGGCAGAAGTTCAGCTATGTTGTAAGATATATAAAACTTCTATCGCTCGACATAAGGAATTCCTTAGGGAAGAAGCTTGGAGTGAGATTCTTGATCCCTCTATCCTGCGGAGTAGCACTAGATTTTGGACAGTGATAAGGAAACCTCTTTTGGTTCAGGAGCAGGGTGATGGCTTAGAATGTCACATCGCTAAGGAGGACTGGGAAGCACACTTCAGGAAGTTGTACTGTTTCTTGTTGGATGAGTCTTACAGCTCTGCCCTTTCCGTCAGTGGTGAAATAATTAGTTTTAATAGAGGTGAAGTTATTGAGGGGATTGTGGGTTTAACTGCTGGCAAAGCACCAGGGCCAGATGGGATCCCTCCGGACTTGTATAAGTCCGAGCCTAACTTCTGGGCACCTATGCTAGAGTCTGTTTTTAACGCTGCTGTGAAAGATGGGTGTCCGCAATCATGGGGTGTCTCTACAATTGTCCCGGTTTTCAAGAAGGGGGACAGAGGTAGCCCACATTGTTATAGACCCATCTCACTAATAGACTCTATGGTTAAAATTGTGGGACGAATTTTATTGTCACGACTCTCTGACTGGGCAGAGGAAAAAAACATTATGTCCATTTCTCAGTATGGTTTTTGCAGAGGTCGCTCCACAATAACTCAGTGCCTTAATCTCTTTTTAATCCTAAGTAAGTACACTGTAGTCCAAAGGGGCACCATTCATCTCGCCTTCATGGATTTGTCCTCAGCTTTCGACTGTGTGAACAGGGGAAAGCTGTGGCAGTTCATGAGGGAGAAGGGGGTAGACAGTGGTGTGGTTGATTTCTTGGCTGATTTACATAACAATACCAGAGCTAATGTGAGATATTCCCAAGATTTGAGTGTTACGGACAATTTTAGTATTAGAAAGGGTGTTCGCCAGGGATGTATTTTGGCCCCCTTCCTTTTTAATTTCTATATTAATGAACTAGATAGCGTGTTACAGAATGTCCCGGCAGACTGTCCTAGAGTCGGTAGGCGGGGAATTCCTATACTTCTGTACGCAGATGATGCGGTTTTAATTTCAAGAACTGAGAAGGGTCTTCAATTACTTTTAGATGCTTTTAAATCGTTTATGACAGATAGAGACCTTCTGGTAAATAATTCTAAATCATTTGTCATGCAAGTAGGTCAGCAACCAAGGAGGACTTTTACATTCAAAATTGATGAAGCTATAATCCCCGTAACAAAAACATTCTCCTACCTTGGGGTTCTCTTTGATACAAAACTAAATTGGGTCCCTCACCTTGCAAAAAAAAAGGCGATTTTGTGAGGGTTAATGCCTCTATTTTTAACTTTGCTGCCAAACTGGGGAAAAACCCATTTGTGCCATGTTAAAATTGTATAACGCAAAGTCAGTGGCAACTGCAATCTATGGCAGTGAAATTTGGGGGTATGTTGGTGGTGAGCAACTGCAGATTGCTGATAATTCCTTTTTGAAGCGTCTTTTATGTGTCCCTGCAGGCACATCTAATTATGTCGTACATGAAGAGCTAGGGTCGCAATATTTAAGTGACATGTACTCTTTACGTCCCTTGACCTGCTGGCTTAAATTATGGTTGAATCAGGACATTCCATTAACACATCTGATTGTGAGTGACTTTCTGGGTCTAGAAAAGGTAATGTGTACCCCTTGGATAAAATATCTCAAACTCAATTTTGTGAGGCTTGGTCGTTCAGAATTGTTTGAACACCCGAGTAAAATTGTAAAAGGGGACTTAGAGCTCATTAAACGGGCCTTCCTTATGGATAGGAGGATCCGGAGGGAAGAAGTGGAGCTTCAGAAACAAAGCGTGAGGAAATTTGTCATGCTGAAAACTTGTGAAACCATAGAACCATACCTGACTGGCTCCCTAAACTCACATGAAAAATTTTTGCTGACAAGGTTTAGGTTAAATCTTTTTCATCATTTGCTGATCAGACCAAAAACGGATATTTTTAATAATTTGGCAGCACCCTGCGGCTGCGACGGGAAGTCTCCACAGGATATGCTGCATTTTATATTTTTATGTAAATTTTATGAATTCCCTCGCAAGCGCTATCTGGTTTCTCTTTTAAAAAAACTTGATTTTACACAAATCAGACCGGCATTAATGTACCTACAATTGTTGCATAGTGACAGTATCCTCCAAATGAATGAATTTTTAAAATTAACTGTTAAATTGAGACATTGTCTGGACCAGTAATGATTCACTGTGTATTTTGCACTATTTATGTCTTCATCCTTAGTAATGACTCTATTTTGTGGAAGAAAGTACAGTTATTTTGGCATTTTATTTGTAATGTACTTTGTATTGTATATGTACTTTTATGGTCTGTAAAAGAACCGAAATAAAGTTTATAACTGAACTGAATAAAACAAGACCAAAATGACAAAAATCTAATCAACAGAAGTAGAGATATGAATTTTTAAAGATTAAATGCAAAAATAGCACTTAGAAGAAAATGACTGTTAATATTGAGAAAGTTGATGTAAATATGAATAACAATACAATCATGTATAAAATGAAAATTGCATATTTATTGAAAAATTCACACATTATGAACTCCACATCAACCCCGACTCATAAATACGTAGTTAGGCAGGTGCTGAGACCCAGGCACAAGGTCACTGATTGACAGGTTCGGTGGCACACAGCAGGCAGGCAAACTTGTGAACAGGACACCCCAGATCAGTCCAACAGAGAGGCCCTGCAACACCACAATGGTCAAGGTAAATTGGCCCCAATAAAGCACACATCAACAGAGGGGTATGCATGTTCCCAAACACAATAAAGTCATGTACCACTTGAAAGTAAGGATACATAGCCAATCAGGACACAGCACACACAGTACATGCAGTGATCACTCGATCCCATTGCCAGATATCTGGACACGTTACCCACTGGCTGCATTGTGTCCATGCAAAGTTGAGGCCCACCTGGATTCCTCATGGAATACATACATTTATGGCTCCATAGACAGCGGTTCACATTCCTTACCAAAAAAGGATTGCCAGCACTATTTTATGGCACTCAATGAACTGTATAAAAAAACCATGTCAGATCAATTGCAAGTTGAAACATTCCTCAGATCCTATGCCTGTAACTGTTCTCCCACTGCAGTGTTTAATTAAACAAATTGTTTCTGTTTTCCAAGGTATTTGATGTTCAAGCAACATTTTGGCGAGCCACCATCAGCGCTGATTGGTACCTTGAACCCAACTGCTGCCAAAAGAAGGAGACCCCCTCTAGATGGATTCACATTTGCGCATCAAGGAAGGTGAGCAGACACCGCAATTGATTGGAAGTTCTGCTGAATCCATGGGGCAAAGATCCCTACTGAAGCAGTGACACAGAGGTTTCCTGTTAAAATAGAGACCTTTGAGGATCAACATTGATTTGTGGTGTGTGATTTAAGTACAGTGAATCTACTTAGATGTGACTTACTGTGTAAATTAAATTGTTCCATCTATTGTACTCCAAAAGTTATTGAATTTCATACCAATGTTGAGGATGTTGTTTTTAAACTTGCCCAACAGAGATCTGACATGGGAATGTGTCCCCTACTGACTTAAGAATGACCCTACTGACCTGAGAGACACCGTGTTACCTAAAGTTTGGTACTTTACAGGTAAAGCTATTGGATTAATCAAAGCTGTTGAACCAGTCCGATCACAGTCAAACTCAATGTAGAATATCTGAGAATATCCCACACAAGATACTATTGCCGAAATTACTCTTGTGATTGAATCAATGATTGAGCAAGGGATCATGAAGGAGATATAGGGGGGTCCATGTTGCTCTCCATTTATGGGCTTATAGAAGCCGAATGGCAAGCATTGTATTGTGCAGGATTTGCAGAAGGAGAATGCAATTGTTGTTCCTTGTTCTGTGGTACTGAATCCAGCTATGATCTTAATTCATATTCCATGCGAGGCTGAATGGTTTTCAGTCATTGACTTGTGCCAACATTTCTTTTCTATTCCTTTGCATGAGAATAGTCAGTTTCTTTTTGCTTTCCGTTTCGGCATTCATTTTTTGGGGTGGTGCGGAGTCCCACAAGGGAATACAGAACGCAAGTCACTCTTTAATCAGATTCTCAAGAAATATCTTGATTCTCTGGTAATGCAAATCACTTAGTGTTAGTAAAATACATTGACAACTTGCTGGTGGCGTCAAATAATAAGGAATCTTGCGAGACTGATACCATTGTACTTTTGAATCAGCTGGCTGAAAATGGACATAAAGTATCCCCCACTTAGAAACAGTTTTTTCAAACGGAAGTCCTGAACTTAGGACACCACATTGAACAACTAGCAAGGAAAGTGTCACAAGAAAGAAACTCTGTGATTCTTAACATAAGTCCAACAACTACCCAAAAGGAAGTTCGCATGTTCTTAGGAATTGTGGGTAGCTATTGACAATGGGTTCCAAACTTTTCGTTGACAGCAAAACCTCTTCAGAGGTTGACACACAAATATTCTGCACCTTGGGATGACACTTGTATAAACACCTTCACTGAGCTGCGAGAATGCCTTTGTAGGGCATCGGCTCTAGGAATGCCTGACTACAAAAAATGCTGTGTGTTGTTTTGTAGTGGAAGGGGGGGCTACACTCTTTCACTACTGACACAGATGCACGAGAGCAATTCCAGACCTGTTGCTTATTTTTCAGTGACTCTTCACCTTGTAGCTGCAGCGTTGCCTGGATGTTTACAAGTGGTTTAGAGTGGTTGCATCTGCATGTTTGAGTTTTGAACAGTGTGAGAGCATAGTCATGGGACATCCATTGACTGTGTTTGTGTCCCACTCAGTGGAAATACTGTTGACTCATACCCAGACACAGTCTTCAACTAATAGTCAACTTACGAAATATGAACAAATACCTCTGGAGGCAGAGAATATAACACTTAAAAGATGCACCATATAGAACCTATCCACTCTGTTGCCACTGCCTGGAAATAAAACTGTTACTGAAAAAGCAGAGCATGATTGTTAGATGTGCCTGAGTTATGTACAAAGCTCTGACCTGATATACTGGATGAACCTTTGCCTGAATCTGATCATGTGTTCTTTGTTGATGGTCCTTTTTGCGAGACAATGAAGAAAATCTGAAAGCTGAAATGCCGTTTGTACAGCTGCAGGGGTTGTGGAAGCATCCTGATTGCAAGGAGTGTATTCAGCTCAGGTAGCCAAACTTTTCACCTTGCTGCAGGCTTGCAGCATTTAAGAACAACTCAGAGTAACAATTTTTATGAATAGTCAGTATGGCTTTGGGGTCGTACATGACTTTGGGCAGTTGTGGTCATGGCGAGGGTTCATGACTTCCTCCGGATCGCCAATACAAAATGGAGAAAGTGTAAGGAGCCTTTTGAGGTCTCTACAATTGCCTGCCCAAATTGCAGTAGTCCGGTGCATAGCTTATGGGCAAGGCACTGACTATGTGACCGTAGGCAATAGATAGGCTGGTGAGAGGGCCAAATACTGTGCCATACATTCCTATACCTTTAATGGGGACTTGATAAACAAAACATCAGACATCACAAATTGCAGCCTGTTGTGAACTGCAATAGATACCTGGGAAGAAGTTAGGTGATTGCAAGAAGAAGTGTGTTAGAAATGGGATTCTGGTTGGCTATGATAGGCAACTGAGCCGAACAGAACCCATCATTCTAGTCAGGGCAAGTCAAATACACAACAGGGATAACCTGTGCTCACTCTCTGGTAACTTGACGCACAGCAGGCATGCTTAACCTAAGAGGCAACATGTAAAGTTTTTGTGCAACATAGCCACATTAGATCATTCACACGCTACAAAAAGGCTCCAAAATAGCAGATTTTTATATCAAGTCAATAAGACCAAAATGACAAAAATCCAATCAATAACTCACAAAATATTCATCTTACATGAATCAGGTTAAAAGGAAGTGTGGTAAAATCAAATGAGCTCCTTTTTCCTGTTATACTGTAATGCTTAAGTCAACATGGAACAACAGTGAGCGGCTAAAATCATTTGGGCTACTCTTATGTAATATAGAGTAATGTTTAAACCCACATGGAACAGCAATGAACTAGTCCCCACTTGTAGGTACAGTAAGGATTGCTGTTTGGGAACTTGGTGGTCCAAAGGGGCTTTAAATGCACCCATATGCTGTATGAGGCAGCTGTGGTGACCGTGAGGCCTAGGGATACAGTACCTTTAGATTGTGTGCAGGCGGAGGCCACACGCGGGAGCAGGGAACCGAAGTGTCAGTCTTCTGAGAAAATGCTCCTTGCTGTCAGATCCCGAAGACACCCATGGGTGCAGGAAGCAGGAGCGCTTACCTGTTGAGCGCCCACTCCTTGTTGTGATTTCCAAACAGTTGCACTTGCTGATATTAGGAGCCGAAGTGTGATTCAGGCGAGCAGGTGCTCATCGCAGTGATTTAGAAATGCACACACTGATCTAGGGAGCAGGAGTGTGAGTCGGTTGAGCACTCGCTGTGATATCAAATTGCACAAGTTGATGTAGGGAGCAGGGCCAAGAGTCAGTTGAGTGCCTGCTCCTGGCAGTAGTTTAAGGAATGCACATGCCTTTGTATGTTGCCAAAGGAGTCAAGGTCTTTGATAGCCCTGAGACCTGACCTCATAGAATAACAGGGGGCAAGCCAACAAGCCCTTGGAGTCACAGTGGAGGGTTCTTTTGTTTGGTTAGAGGTCAGCCAGCAGCAGGGCGCTCAGCATATACTCCAACAGAGTTTCTTTCTGGTCCAGTAGTGCACTACTATGCTAGCGCCAAGGTCCTCATCCTTATGCTAAGCTGTGCCTTTGATGTAGGGGCTAGTTCAAAATGCCACCTGAGGAATGCACAGGCTCCCTCTAAATTTAGTAATGTCTGCCACACTGCCTTGGGAGATTTATTTGATCAATATCTTTAGTGGGGCCAGAACCATGCCCTTTGAAATGCAGGTGTGAATTCCACCCCCCTTTATCTTACCCAGGCAGGTCCCTCAGAGCCAGAGGCCTGCAGTTTCCCTTGAGTACCCTTTGTTTATGGCTGTCTCCCGGGGAATGCAAAGATGTGCTCCCCAGTCTCCAGTGTGGACTGGAGTCAAACTAAAAGGCACACAAAGAGTTTAGAGCATAGAAAGCCCACTTTCTAGAAGTGGCATTTCTAAGCTTTTAATGCCAAATCCCCCTTTACCACAAGGGAGGGTTTGTCATTGTGAATCCAATGATATTAAACAGTATGAGGCTGCTCAACTCTAAGCTACTACTGCAGCTTAAAATAATTTTAGCCTTTCCCCCATGTTAACCTTTGGGAGGAGCAGGCACCATAGCAGTGATAATAAAACGGAGTGGTTGTCACTATCATGGCATGTACACACCAGGCTCCCCCTTCTATCTTTCGCCTACATATCATCCTAACCTTAGGATCCCTTAGGGCATATCATGGGGGTGCTTTAGCTGTAGGTAAAGAGAGAAGCACAGGCCTTGGCAAGCATATTTAAAAATGAACTGAAATGACAGGGAGCTGCTTGCTCAGGTCCTGCATTAGCAGGCTTGCGGCAGGTTTGAAAGACTACTCATGTGAGAGGCACAATCTGTGCTGCATACCCGCTAGTAGCATTTGAAGTACAGTCCCTGGGTATATGGCATACCACTGTACAAGGGTAAGGGTGGGCGGAAATTGCAAAAGTGTCTTTCGCGAAACGGCAAAAAAACTCCGCGATCACGCGAAATTTCGCGTGATCGCGAAGATTTTGTGCTGATTAATGCGTTACTGAATTTGACCTTCAACTCGGGCACCTTCTTTATTTATATCTGTAAGTGCTTCCTGTTGAGGTTTAATTTTTGTTTCAGGAGCATCGTGCCAGAAGGAATCCTGCCCTGCATACAAGAAGATGCCCCCGTTTTGTGCAATACTCAACTGGAGTACTTTCTACTGGCTAATAATCAGTAAGTGCTACCTCGGTGGGTAATGAAATGTATAGTGCTTTTCCTACACTACAGCTGCGTAAAGGGCCAGAAGAGTTGTCTCCATCAACCATGTGTGTCTGTAACTTTTGCCACCGCGCTGATGGCCCCCGGGGTCCCTCGAGTGAGCTGTCCATCATAGTGGGGAAAGGGTGGGAAGACGTTGCACACAACTGGTGTGTGGGCTGGGGCCAAACGGCGGGGCTTCTACAAAGTTAACATGTCTCTTGTTTATAAAGGGTCAGAGACCGACCAGAGCAGCAGATGAGGAGACAGAACCTCCTGGTGTCAGGAACTACACGGGGATTGCGCTCGAGAAACTCATGGATCACAGAACTCCATCAAGGATTACAGCAAATTGTTGATGGTAGATATGGGGAGAAAGCACACCTGCCTAGCCTCCACCGTGCTCACGAATCTTTTGTGCTGATTAATGTGTTACTGAAAGTGACCTTCAACTCGGGCACCTGCTTTAAATCTGTTTGTGCTTCCTGTTGAGGTTTAAAATGACAGGAGCATCGTGCCAGAATGAATCCTGCCCTGCATATTTCCGTTCCCCCGCGGATCGCGGAAGTTTCGACATTTTCACGTTCCACGCGGAAGGTGAAAATGTCGAAATTTCGCAATTTCCGCAAGCGGAACGGAAATTGTCGCCCACCCTTATACAAGGGACATACAGGTAAATCAAATAAGTCAACCAGGTATGCAAACATTTACAAGTATGTTTGGGAAGAGAACATACATTTTAAGACTGAATGGCAGTGGAAAAGTGCTCAGAGTCCCAAGGCCAATAAAAAAGATACAGTAAAAAGGGGGAGGAAAAAGGCAAAAGGTTGGGGAAAGACCACCCTAAGGATGACAGGTCTAACAAAATGACAGAAATTGAACAGCAAAGTTTGGTGTGAGCAGGTTGTACCGAAAGGGAAGATGAAATTTAGATTTACAGCGATGGCAGACCTGTAGTACCTGATAGTTTGTTACCACCAATGGCTAGACATTATCATGGTCCTGCACATGCGGGAAGAGATGCAATGATACGCCTCTTTTGACAAGTGTGGTATAACCCCAAATTCAGATAGATTGCTGGTAGTCTTCTCCATAGATGTGTAGTGTGTCAACAACTAACTGCTGGAAAGGAAAAACCTGTTACAATGAGCCAAGTAGGGAAATCAGCAGGTACCTTCATTCGAATGCAAATGGACTTTATAGAAATGTCCCTTTGTAAGGTTTGAGATATGTTTTGGTCATTGTTTGCATTTTCTCAAAATGGGTGGAAGCTTATCAAACACAGAAATGCTATTCTTACAGTAGTTACATTGTTGCTGTAAGAGTTGATTATATGGTTCAGATTTCTGACTTCTCTTAAGTCAGACCGAGAAACTCAGTTTAATAATGAGGTCCTAAAAATGTTATGTGCAGCATTACAAATTGAGCAGAAGCTCCATTGCAGTTACCCTCCAAAGGCTTTTGTTCTCGTGGTGGAGCAAGTAATGCACATTGAAATCCAGATTGGCGACGCTGTGCGCTTCAACGTCTTTGAAGTGACCCGATGCATTGCCTCTTGTGTTGATGAGTCTGAGAAGTAGACTAGACAAGAAAAAAGGATTGTCGCCACATGAAGTCGAGTTATGAGACAGCCGACTGTTCCTGCAAATGCTCTCGCCAACATTACAGATGATCTGATTTTTGACTATTGCAAAGGTTTAGCTGATGTGGTATGTTCTGTGTCTCCCCAGGTTTCAAAGGCTGACCTTGCAACCCAACAGGAGTAATGCCATGATCACAGTCCTGGTGACTGGGTTGTGGTGAAGAAGCACATGCAGAAATCGTGCTTGGGACCCCGTTGGAAAGGACCTTAACAGGTGATCCTGGTTACCAACACTGCTGTAAAGTGCGGAGGTCCCTCAAACTGGGTACATGCAGCCCACACTCGGAGTGTCCCATGTTCCCTTGATGATATAACAGCACCTGTCCCTGCTGTGCCGATAGTTACAGTGAGACAGAGGGAGTAGGTTAGTGAAGCTGTTGGGGACCAGCAAGCAACTGGGATAGCACTTGATTAGCCTGAGGGGGGTCTGAGAGAGTCAACTATTGTCGTTACTGAAGGGTCCCCACCAGTAGAGCGAACCACGAGAAGTACTGACCCTAATGAGTGGCCTAGTGCAGCAAGAAAGGCAGTTGTACCCGGAGACGGTTGGCCTGAAAAGGGGAAGATACTGTGATGTTGCTTAACAGAAGGATGAGTGTGAATGCCACAAACTATTCATGAAAGTTCTGAACAGTCTGATCAGAGCGAAAGTGATGATGAGCAAAAAGCTGTAAGGAGATCGGAAAGAGCAAGAGTACCCAGTCAAAAGTACTTATCTCCTGAATGGACTTTTCTGTCTACAAATGAATGGGAGCATGAGTTTGCTACTTTTTGCTTTAACAATAGCTGTCCACTTGAACTTCCTTGAAACAAATTTTGTTGTGGATTTGAATTTTAATCTTGGTGTACCACTTGAAGGACTGACTTAATTTATCCTAAATATACTCATCAATGAAGCTGATTTGCGTATTTCTCATTTTGAACAGAACCATTGAACTGTGCCTTGGTATTTTTGTGCCAAACTTTGCTGAATTGTTCAAACCCTTGATGCTATTTTTAAAAATCTTTTAGCTAAAGAATCTGAATTGTGAGAAGCCATGAAGCCTAATCTTAGCACTTCTTGCAAAACTTCAAAAACATATAGTACTAATTTTAACATTTGGAATGAGAAGGCTTTTCATCTTAATTTCTAAAAACTGATCATTCACTAAATGTCTACTATAGGTTACGAAATGAATACATTAACACAATAGATGTAAATGATTGCTACGTATGCATGCAATTACCTGCATCAGTTGCCAAAGGTGTTACCTATCATAGTCTACAGTTAACATCTGGAATTTCTTGTAGTGTATCGACTAGTTTGTTTTATGGTACAGATTTCTCACACTATAATTATTCAAATTAATATCTGATATTTTATGAACTTCCGGAACTAAAAAGCTTAAACCCACATCTTGAAGCATCACTAGCTGAAACAATGGGCTAAATTGGACATGGCTTATACACATAGAAATAACCTAACATATAAAATTGGGAGGGCTGAGAAGAAATTCATATATCTAGTAGAAACTAGATGAAATAGTGTGACAAATAAATACACCTTAAAAACTTTGGGATTTTCCAGAAGTAAAAAATAAAATAGTAGAACGAATGACTATTATAGCTTTAGACTGGCAACATAAAGGAAAGCTTTGTATATACAGAAAAAGATCACATATTAACACAAAATGTGTAGGTTTTAATGAATGTGAACATACCATCCTTTGCCTTGTTGGTTTACAGGCCTAGATGGCGCATCATGAGCTGGCCAGGAATTAAGTCAACCTTTTCTGGTGGTATGAGTAGTCTCAGTCCCAGATAGGGTTGAAGCTTATTTGGCCTAAATGTACAGTCTTACTGAGAAAGAAGGAACTGTGCGATATGGCGCTACCAATGTTCTAATTTGGGTACTTATTTAATGGGTCTCCCGAGTACTTTATTTTAGTGTGCCAAAAGACCCTTCTCACCATTAAACTGGAGAAATCCATGGTGTTAGGGAAACATTCTCCTCAGCTAAATAGGAAACTCCTCTTTTTACCTGTAGGTTGATCAAGCTTAACCCTCTCAAAGGATCACCCCACTAAAGTTACCTTCTCTGAATTCCATATATTAAAATGGCTAACGCAGCACTAATAAATATACCGGCGAACTGCATACATGTAGTTACACAAATGCTACAACAACATCGGCTCGCCCTTACGGGTGGGGATGTTGGCTTCGTAGTAAAGGAACATGAAGCATACAGAGTAGAGGTATTCTATTCATGGGTAACATTTCCAGCAGCAAATTCACAATAAAGACATTTTCACAATTATACCATAGCTGCAGTTCCCAACAACTACACAGCTTATGAGGAGCTAGAAATACCATGGACATTCCAGGAACACCAAGATTGGTTCCAAGGCATCCGACAACATGCAAGAGATGAAGTTAGACTGGGTCCCCTCAGCAATGAAGGGGCGACATGGCCACTCTTAGCCAGTTCAACACCTTACCCAGACATAGCAAATCTTGCTGCACCAGAGCTATGTACATTATACAGAAGTCTAGTTAGGTTATACAGATGCATGACACATTACATTATGCAAAGAATGACAATCAAGCCAGCAAGGAATGTTCAAGCTGCACAATCACATTTAGCAAAGCCAGCGATTAGTCCAGTGACTATGAAGTAAATAATGGGAAAAGTTTCCAATATACCAGACGGGAGGAAATTCCATTCTATATTCCACACAAAAAACCCAACTTGAAGCAGTATTTCCCCATATGGGACCTCACGATCAACATAGAATTCTCACAATGTGCCTACCATTAGGGAGGGTTCCCCCGGTAGACAACTGTGCCACTAGGGGCACAGTGTTTGCTGTGATCTTACCATAACACAAGGTACACCATGTAATGTAATGTAAATCTGCATTTATAAAGCGCAAACTGTCACTCCACAAGGAGCCTCCTGGCGCTAAGGAATCGAAGTAAGGAAAGATGGATAGGAATTTCTGTAAGATAAAATTAGATTAACGCAAAGCAGTGGCCATCAGGGATATTATATATCCATGTTTTTAATGCCTTCCTAAAAAGAGATTCAGATTCCTATAGTCTTAGGTTGATTGGTAGTGCTTCAAGGCATTAGACCCCAGGTAAGCGACAGTTTTGCCTCCCTTTGTGGTTAGTTTGAAATTAGGTGGTTTTAGGAGATTGGCTGTGGATGATCTGAGAGTCCTGATGGTGGTGTAAGGGGAGAAACGTGCTGAAAGGTACTTAGGTCCTGACCTGCGCGTGGCTTTATGGCTAATCAAGAGAATCTTAAAGAGGATTCTCTTATGGATTGGAAGCCAGTGCAGGGTTTTGAGCGCCGTGGAGACAGATGCTCTACGTGGGAGCCTCAAAACAAGAAGAGCTGCAGCGTTTTGGACCACTTGCAGTCTTTTTATTGTAGATTTATTGCTACCTGCTAGAAGGCTATTGCAATAATCCAAGCGCGAGAGGATCAGGGCTACTGCTACTGATTTCTTCGCCGCAAATGGGATGAGATCAAAACATTTCTTCAGTGATCTTATTAAGCCAAAGCAGGTACCTGCCGGGGTTAACGCGTGAGGGAGAAAAGATAGAGCAGAATCGAATTGGACACCTAGGTTTCTAGCTACTTTAACCATATCCGGGGGGGAAGTGGTTCCTTCTGGCCACCAACTATCCGGGATGAAGGTAACATTTGTTCCAATGGGTAGAATTTCTGTTTTGTCGGTGTTACATTGCAAATGATTATCCCTCATCCACTGTATGACATGTGATAAACAAGTTTTGAAGTTAGCTTCGGCCCCTGTATTATTCTTGTCCAGGGAGACAATCATTTGGGTATCATCAGCATAGGATGCTACCTCGATTCTGAAGGAGTTTATAAGAAAGATAAGAGGGGCCATATAAATGTTAAACAACAGAGGGCTTAAGGAGGAGCCCTGAGGAACACCTGTAGTTATGATTTTCTCTGTTGAAAGAAAGGGGCCGAGGGAGACAGTTTGTCTGCGGTTGGTTAGGAATGATTTAATCCACGCTAGAGCAGTACCTGTAACTCCGCCGCGTTCGAGTCTCGTTAGAAGGATGTCATGTGAGATAGTATTGAACGCTGTGGATAGGTCCAGTAAGATCAGTACTGCTTTCTTTCCCTTGACAGCAAGAGTTTTTAACGCTTCCGTAACCTCTAGAAGGGCAGACTCCATTGAGTGTCTGGGACGGAAGCCAGATTGTTGAGGGTGAAGAGTGTTATTAGATTCGATGAACCTAGAGAGTTCTTCGTGCACGAACTTCTCTGTGATTTTGCCCAGTGCCGGGAGCAGTGAAATGGGCCGTAGGTTGGAGAGAACTGAGGAGTCCACATTCTGCTTCTTTTTAAGAGGTTTGACCAGGGCAAGTTTCCAGTCGTCTGGAACAGTGCCTGTACTTAATGAGGAGTTGACAATTTGATTTATGACCGGGTTGATTATGTCAATAAGTTTGTGTAGAATCATGGGGGGGCAGGCATCTAATGGGGATCCTGATTTACAGGTCATAATGGCTTTGAAGGTTGAGTCCAATGATACCGGTTTAAAGGTCGTAATGCCATAGATAGTTTTACCAGGGTCTGGGTCACTAGCCTCTTTGTTAGTGGGGGTAGAAGGAAAGTTCTTTTTAATTTTGAGAATCTTGTCTTCAAAGTAATTGGAGATGTCATTGCACAGGGTTTGTGAGGGGGTTAGCTCTTTCTGTAGTCCTTTCGGATTGGTGAAGGATTTTATCATTTTAAATAATTGCTTTTTGGTCTAGTTTTGACTCCATTATTACCTTTGAGTAATATACTTTTTTAGCGATTTTGATGTGGTTATGATAAAGTTTTCTGTTTTCTTTATAGGCTAATCTGTCATCGATGTTGTATGACTTTCTCCATTTAAGTTCTTATTGCTTACATTGACACTGTTTTATTGCTAAATCGGGAGTAAACCACGGTGCCTTCTGAGTTTTTGGTTTCCTTTTTTTGTTATAATTCTCTAGAGGCGCTAGGTCATTGCATATGGTTGAGAGCCAAGTATGGAGACAGCGCGAGTCTTGTTCAGGGTTACCTGTAAGATCCGGTCTGCATGCCTGTGCATGGGGCATAAGCTTAGGATTATTCATTAGTTTGGTCCATTGACGTCTGGGGTTAGAGTCAGGGGAAGGTAGATCTGTGCGCCCTTTTTGCGAAAACTCAATTGTGAGTGGAATCATAAAATGATCTGACCAAATTAGCGGGATGGGGGGGGTTTACCGAAATTGCAGTAAAGTTGGAACAGATCCCATCTAGGGTATGGCCCGCCTGGTGGGTAGGGTGCTCAACCAGTTGTTTTAGATTAAGCAGCTCTATAGTTTGAAGGAGAGCCTTTGGATTCCAAATGGAGATTGAAATCACCAAGCATTGTAAAATTGGCGTATTTAAGAAGTGGCTGGCTTAAGGAATCACCCAGCGAGTCTATGAAGGTGGTACTTTGCCCTGGTGGTCGGTAGATCAGGACTCCTGAAAATGACAATGAGGCATCAAGGGAGATACAGAAGCCATTGCTGTTTTGCCTTAAGAGCTAAAACATGGATTTGGGGACAACACTTACTTGCAATTATGCCACAGTTTCCTCAATTATTTCAAGTATTATTAAGGGGGAAGCAGCAGCATTGATGGAACATCAGCTTCTCACACAAATTTCATTTGTGGATCAGGAGCGAGAACAACCACAAAGTATTGCCGACATGTATACATTCATTAGTCAAGATAATTTGGCAGCCAGACCAAATAAACCACAACTAAAGGGTATTCCTGAAAAAGATAACTCGAAGCAAGGACCTGAGTCTTCTAATAGGAAAAGTAAGGAAAAGGTTAAACCACAGGGTGGATCTCCTTCACAGGATGTGGCTGTGCACTATTCATCCTCCATCATCCTGAGGGAAAAGGGATAGTGGAGAGATAAAGCCATAACTTAAAGCAGTCTTTAACAGCTACCGCGGAGAAACACAGGCCCCCGCACCACCCGCAGTGCGGGGGGGCCCTGAACTGCAGGGGGCCCCCTCAACACTATACTAATGCCAGAGAATTCCGTATTAAATCTGGGGTGGGGGCCCCTCTGTTTACCTTGCAAGGGGGGCCCTTCAACTTTCGTTACGCCACTGAACAGCTTGAGTATTAGGCTTAGGTTGTTGTTGGATTCATCACCTGTATGGGGTACAGTGAGCCTTAAACAATCTGCCAGAAAGATGCCTGGGTGGTCAGACTTACTATGAGGTCTTTTTGGGGGGGTCAAGAATGAGGTTCTAGACCTTGACAATCCAAGTGCAGTATCAGCAGAAACACCTTTTGATATCAGTGAACTTTTTGAGTGACTTACAGGCACTGAACATTCTGGAAAGAGCAAATCAGCAAGCTACAGAAACATTTTGTCTTCTAACTAGGGGAAGGGACAACCAGCAAATCCTGGTTGGATTCCAAAGATCAGGAATCTGGTTTGAGAGAAGATTGTGGACAAAAATGATTTTGGCCCATCATACAGAGCACTTGTGGCTGTCCTGGCAGTTGAAGTTACTAGAACTGTACTTTTGCCATCCCTTGCTGGTTGTAAACACAAGAGATTTGTATTTATTGATTTCATAAAACTATGCCATGTGGCCAGCTCTACAGAGTATGCCATGAGGGCCCCTGGGTAGTAACCTTACCTCCTCTCACTACTGTACATGAAATCCCACTACAAGTTTTAACCGACACTGAGGTTTCTACTCCCCAGCTGGGGATATCTGATTCTGAAGTCTTTTTACTTCCACTTATATCTACCAACATCATAGAATCACCGTATGTGAGTTCATTGGTTTCAACACCACAATAAAACAATATGTTAACAAACACAAAATTATTTATTCAACCCCCTTTGGTTTCCCAGTTGTCAATACATGGGCATGACTTTTGGAAGGATAATATTTATTTAAAGTCTGTTTGTGCAACTAAAGACCTTCAAGTTCGAGGGAATGAGGCTTTGTTTAGAGTGTGTCTTCTACCAAGACAAATAATTTTCTTGAACAAAACTATGCAACAAACATCCTGCCTCGGCCTGGCCAAAATTAAGCATATGAACACACTAAACATTCTCACATTCGCATGTTTCGAGAATTGGCGGCAATTCACAAATTACATGGAGGAAAAACTGAACGACATGCTCAGGAATGGTACATACAATTATTCAAATTCAAGTCCAGAGGGATGGCTAGTGTGGCCATTAGACACCCATGGTTCTCATGCACATTTCTTCAATAAAACTCAGAAGTAGTAAAAACATGTAGCGTCGGAAAATTGTGCCTTGAATGACTAAAACATTCCACATTAGATGAGGTAAAATAATACTTCTCTCTCCTTTACGATTACATGCATTTTATTTTGTTAGGTCCTAGAAAGCTACATCATAAATGCTTTTTGTATGCAATATACAACAAATTGTGGAAGGTTTCCCAACAGGAAGCTGCTGAGCTGATACGTGAAATTGACTAAGTTATTGTAGAACAGGTTCTAAGAGTTGTTGATAATGGTATGACTACGTTATCCACGAGAATGTATTCTCTGAGTAGCATTGTGTCTCCAGCAATTGACATAATACAGAGTGACATGTCCCTCTTACAATATGGACAGAGTCAGCTTAGATACATCATGTTATTGGCTGGACATTACAGACTCTATTCAATGGCTGTGTGCCCTGGACGCATTTAAACATAACATAACTATTCTTACCATATAACTTAAAAAGAGTGCAGAAAATATAGCTAAGAAAGACATGACATACACAATGCTAACTAGCACATCTGCGGAAATTACCATTCACATTGGCAGAAACACCATCAGCAGATTGGATAACTCATGGGTTTATATTGCTGCCAATTTCCACATTCCACTTTACGAATTTCTTACAACAGTATCAAGTTGGCAGGTATGAAGCATTAGAGGAAAGATTTGTACATGAGACAGGGTACTACCTTTCAAGTTCATGTGTAGGAATTGAGGAACTGAATTTTTTCTCAGCTGTGCAGACTGCAAGAACACTTTCATCCATTCAGTAGTTTGCAGGGAAGTTACACTTCACGCAGCATGTATTGTGTCCAAGGCAAACTTAACCTGTTATCTGAAGGGTTCCCCATCTGCTGTAATTCATCCAGCATTCAGGTTACTTTTGAATGGAAGTTGTTTGTTGTTAAATGACAAAGGTTGCTGTGGGCTGAAGCTGGGAGTGCCCTACATGGTAATGGTTGTGACCTGTTGTATAAATGTGCTTTTTCCACCTGCCGGTACAGTTAGAGAAGTGGCAATTTGGCCTTCAATTTCTATCTTAAATGTGAATTTTTATAGTCTGAGCAGACTGAAAGCCTTATTGCTTCATGAGGAAGTTTCTTTAACATCTGCAAGGGAGATGTATGACCTTCAAGTTGCAAGGTCATCTTCTGAAATTCAGTCGCTACTATGCACTAACCTCCCATAACACTTGAGAGAACTTGTACACCACATTTTTAAAACATCAAACACTGCGGGAGTAGTATATTTCTTCAAACTGTCTGGGTCTGGATTTGTTAGCACTCTACAGACTGTCTTCAGAGTGATCCATCTTTCATACACAGCTTGGTCTCCAGCATTTTCGGGGGCATACCACTTGTCCTGTATCTGATTGTCGGAATCTTGGTTCTATTTTTGCTGCTCCACAATGGATGTTCCACCACTCGGCCAAATGGGAATAGCATTGCCGCATGTGCTACTGTGTCAAGAACGCATTATGCAGTATTTTGCCGCAGCCTTACTTCAGGCGCTGAACGACAACTGGTCTTTGTCCCTTCAAACTATGTGGTTATATTGCATACAGCCCATGTTCCACTGTCTGAAATGCACTTTAGACTGTGCTTTTGATATATGCCTTGGGGTGCCAATGGTCCAATCTATGGATATGGAACTGCTGAGGGGTCCGTTAAGAATCCACCTGCAAAGATGTCCTGTGCGATTGCCATTGGTACGGACTGCATATCATGAGCTGGAAGCCTTGGCCTCTGGATTTTTGGAACCTGGCTCATCTTCTGCAGAAGCACCTGCTGATTGGGTTGGAAATGACCATGTTTGTTCTTTGGAACTTATGAATAGGGTGCCAATGGAAACATCATCTGCGGAAGTTGGAAACAACATTGTTTCATCTGCCTCTCAGAACATTTAAACATATGTACAATTTCAAGTAGACAACTTTTTTTAATTCAGCTATTTTTACAACCAAAATTGCTTTTTCTGCAGATATTAATGGTGCATTTTTTAAATGACTTTTATCTGCAATTTGGCTTTCTTTATGCTTGTATTATTAAAGTGCATTATACTTTAAAAACTTTGTAGATTTCCCTTGCAAGTTAAGCTTTGTTTTAAGTAAGTTATAGGTTTAACAAGAAGCTTTTTAGTCACCTTACAGACAAGGAGTGTGTGTTGTGAGGTTACATAGGCCCCTGTCACAAGCACTTCTATTTTACATTCTCACGTTGAATATTGGCATCTTCTTCGACAATTAGTTTTAAAACACATTTGCTTGCATGGACTTATGAGATAATGTACTAAGAAATGGTTATTTGCAGTTAAATCTCTTCGTAGGCATAATATCTGGCCTTGGAACATTCATTAGAAGGATTTAGTATAAAGTACAACATGTCATTGTTTGTTGTTTTCTGTTTGGCGACAGCTCTGGGTGTATAGACTCAACAATGATAACAAGACCAAGACTCAGGCACAGAACAAATGGGTCCAGTTTATTTTATAAACTGCACTAAACCTCTGTTTAAGCAGAGGAGCATCTCAATAGATTATCAAAGGTCACCCCATGCCTGGATTCTAGCCCAGTTGAATTCCAATACCATCCTGAAGAGGATGTCAGCCTGTTCTACACCAGGAATGGCTCCCAGATGACACACACCCACAGGTAAATGAGGAGTTAGACCACTCTAAGGGATTCTGGCAGACCTACCCATCCTATGCTTTATAGGCTAGGCAGTGCTAGGTAGGAGTGGAATTATATGTATTCATATAATCCAATCCAAAGGAATGATGGTTTAATTATTTATTCTGTTCACCATTCTTGTGATGCTGGTAACATTATTTTGCTCCATTCTATCAATCATTGCAGCACACATATTTTACAATTGCTTGATTAATTGTGGAAATGCCAATTTGTATACTTCCAGAGTCTCCCTTTAGGCATGCCTGAGTTATTAATGAAAGGGTAGAATCTATTTCCATGATTTCCTTTGGGGAATTAGGATTGTCATGTTCTGAGGTTGCAGATACCATCAGAGGCCCAGCTGGTACATTGTGAGCTAGCCAGGAATTAAGTTAATATATTCTGATGGTATGAGTGAACTCAGCCCCCCATAGTTTTGAGACCTATGTTGACTAAACACACAGTCTCACTGAGAAAGTAGGAACCGTACTACACCGTGAGGTGTCATCCATGGACTATTGTAAAGGGCATTCCCTTGTAAGAGTTCCTGATGATTCTTACAACTTTATCTGGCACATCGTAATGGAAGAGGAGTTTCTAGAGGGTCTTTCTGTTCAGACTGTTGAATGCCTTTTCATAGCCAATGAAGTTGATATAGAGCCGGGAGTCCAGTTCCAGTGACTGCTCAATGATGATGCACAGTGTTGCAATCTGGTCCGTGCAGGATCTATCTTTGCAAAAGCCAGCTTGCTTGTCTTGCAACTGAGCATTGATTTGTTCCTTCATTCTGTTCATGATAAGTACATTAAAGATTTTGCTGGGGTTGATAGAAGAGTTATCCCTCCTTCCAGTCTGATGAAACCTTTTCCTTTTCCCAGATCCTTCCAAACAGGGAGTAGAGCATGTCTACTAATGTTTTAATTTCTGTCTTCAATGCCTCTGCAGGAATGTTCCTTTCCCATTTCTTCCTTGGTGGGTCTGCTTCAGTTGATTGCCAAGTCCTTGTCAGCTGGCTGTATATCCGATGGAGATTGTGGCACAGGCAGGTTCAGCAGTTCTTCAAATTGCTCCACCCCTCTACATTGTTGTCCTTCATTGCCCATGATTGCTTTCCCAGCTTTGTCTTTACGAGGTCCTTCTTGCTTGATGTATCTGCCCAAGAGCTACCTTGTTCTGTCATAGTGGAGGTCTTTCAAGTTTCCATGGCTTGATGCTTCTTGGGCTTCTGTGGCAAGACCATTAATGAATCTTTGCTTGTCTGCTCTTAAACTTCTCTTTGCTTCCATGTTGGTTTTGGTTTATTTGCCTTGAGTTTTCACTATTTCGGTTTTTGTTTAGCTGGTGTTGACTACAGTTTTCTTTCTCTCTTGGATTTTGCGGAGAGTCTAAGTGCAGAGACATTCTTTTAGGCTCATGTTTCTAGGAAATTATTACCTCCTAGCAGGTTGATGTCACTGTTTCTTTAATCTTCTCCAACAGAATTTCTATTGGGTCACTTTCATCCTCCATTTCTTGCAGGACTTGAAACTTGTTACTATAAGTGACTGAATATTCACTCCAATTCTGTGCATCTTTGAGGAGGGTGGTGTTATATAGCTGGCATTGGTTTGTCAGTTACATCCCTGCTTTTTTCATCTTTAGCTTTACCCTGGCCATGAGAAGGTTATGGTCCGACCCCATGTCCGCTCCTCTCATCCCTCTCATATCCTGCATGGACCTACAGACCTTCATGGCAATGCAAAATAGGTTGATCTGGTTCTCTGTTGAATGGTCTGATGACACCCATGTTGCCTTGTGTATTCTTTTGTTTGGGGGTACACTACCACCTATCACCAGATTGTTCAGGGCACAGTGATCTGCAAGTCTTTCACCATTCTCATTCATGTCACCAAGGTCTTGGCTGCCCATGACTTCTTTGTACCCAGTGTTCTCACTTCTAATCTTGGCATTCAGGTTCCCCCATCAGTATAGTGATGTATCTCTCATTGCATTTCCCCAGGATGGATCGGAGTCTGTTGTAAAACTGTACTTTTTCCTTTTCTTTGCTGTCATTTGTGTATATCAATAAACAGATACTGAAAACACCAAAACACAACCGTGAGACATATCCCAAAACAATATCCCACATATATAAATACATACATTAAAACCAAGTTAAAGCAATAATTATTCATATTCAAAGGATCCTTCTAAAAACATAATACAAGTTCATCACAACTCCAATATTCCATGATGTAACTCCCTTTCTGGAACTTAACACCTGGTTACCTCCTTGTTCGCTTGGTTTCTTCACATGTAACAATTGCAGTTTTTGTAAATTTGATAAAAACATGATAAGGGGTTTTTCATACAGAATAGGATGGGAATATGAAATAAGACACAATACTAAATTTGTGACTTGTGTAATAGGCTGTGATTGTAACCTAATACATGTGGGTAGCACTGCTCTCCCCTCTTAAAATCCAGGAACTTGTAAGAGCCTTAAGAAATGGGGGGGAGGGGTTAAATATTCCATGACACACCATTATCAGGGAAAAACATGGGAGTGACTTTAAAATTTGGTTTCATTGATCTAATCATATATCAAACAGCGGATGTGGTGGAGATAAGGAATTTAGGGCTAGATGTGTGAAAGTTTTGAATAGCGATTTCCTAATTGCAATACCCTTTGAATCGCAATTAGGAAATCGCTATTTCTAATGCATGAAACTATTTTGAGTTTCATTAGCGATTCCTGGTGGGTAGAAAATAGACCTACCTCGTGATCGTGAATATTAAGGAGGTGGGGCGCAATTTGCGACCCATTAGGTATCACAGCTATCACAGGGATGGTGGCTTGCTGGAGTCAGCAAACCACCATGTATGTGATTGCTTTTGAATGAAGCTATATTTTTTTTTTTTAAAGAAAATCTGTTTGTTTAAAGGAAAACACTTGTTTAAAAAGAAAAATATGAAACCTGAAAGTTTCATTTTTTAAGAGTAGGCAGTGATCCATCATTTTGCATACGCTGGGAGCGTGATGGGACACGATGGGCCCTAGCAAGCAGCTACACAACCCTCAGTAGCCGAGGGGACTTCATCTTCCAACCAGTAGTGCACCAGGAGGGCCCTTTGCAGAGTGGTTGAGAAAGGAGGCAGGACCTAGGGCGATGTTTCAGCAATCCCATTGTGGGGGACTTACTTGTGGCAACAATAGGGCTTATTGACCCCAAACAACACAGAGAAAGGGGACTTCATTAGGGGTTGCCGAGCAATTCTTCGCCCACTCACGGAACTCAGCTGAATTTGGCAGAGTTTTTCTGCAACTCCGCAAGCTCTGTCCAGGCTAGATAGATAGATAGATAGATAGATAGATAGATAGATAGATAGATAGATAGATAGATAGATAGATAGATAGATAGATAGATAGATAGATAGATAGATAGATAGATAGATAGATAGATAGATAGATAGATAGATAGATAGATAGACACGCTGCAGTTTTTACAAAATTTGACTATCCACTGAAATGCTCACCAGGCACATTTTTAAATAAATCAGATTAGATTTGATCTCAAAGATCTCTCCTGTTGGTACTTGCCAAGTCTGTTTCTTAGATAATGATTGCGTTTGCTCTCAAGGGTTCTAAACTCCAATGTAAGGGCTTTGAACTTAATCCCGTTTGCCACAGGAAGCCAATGAAGCTGCTTTAGAGATGTGATGTCGAAAAGTGACCCTCCTGATCAGTCTTACAGCTGCATTCTGTATAATCTGGAGTTTATGGCTCAGACAGCAGGGAGTCCCAAATAAAGGTTGTTAGCATAATCCAAGCTCAATGTCACAAGAGTGTGGATTACTGTTTTTCAGTTTCAACCAGAAGCGGGTAAAGCAGCCTCCTGAGCGATCTCAGTTTCAGGAAGAGATCGATGAGATCTGCCTGATCTTGGTGGATAGGGAATGGTCGGAATCAAACAAGATTCTCAAATTTCTGGCTGATGAGACCGGCACCAGGGGTGGATTCAATTCTATCGGCCACTAGAAATTTATTGGGGGGGAGGGCTTCTGGTTGAAAAAGACAACCTCTGTTTTATCCTTGTTCAGTTTTAAAAATGTTGAATCCACCCATTTGGCAATGCCTTTTAAGTAATCTTTTAACTTGAGGAAGGCCACTTCTGAGTGTTCTCGGAGTTGTGTGAATCCACAAAGAAGACTTCCTTCAATCCCCAGGTTTCAATAAGAGTGACCAAAGGGTCCAAGTAGAGGCTAAATAGCAGTGAACTGAGTGCAGAGTCCTGAGGCACCCCAGGCAAACCCTCTGGGAATGCTCTTTCAGGAAGAATCGAATCCAGGACAGTACTGTGCCCTAAAAGTAAAGTAGGCTTAATTTATTCAACAAGGTGTAGTGTGCCACAATGTCGAACACTGCGGAGAGGCCTATCAATAAAACCATGGCAGAGGAGTTGCTATCCAAAATTTCTCTTACAAACTCTGACAGTAAAGTGGTCTCCGTGATGTGAATGTTATGAAGTACACTGTTTGCCTCAACAAGTCCAGCACACCACATGGCAAACCACTGATATTTAAACCACCTTCTATAATAGAGGTAAGAACTTACAATAAACCCCGCAGTAAATAATTTTAAATTGGTCCCGAAACGCGTTGAGTTGCCGATCTCTGCAAAATAAACAACTGCTGAAAAGCCTTTTAGTGTCCGCGGCTGCTGCTTTCTTAGGAGGCGTACAGCGTTTGATGTGATGTTTTGAGGTTCGCCACCTCGCCAGGAACCGCCGTTGAAAAAGAGGCAAGGAGGAGGCGGTATCAGTGCTTCGGTACTGTCTGTGTGTTTGGATATAAATATACATGTATATATATATATTCACTGAAAAAACCATAAGTTTCACACACGTTATAGTTAGGAATTAGCATTTAAAAAACCTTGCAAATTCACTTAAAAAACCATAGGTTTCACACAAGTTATAGTTAGCTGTACATTTCACTCGTAAAAAACCAATGAAATTCCACGTTATAGTTAGATCAGGTAACTATAACTCGCGCGCCCGCAATCCACTGCTCATGACGTCACATATTACATCACTCATGACATGGTCAGTTGCATCACTCATGAGATCACTGATGACATCATCCTTTTGATAGAGTGGCGGTCGCGCAAGTTATAGTTACCTGATCTAACTATAACGTGGAATTTCATTGGTTTTTTACGAGTGAAATGTACAGCTAACTATAACTTGTGTGAAACCTATGGTTTTTTAAGTGAATTTGCAAGGTTTTTTAAATGCTAATTCCTAACTATAACGTGTGTGAAACCTATGGTTTTTTCAGTGAATTTGTACAGTTTTTTAAATGCTAAGTTATGTATTTATTTTTAATTTTTGCGCGCACGGTGCGCTTCGCGCATCGTGCGCGCACTCGCAATTTTTTACAAAATATCAATTGTTTTTTTCTCCCTTGGGGGTCCTTAGATTTATATATTAAATGTGATTGTTAATTTTTTATTTTTTTTTATTTTTTTTTACCGTACGCGTACGGTAAGCTTACCGTACGCGCACTCCGCGATTTTTTTTTTAAATTATTAAATTTATTTTTCATACTTTTTGGTCCTTCGTGAACCCCCTGACGAACGCTAGGGGGTCTGCAACTCGCTTCGTTGCCCCCTTTTCATGTTATCAACCTTTGTTTTTCAGTGCGAGAGACAGAAAATGGCGGCCGATACTTTCTGATTTCGACCGATTCGAATGTTTACAGTCATGTAACCACCAATCAGAATTGAGCTCGCGCACGGCACCGTACGCGTATGGTAAGCTTATCGTAAGCGCACGGAGCACGCTTACAGATATATATATTGATTTAAATGCTATTTTCTCAGGACCTACTGAACAGATTTACACCAGACCTGCAAAAGGCACATCCCTGACCTGAGGACTACCTCTCTGCACAATTTCAAGTAATTCTGTTCAGCCGTTCAGGCTGTAGCTCGGACTAAAGGTCCTATGGGAAAATGCATGGGGAAAACGCGTTTTGGGACCCCCCTTTTTTCTCAGCCCCCGCTTGACGAATCCCCCCGAGACTTTCAGGGTAGGAGCGGAGCGTAGCGCCCCCTTAGTTTTGAAAAATTCGCGAGGATTCGTCAACCGGCGCCAAAGTTATTCCAAATAGAATGTTGCGGATTTCCTATGGAAACACGGTCCTAACTATAACTATCTACTGGCGACCGCCAGTGGATAATATCTTCTTTTTGGTACTTCCTGGAACTCCAAGAATAAACACAGCAGCACACCTCCAGACAGCATAAAGTATATATTATGCACAAAGACAACACATTTCGGCAAGAGCCTTTTTCGAGTAAAAATCATGTGCCCATTCGCCTCTAGAAATAATGTTAACAATTCATGGGAAGAGAAGAGATATTATTAACAATATGGGTAGTATCTGATGGTAATAGTACATCATAATTAAATTCATATTTGAAGTTCAACATCGTTTTGGCATTAAACAATATGGTTTGCATTAATAGACATTGATAGCAGAAGAGGCGGAAAGGACAAAAGTAATAATTATACTAATCACAATAAATTTTTCTTTCAAAGTGATACAACCTCTCATGCATCTAATGTGAGTCGGCAAAGTGCAATAAAGTTATGCGATTCAAAACAAGAAGATGATATCATTGCATTTCCCAGCATACATCTGTGCAGCAAGTGACACCACTTGCTGCATTCTCCCTACTTCAATCAACTCCCCCAGGGGTCAAACCGTATGGGCAGCCCTAGCAAAGTGCAGATACAAACAGAGCGTTGCCGGTTTAGGCCTGTTAGGGGAAGGAAGATCTTTGGACTAAAAGACCTATTCCACTGAAAAACATATAGTAAAATATAATCATGTGCCTCACCAAGTAACCCACACTTCTAATCCTCACAACTACATCCTGATAGCAAGAAACACTCAGACAATATTCTCACAAAACACAGACCAAACCTCACATACTTCCCACTACCATACATTCTCAAACTACAAAACTCACATTCCAACTCATGCTCAATAACACTTTTTCTGCAGTACTTCACACACCAGATAATGCAGATATCATTACATATCACAGACTTGATATCCTCTTCATCACTGAAACATGGTTCATCTCCACATCCTCGCATAAACTTGACATCCTTCTTCTCAAAGGCTAGAGAATGTATCTTGGTCCTGCATCATAAGCAAGGAAGTGACACTTTACTCCATTGAACTCCTGCCATCCTCTTCCTATTCTGTGCAATGTGTACTGCCGCGTTCCATCTCATCCACAGCCTCCCAGCAGAACATGCTATTATTGAATAATTCTCAGATCTCCTCACCGCCTTCCCAATTGTGCACACCCACACTCCCTCTTAGATGACTTCAGCCTCCCAGACAATCCAGGACCAAAAAAGAGACACCCTCTTGAACTTTATCAGCACACTCACAGTGATACAGCACATCACCCAACCAATCAATTGCAAAGTCCACATCCTCAATCTTGTCTTCTCAACATCATCAACAAGCCAGTGCAACCCCTGGACCAGGCCAAACACCCTGCCATCCATATCTCCCTGCCTACAAATCAAGGTCAACCCAAAAGTGAAGAACACGTCTTCTCCATCAACAACCATATGCTTGAACTCATCTCTCACCCTGCCAGTTTCACTTCTGACTCAATACCCTACTGAAAAATATCAACAATGTTATGGAAATCTCTGTGTACATCCATGCTCCAACTAAAATACTCAAGTGCAAGCTAAAATCTTTGGCACCCTGGTACTCTAAAGACCACACTGACAATAAATTCTCCATTCAAAGATTGGAAAGAAAGGGAAGAAAAACAGAGTTCCAAATTACTTCATGATACTAAAGTCATTATGAACAACACATAGATAGCTTATTACATCAGCCAATGCAAAGTACTACATCATCACCATCAATAAACCACAAACAGAAGCAGAACGATCTTCAAGGAAATCCAGCACAGCATCAACCCCCTGCCTGAGCCTTCTTTCCCAGACTGCACAACCTCTTTTTCAGTGAAAAATATAGAAAAATCCAACAGGACATTGACCACACCAAGCCTTCTTCTCCTCTTACAGGCACCCATATTTGTAAACTCCTGCAAAGCATATGTTTAAAAGGCTTATCTCTCAAATCTCAGCAACATACCCAACAAACTCAAAGCTATTTTCTATAAAGATGAGGTCATCCTTCATCAAAGCTCTGTCTGGGAAAGCTCTTTCTCCCGTATTCACCACTGTCAATGCCTCCCTCACTCAAGGCATTTTCCCAGCATCTTCCAAGACAGGCTACATCTTCCCACACCTAAAGAAACCTACTCTGTAAGAAATCGGGTTATTAGTTGAGAGGGGTGGAAACCCATCTCAAATAATAAACACAATCTTGTCAGGGTGAACCACAAAATAAATAAATAAATGTGTGCTTAACCCTCTGGTACCTTGGCCCCAAAGCAATCAGGCTTAAATTAGAGACACTCTGTAAAAGTACTTATGCAGCACTCAAACATTAATAAATTAAAAACACAACACACAATTCCAAACCAGTTTAGAAAAAATAGAACACAGCTTATAAAATACAATGACACCAAAACAATGTAAATCCAATCAGTAGAACCTGATATATGAGTTTTGAAAATTTGAGGTGAAAGTTGCACTCATGTTTATCTGGTCACTCTGTACCTCCTGGAGTAAATTCACAGGTTAAGGACGACTGCAATGAAGTGTGGGTCGGATTCAGGGAGCATGTTCATCCCACCTTCTCAAGTCTGCGTGAAGAACTGCTGTTCGCATTTCCTGGGTTGGCAGGGTGGTCGCTGCTGATGTGAGGCTCAGGTCGGGAGTCACATAGTCAGGCTAGTCTCGTTTAGAAGCACTACCATTTACATGCTCACATTTCTTAAATTGCCTTTTCTTTCACACACGGTGACTTTTGACATACATTTGCGTGCTTGATCATGCAGGATAACATTCTCTGAATCTGCATTGCTTACTTTTTCACTTTGTAGGCACACTATCACAATACTTTGAACATTCAGTACAAGGGATAAAGTTCACTGTGCAAATGTGATTTATGTTATTGTCTGGTAGGCAACAGCACTTTCCAACTAAAATAAACAATTGCTGCCTTATAGGGGTTGCGAGATGGTCACATGAGTGCTGTTGTCATATGTACAGAGCCACTTCCTTGTTTAGGTAGAGGAGCACTTAGCTGACACAGTGAGGTCATCATCTGATTCCTACATACCTACACAAGGCATGTCCAGATCTACACAAAGACGGACAGCCTGATGACACTTGCCCACAGGTAATAGAGAGTTTGACCACCTGGGCAGGGATTTGGCAGATCGGCCACCTTAGGCAAGACTAGATTAGGAAGCATGAGGCAGCAGTACACTATACACTGTATTCACTTTCTTAGCACAAAGGTGGAAATGTTCTTGTTTTTCATTATTCTTGTAATGCCAATTACTATAATCTGTTTCATTCTATTGATTATCGCAGCACATGTTTCTTATACAAGAATGCCCACGCTTCAATAAATATTGAAATGCCTTGTTGAGAAATCAAACAAAAGGGTTGTTGATCTCTTGCCATGATTTCCTTGGGGGGATCAGCATTGTCATGTTTTGAGTTTGCACGCACATTTGCTACCCTGTATGGTTAGGGGTGTCGGTGGTGCACTGTGGGCTAACAGGGAGACATGCCAACACATCCTGAGGATGTGCATGGATTTAGTCTGGCACAATGCCGACATTTATGATGACCGACAAATGCACAGTTTTACTGATGAGGTACAAGCCGTACGACACGGGTGTCAGCGACGGTCAGTGTTTTGATGCGAAGAGCCGATTGTCGCTGGAGCTTTGCTTCTGTGATCAATGTGGGCTTTCACTGTCAGAGCAAAGTGCAGGTCTCTCTGAAGTTTTGTGTTGGCAGTCATCGTGGACAGTCACTGTTGGCGTGAAGTGCAGGTCTAGCTACAGCTCTGTGTTGGTGCTCATCACAGGCAGTCATTTCTTTGCATGAAAACCCACCTCACAGTCACGAGGAGTGCAAAATGTCTGTATCTTTACCTTGAGTTCAGGAGGAGTACACTGTGATGCCAACAAATGGTCCAGAACCTGACAGGCCCCTTTTGGGAAATCTGGACTCACCCCAGGAGATGCTATCAGCAGCGCTCCAGCAAATCCAGGCAGGTCAAGTTGGTGCTGGTCAGCTGGGCTGTTGCGGGGAGACCTCTGGAAGCTTGTTGTGTACCTGTAGCTCAAATAGGAGGTCAGTCAACTGACCCTTGGATTCCCTTCTGGGGAGCATGGGATCAAGGCAAGCAGGTTTAGCCTTACTTCTTCAGACAGCAGGGCAGTCCGTCTTCTAAATCTTCCACAGGTCCATAATTGTTTTGATGAGAGGTTCTGATGGTGATACTTTTAACCTCAGTGACAATCCCTGGATGAGGAATGCCTCCTGTGCCCCCTTTTCTGGGTTTGGCTCCAAACTGTCTAGGGTAACAAAGGATGGGCAGATCTAGGTGTCAGCTTAATTTGTCAGTGGCAGGCAGCCCTTAGAAGTCAGGAATGGGGTGGGCAAGCCCTGAGGCTGACTGTTAAAGCTCAGAAAGGCTTAAATACAACCCATAGGGTAGCCTGCTCAGGAGGTGAACACCATCCCCCTTCCCCACACCCAAGATTCTTTTGTTCCCATGTCTGGAAGGAATACACACATTACTTCAAGAGAGTGATTCTCAGTAATGTGACTCTGGACATTGGCACAAAGATACATTTGGTTTAGACAGACAGATTCCAACTTTCTAAAAGTGGCATTTTCAGTAACTTTAAATCCAACTTTGCCAGTGAAGAGGATATTAAATTACAATGCATTAGAGTGGAAACAGCATTCCTTTTCTGGTCTCAAACTAAAGCCACCACTTATTAAGTGTAACAAGTTAACCCAGTGTTAGTCTATGAAAGAGAAAGACTTTTAAAAGTGAAAAATGACTTTAGGAGTTTTTCACTATGAGGACATGTAAAACTCAAACACACATGTCCTACTTTTTAGATACTATGCACCTTGCCCTATGATTGGTTTGAGCCTACCTTAGGGATGCTGTATACACATTCAAAAGGGTGGATTAGGCCTGGCAAAGGTTTACTTCAGCAGGTCCAAATGACACTATAAAACTGCACTATAGACTATAGTGGCAGGCCGAGACATGTTTTATAAGGCTACTTTAATGACTGGCTGCAGCCCACTGATAGCATCAAATGTACAGGTCCTGGGACCATGTAATACCATTTACTAGGCACATATAAGTAAATGTAATGTCCTCATCAGGGGTAGTCCAACTTTACAGTGTTTAAGAGAGAAAGCACTTTCACTTTACCACTGATTAGAGGAGTAAAGTACACAAATACCTAAAAGCCATCAAAGAAGGGTGCATCAAAAAAAGGCAAAACTCTTTGGTCAACATGCAGAAAGGGCCAGGTCCAACATACACTAGATCCTAATGACACTGTCAAATACCAGCCCATCATTCACCTGCCTTTTATTTGGAAGACCATCAAAAAGCAGTCAATGTTCATGTGAAAAGATCGCATCAGTGCTAACGATCTCCTGCACAACTACCAATCTGACTTAAGATCATGCTGAAGCATGGAGACTTCTGCCTTACAGTTTGTAGTCAACATCCTCCTGACCACAGATGAAGGTGACCCTGTCTCTTGATAATGCATGCCATCTCATCTGCCTTCAACACAGTAGACCATCCCAACCTTATCCACACCCTGAAGTCTAGAATGGGATTCACTGGCATTGTCCTTCACTGGTTCTACTCCTACCTCTTCAACCAACACAATTTCCTTCACATATGCACCCCCATATCCCAAAATATCCCTCTCACCTGCGAAGTACGTCATATTTGCATAACCTTCCCATGAGCTTCAATCTCTGCATGGAGTCCCTCAGTACTCTACTCACAGATACTAGAGTCAAAACGCATAAATATGCTGATGAACATTCAATGCATAACTAAAGCTGTACCCCATCAAAACAGAACTGCTGTTATTTGCCAAGATCAAAACACAAGAAATAACACACACTTGACTCAATGACTAGAATATTTCTGTCTTTCAATCTAAACTTTCACCCAATGCCAAGTCTCTTGGATTCACTCAGGATGCCAACTTCATCTTCAAGCAATACCAGCTGTCTCTTCTAAAGGAATTGAAACCATTTGTTCTAGAAAGTGACTTCAGAACTGCTGTTCAAGCGCTCATACTCTTTATAATGGTAACGCCCAGTTCCATGGCCTCTCAGTTTACATATCGGCTATCCTTTAGGGCAACCTCCATGCGATAGCCCATCTCACCCAGGGCCTGAAGAAATATCAACATATCACCCCCATCCTAATTGAATGTCCTTGACTCCCTTTGCCAGACCTTACCTTCTTCAAAGCCAACTACATAATTTAGAAAGCTATCAGGGCCATGGCCACTTTTAATCTTGCAGACAAGCTCATCCTCTATGGTGGTTCTCTGCCACACTTATAGCCTGGGCACCATCAGACTGGGGACTATGGGCCTGTTTGAGAGTTTTATTGATGGGTTACTGTGACACAAATGTAACTGATATCCAGTTGTCCTTATTACAAGTTCATAACCTGTATGTAAAATGGTGGCCGAGATATCCATCATGTTTGCGATAGTCACTCACCACCAAACACTAAATCATGACATAAGAAGTGTATAAAAACAAGGGTGTGAGCCTTTTCCATTCAGGCACCCAGAATCTGAAACAATATACCTGTATCAATCGGGACTGCCACAACGCTGCTCACCTTTAGCAAAGTGTTCAAGACACACCTCTTTAAAGAATACTATGCCACAATGCAGTAAGAGTATAATTCTACTCCCAGACTCCAGCTACCTTTCCCATCACCCAACTGTTTGCTTGCCTTTGATCCTGTACTTCCCTCTACTGCCTTTTGACTATGTTTTCACTGTGCAAATACCAAATACATATACACCTCCAAGATACAGTCCTGATAAGATTACATTTAGTTCATAGCAAGATGTCTACATGTTTTTTGTCATGAAGATGGTGACCTACCTACACAGACTCTGTGTGGGCACTGAAGCATGTTAATGTAAGAGGCATAACTAATATTATAGTAGGTAAAGGTTTTGGTGCTGGTTACCCCCTCTTACAAACTGTGGGTATAGATGATTTGTACTGTTAGAATTTTTGTTAGCCACTATTAAGAGAGATAGTATTTTGCTTTGCCAACTGTAGTTTTGTATTCATTTGTACTCTTATGATTGTATGCCAAATGATTGTGTTCTGGAAAACCTTACGCTCAGTAAATGAGGCTGCAATTGGTTATGGTGAAAAGCCATTGATAACAGCTCCAGGCCTGATTGGTTCTCTAGAGAAAATATTTTTGTTGCGTTAAGTCTGCTCTGTTCATTATGATAAGTCATATACATTAGGTCTAACATTTTGATTGTGAAAAGAATATATATGCCAAAATCAATAGGCAATTAAGAGTGCTTTGTTATTTCTCTGTATTAGATCCTGCCTATACGTATTTTGTTACATGAATTGTCATAGATTACTTTATGTAGAGAATCCTTTTGGTGTTGGTTAATTCTTCTGACAAATTCTAGGAGGAAAAGATTTGCACTATTCTTGCTAGAATCTCTTTTTTGCTGTCTGCCAAGATCTTCTATTAAAAGATAATTAGATATTACACAGATATAAATATAGATTCATAAAGATACATAGAGGGCCTTAGGCTCAATTATTTTCTGCCATTGGTCTGCCTGAGTGCCATTTACACTCCAACTGTATCTAGGAATGAGAACTGCATGAAGTAATGGCTCACTTCACATTATTTATTGGCACTCTTATCTCTTGCCCTGAGAATGATGACATTTTCTGACTACAAGTGTACACCCACCTGAAGATGAGTGTGCTTCATTGTCAGGACTGGTTGGTCAGTCCTTTCGTTTTGAAATGTTTCATTTTATAGTTCCTATTTCATTTCTTTCCTTCTCTTCTTTTTAAAAAATGTTTCTTAATAGGATACTACAGCTCTCCAGGCAGTACTAACTGGACGCTTACTTGCTACTCATTTCATCTGCAGTGCGCCTCTTCCCACGCAGACACTTCCTCTAAACCAGAATACTATTATCGAATGCTATTGTCCATAGTGTATCATTATTTTACCGTTCCAAGATGGCCAGAATGTGGGTTCTAAATGTGCTGGGCATGTTTGAACTTTAAAGTAATTATAGACTATTTAAAATGCCTTTGCATGAAGAACAACAGCTACTATGTTTAATTCCGTTATTGCAAGCATATCCTCACTGTGTTTAGATGGCAGAATGCTTTCTTTTTTATTCGTATTTTCTTTTAGTTTGTCTTGCATATGTTGTTGAGTTTGTGTGTGTTTTATTGGGGGGGGGGGTGTCAGAGAGTGAATTCCAGAATGAGTCTGGGGCTAAATGAATGTATGTATAAGTGGAAAGGTGAGCAACTGAGTGCATGTATAATGAATTATTGAATACCTAAACCGATCAATGACATAAAAGGTACTTTCATTCACAAGCCAGACTTATTGACATTGCCAATCCTTGCTCCCCTTGTTCCCCTTTATGATAGTTACCTTGATTAATCCTTCTGTTAGGCAAGGCTTCTGCCTGGATAAGCATACCTTGTTTCTTTTGCTGTTCTTGTTTATTAACCTTATTTTGTTTGTACTGATATTCTATCAGTTCTCCCCTTAATAGTCGCCTTATATGTCTCTGAAACCAATTCTAATGGTGCTCTCTTGAAAACATTTTTTATTCTAATTTTGCTACATTCAGTATTTCCTCTTTCAGCCATAAAAGTGGATCCAGTTTTACCAGAGATGTGCCTATAGAAAGGCAGGAGCTTTAAACTGAGAGTGGGAGCTGACCATTTGTTAGATGTTAAAAATATTCCATTCGGCTATCTCTTTTTAAATTTTTTAGAAAGAAAGTGTATTGTTTTTCTGCCAGATTGGTGGATCTCCACGGGTCCATTGGCCGTCTAGTTTAAAGTTTGAAAAGCTTGTGTAACTCGGGATTTCCCCTGCCATGTGTCTGGTTTGAAAAAATCCAACTTTACTGATTGTAACATGTTGAAATCTGCTCCAATTACTAATAACTCCGGAAAGTCTAGAAAGGCCAGTCTTAGATCATAAATGGCTTTAGGGTCTTTTCAGTGGGCCCATAAATGGATACAAAAGTTGTTTGAGTTTGATTAAATTTATTAGCAGCCAATACCCATCTGCCTTCTTTATACTGTTACTTGGAGCTAATCCAGCTACTCCTATATGCGCAGCATACGCTGAGGAATTGGCTATTACTTTAAACAGAGAGCAAAACTTTCCTCACAGACATGTCTTTCTTCAAATCTGTTTTTGCATGAATATTGAGTAAATATTTCTTTAATTGGCCCACCTAACAAGAGATTTCCTTTTGTGAGGATTGTTTTACCCGTTTATGTCTATTGATAGTATTTTAATCTGGCTCATTTTGAAAATCTACTTAATCTGTAAACTTTACAGCATTTTAGTCTTAACTTGTGTTTTTTCATTTTGTTAAAAATTGCATACCCCTCCCTCTTCCACACCCTCTGTCCACCTGCGTCAGCCCCACCGTCCACCCATCTTTGGATGAGGACCTTCCCTTCCTCACTGGATAAATCACCAATGCAACACAAGGTGCGCTCTAAAGCACCTGGGTGCAATCTTTGGGGTCAGTGAAATTCAGAGAGCCACCCAAAGCACCCTCATGCAAATTTTGCCAAGAAGAATAAAGAAAAAAAGAAAGAAACCTGGGAATCGGAGATACCAGAGATTGGCTCCCAATGCCCTTCTTGCGGAGATTACGGAGAAGACAAGCCAATAGCTTGCTCCTTATAAGGTCTTATTTACTCCTTGGTCTATTGAATCATAAGTGGTTTAACTTATTAAGCTATCCTCTTTCTTGTTTTGAACATCCTTTAAGCATTTTTTATGAAAATTCATCAAGGAGCATGAAAGATCCATCTTCAAGCACCTTCAATCTGACAGGCTGCAGAAGAAACCCTTGCACATCTTCTGTTTCGAACAATTATATAATTTGCTTAAATACTGTTCTTCTCCTGGTGGCCTCAAAAGATGCCTGAGAATACCTGGAATCTGTACTCATTGTATTCCTTCTGTTTAATCGCCATAGTCAAGATATTTTCTTTCACTAAAGTTCACTAAAATCATTCTTTTTTTTAGTAAATCTTTTTATTTGTGAAACAAAGAAATAAAGACCATAGACACAAACACACACAAAAAAGGTGATAAAATAAGGTGCATTACAGTTTCCATCTGAATCATCAATCTCAGTACAGAAGTACAGCTAACATCACAACAATCCAAGGGATCAACAATGCAGTCACGAGTTGTGTACATCAAAAGTGACAAATTACTCAGCTTCTTGGTCAACTTAAAATGGGGGAGCATCGCTGAAAGGTGTACATATCATCCCTCTACTCACATTTCATTGACCCCAGATCCTAGTCCATTACTGTGGGTGGCCTCTTCCCTCGAATATGACCCTTTCCACTTGCATACACCAGACCATATCTGCCTCCCAGTCCCTGAAGCGTGGTCTTGCCACCCCCTTCCATGTCCTCGCAATGTTCCGCTTTGCAACCATGCATCCCAGGGCAACCCAGATTCTCTCAGTTCTGGACAAATTGGTGGCCTCCCAGTTATTAAGAAGACATAGGCGGGGTGAAACCTCCAGAGCTTTGTGACAAATAGAGGACATCGCTGTTGTAATCTTTCTCTAGTATGTCTGGAGGATTGGGCAATCCCGCCACTGATGCAGATATGTACCAGGTTGGCCGCACCCTCTAGGGCAGGTTGAGGAGCCCAAAATACCCATTTTGACTAGCACTGAACTGGTGTAATAGGCTCTGTGCAGCAGTTTAAGTTGGATAGATTTAATCTCTTATGTCCCCAACATCATCCTCCCATTTTGCACGTGTCTTCCCCAGAATATCTGGTGCATTATTCAATATTTTACTAAATGTTAATGAAATGGCTTTTTCGTGGAGATAGTCGTCTAAAAACCTGTCCACTAGAGGCGAGGAGACCAGTAGG
Source organism: Triturus cristatus (assembly GCF_964204655.1). Lineage (NCBI taxonomy): Eukaryota > Metazoa > Chordata > Amphibia > Caudata > Salamandridae > Triturus > Triturus cristatus. Next base: position 364,617,156 of record NC_140593.1, on the reverse strand, counting down.
GTTGTATCTTTGGGTATAGCTTATGTAGTGCACTGCGTACTTGGAGGTATCTGAATGTTTCTCCACTATGTAGTTGGTAATCCCTCTGGAGATCACTGAATGGAATCACCCATCCCTCTGCCTACAGAGCGCCCACCCGCATGAGTCCAATCAAGTCCCATTTATCGAATCCCGTGTTGTAACGACAACATTCCCAGCTGGTGTGAATCTAGCAACGGGATGACCTGTGTAATTTTAGGCTTTCACCCCAAGGTGGTATTTGCAGAGTGCCAGAGAGAAATTGTGGTGGAGGTAGGAGTGTATTTTGGGACATGGTACTTCCCTGCATTAAGTGCCCTGAGATAATTGCCTGGGTCCATATTCTGTCTGTTCATTCTATGTGCGGGATCTATCCCTGGTCGATGCACCCAGTGATTGAGAACTATTAGTTGAGAGGCCCAGTAATATCTTTTGTTTGCTGGCAAGGGGATCCCACCCTCGTACCAACTTTTAGTAAGTTTAGCCAAGGCTATTCAAGGGGTACCATCATTCCAGAGCAGGAAACGTACCTCTGATTCAATGGCATTAAAAAATTGCGGTGGGACCAAATAGGGTGTGTTTTGTAGGGCATAATGGAAATGGGGAAGGGCCTTCATCTTATAGAGGGCAGTCCTGCCCAGTAAAGTAAGGGGAAATGTCTTCCAGTGCTGCACATCCACTTGGAACCGAGGCAGAGGAGGAGCCAAGTTGTGATCGTAAAATTCTGTGGCGTTCATCGTAACGTATAGACCCAAGTATACAAACCCCGCTGTGACTATTTTAGCTTCGCAGCCTGTAGGGAGAATCGGGCGCTCACCACTCAGTACGTACACCAGGGACTTATCCCAGTTGATGGTATAGCCCAAGTATTTCAGGAATAGGGCAAAGATATGTAGAACCCGATGAATAGAAAAGCGAGGCCTGGCCAGGTAGAGCAGAACGTCGTCAGCATAGAGGGATATCTTGTCTGTACAGTCCAGTGACCAGTTAAGGCCCCCTAATGAGGGGATCACTCCTGATCCATATAGCCAGGGGTTCCAGCGCCAAGGCAAAAAGCAAGGGGGACTAGGGGCATCCCTGCCTCATTCCCTTGTGTAATGCAAACGATGCAGATCGCTCCCCATTCCCCGTAATCAGGGCTAATCGTTCCGAGTAGAGAAGTCGCACCCAGGACAAAAACCTTTCCCCAAAACCATATCTCTGGAGTGCTGCCATTGAGAAGGGCCATTCGATCATATCGAATGCCATCTTAGCGTCCAATAACATAATTACCGAATCTTCTTGGATTGTGGCCACTCTATCCAGGACCCCATAAAGGCTCCGAAGGTTCAAAGCGGTATTTCTAGTCGGCATAAAGCCGGATTGGTGCAGATGAATCAGTTTAAGGAAAAACGGGGAGAGACGACATGCAAGAATTTTGGCCAGTATTTTTACTTCCGGATGGAGTAGGGAAATAGGCCTATAAAAACTGCATTGCTTAGGGGGCTTACCCTTTTTGTGTAATATTGGCCAATCTCTGCGTTTCAGGCAAGACACCCTTGTGTACACTTTCCTCATACATCCGTATGAGGAATGGGCCAATAGTGGAAGCATTTAACTTATAAAGCTCGATCGGGAGGCTGCTAGGGCCTATCGCTTTTCCGGACTGCAAGGTACCAATCGCCTTGGTCACTTCCTCGATTGTAAAGTTTGAATCCGGGTCTTTAATGTCTTGGGCCTCTAAAACCGGTAGTTTCAGTGTATCTAGTAATTCTTTTGAATCTTTTTGAGTGGAGGTATGAGTGGAGGTATAGACCTGTTCGACGTTGTCCTGCAATTTCGTGCCGTCTTGGCCTACAACTTCCGCCAACCATCTGTTGGCTATTTCCCGTTTGTCCAACCAGGCTAACAATTTACTAGCCTTAACACCAATATCATAAACCCGGTGTTGAGTGGCTCGATGTTGGGTCCTAGCTGCATCTTCAGCAGTGTTTCTATATTCAGTTTGTTTCATGAGTAGTTTGTGTGCAGTGTTTGGAGTATCCAATGCAACAAGATCGCGTTCCAGAAGGGCAATCTCACATTCTAGCTCCTCTAATTGTCACCTCTTTTCCTTCCTATGGCCCGCTATTGCTGCCACCCCACTACCGGGGACCACCGCTTTGTACGCTTCCCACAGTATAACATCTGAATCTACCGAGCCCTCATTCTCGGTGAAATAACTTTTGGTGGTCTCCGTGAGTTTAGTTTTGATTGCTGGCACCTTGAGGTACCAAGGGTTAAGAACCATTTTGTGGCGTATGGGGGAAGGAGGATCACCCCCATAGTATGGTACCAGCGGAGAATGGTCAGAGATGCCCCTGGGAAGAAAGGAGACCCCTCCAAACCTGGGGAGCTGGGTGGTGAGGAAATATGAATTTTTATGGTCAATTGTGTCCCCTATCTTAGACCCCAACGGCTCCATGTACATGCTACAAGTACATGTATGTTCCCTCCACTTCAAGTTATGAAGACGCAAATACAATTGTGTCCAACGTTAACATGACCTCTTTCAGATCTGCCATGAATGGGTCAGATATTCCGTTCCTAAGTATGCCTTGCCACCGACTTTATATGGTATACTTTTCACGTTTTCCAGCTCTGGCAAGGTAGGCCCTGAATTCTGCCATCGAGCCTTTTTCTGCCTTCTGCCTCTGAATGCTCCAGCCTGGACCTGCATCTATATACATGACCTTTGTCTTACTTCCTGCGCGGCTAACGGTGCCTTGCCCGGCCTGTTGCCTGCCAAGACTGTATTCAGCCTTCAAGTTATCTGCTCCGCTCCTCATCCAATGCATTCCTGTCTAGAAGTTTAGGTAAACATCCTTCCAGCTGCAGAGCAAAGGGCCCGGCCTTACTGTCTCCGAGCAAGTAATTCATGACTTTCGTTACCATGGTAGGCCCATGCCCCCTCGCATCTCATGTAGACACTTAGACGCTTATACACGCACTAGTAGTTAGTATAGGATAGCCTCTGCCTGAGAGACCTTTCCTTCCAGATAATATAGTTCCTTAAACACAAGATATTAGATACAATTTGGGATTAGGTTGTCCTGACATCCCAGACTTCTGTCTCCTCATGTAGGGCTAAATGTCAAGTTCCCTTCACCCTCTAGTTACACGTCAATCACACGTCATGCGGCTGTGCGCGCATCTCTGCCATGTATTTCTGCTGACTTTGCAGGATTCTCTTATGGATCCACCCACCGGTGTCATCATCATAATGACGTTTCTAGTACATGCCCTCATGCACGCCTATTGTAACGCCTTTTTCATTACGTATGTGTATTCCTATCAGCTGTTACGCCTCCTGCATCTGTCTTCACTGTAATGCATTTACTATATATATTATAACCTGTCAATAATGTATTGCCGATCCCTTCCTGAACCTTCGTGGTGACGGAACCCGATTGCCTGGTTCGAACCATAATTCCTTTGTAAGGAATAAATTCCCTTTTATAACCTCAAATACCACGGATTCTGCCTCTTATTTTTACTGAGTTATTCTTATTGTATTTTACCGCATAAATTAAGTCTAGGTAATTTAAATTTACCACATAATTGGCGCCCGAATAGGGACACCTCTCACACCCCACGCGCCGGAGGTGCGTTGCAGACCCGGTCTCCTGCCACAGCCGGACGGACAACTACGCATACCCGCAGGATTTCCTGTATCTCCCTCAGGCCAACGGGGGCGACTGAGGCTGCGATCAACACCCAGATGAGGCGGTGAGGAGTGCGGAGAATCCCGACCAGAGCCTAGCTGAGAGAGCAAGATCCGAGGTATACAGAGGCCCACCAGATTCCGAAGTTCCGAAGTATCCAAGTCATGAGTCGAGTCGAGTCAAGTCCGATCCAGTCCAGTCCAGTTTCCGAGGCCTTCCGTTCCGTGCTTCCCGGTGAGTACCGTTGCTGGGGACGCATTTAGACGTGCACATTGGTTTGTGCCGGTCAATACGGGTTTGGGTACACAGATCTGGTCTGCACTGTTTCAGCAGTGTATCTGTGCTGTTTAGCAGTACATCCAGTATATCTAGTATTATGCAGTTAACTAGTTTTATTCTAATTATTATTGTTCGTTCTAAAATGTTTTGATATGTTTTAAATGTCGTGGTATGAGTGATTGTTCGATCTTCATTACTGTGTTTATTGTATTAATTGTGTTCAAGTCCGAATAAGACCCAAGTAGCAAGGTTCAAGATGCCGTTATTCTCGAAATTAAGACAGATAAAAACTAGAAAAGGGATACTCGAAGAAGCTATTCCCATTCCACCTAGGGACACTCCAGGGTACTTTATGTACCATAAACATGGCCTAGATGCCGTATTATATCTTGATTTATGGGTGGACTACACCAAGGATTTAGCAGAGAGTCAGAGATGGCCCGCTGCTGGGACATGGGATGCAGATTGCATCATGAGAGTAGAAGAAGTATTATGGAAAAAGAAAGCCAGACAGTCACAGAAAGATGCCATTGAATTATGGCGTAAAGAGTCGCATAGACGCGCAGAGAAAGCGTTCAGAAAAGAAGAGAAAAGTAGAGAGAATTCAGACAAAGCCCGAGAAAACCTATTAATTGACGAAGGTATCCGAGTAAAAACAGAACAAGTAGACAGACAACGGAACACTCTTATGAATGGTATGTATCCTCTTCTGGCCGAGGGTTTGCCTAAAGCCACCTTGGAGGTACCAAAAGACCTGCCACCTCCATTACTCCCGATTAAAGTACATCCCAAGACCGCAAAGGACATTTTCCTTTCTTCCTATTTAGATGATGCAGCCCCTGAATATGCTAATGGTGCGCAGCCACGCGCACCACCTGTTGACAACGCTCAACCCCAAGATCATCTGCCCCCACCTCCGCAGCAACAAACTCCTCCTCACGTTCTAAACGTTCCACCTGTTTCCACAGTCCTTCCTGCATCTACACTCTCTACCCTACATCCAACAAATCCTTTTGGACTTGGCACCTCAGGAGGTGCGATAGGAGGTGCGACAGGAGGTTTTTCCATGCCACCGCCAGCACCTAGATTGACTTATAGGGATTTAGCACACCAACGTACACCCCAAACAGCTAATGACAAAATATTTAATGAGCCTCTTGCAGATTGTAGATATGATCCAGTGCCCGGTAAACACGACAGAATGTTGCTATCATCAGTACGTTTACGACGAGTTTCGACCTATCTAATGACGCTACCAGGAATGATTGGTCATCTAGACAGAATATATCACTTTATCCAAACAGGGGAAGGTCCTGAAAGTATTGGCGAGGCCATGGAATACCAGAAAGTGGACATGCAAAAATTATTGTTACGCTTCTTCATAAACTGCTTGATCAGAAACAGAGATAGGCCTGAGGTAGATCCGGAGGAAATGCAAGTACTTACCAGATGGGGTCAGAATATAGCAGACGGAAAACATGATAAACAGAAGAGTATAGAAGTTATGCACCGAAAGATCAGAAAAGAAGTAGAACGAATACATGAAAGAAGATTAGAGGCAGATAAAACTGAATCAGAGGGAGAGGAGGAGGAACAGTCAGAAATGACCACAGGACAATTAGAATTACCAGCTAGAGAAACGATAGCTTATGTAGGAAAAGGAAGATCTTTTAATAAAACAATGCGTCCGATACGTCCAGAATGTAACAGAATTTTTCAAGCAGCTATCTCAAATCCAAGGACCCCTGAACACTTATTCCAGGCTACTGATAAATTACTTCGAGAACGAAGGGGGTACCATGTGCTCGATTCTATGGATGAACAAGAATTAGCCAGGTCAGCAGTACAATGGGCTGACAGTTCTGAAAAATACAGTGATGATGCGCTAGCACACACGTTTCTGAATCTTACACCAGATGAACAGCGTTTAGCTAGTATATACATGATACAACATCTCCTTATATTATATAAAGGCCAACACTCCGATCCTGGTCCCCTACCTGATATACTGATAGAACTACTCCTGAATAAATGGAGAGGTCTAGGTACCGATCTAATTAAAGTAATTCTAGAATACCGACACAGATATAGTGCCTTTTTGTGTCCAGAACATGATCCAGCTCCCTCCATGGAAAGAAAAACATATTACATAGACAGACAGAATCCCTTACGCGAAGTACACCCAGTTAGAAATGATGATAATACTTTTAGACGCGTGTTCGTGTACACGCCCATAACAAAAATAGAACTATTGGAAATGAAAAAATTAGTGCCCAGCCATGACAAAGATCCAGCAGGTTTTCACCGTGAACTAAAGGACATGCTACTCATGGGTGATTATACCTATCCTGACATTATGAAAATATTAAAAGTATTGTTGCCTGCCGGTATTTACGAGAAACTCAAAGAAAAAGAGTGGGAGGTGGGAGACCAAAAGATTGATTGGACAGCATTAGAAAACGAAGAAAATGCCCGAACTGCAGGCGTAGGGCTTGGGGACAAAACTAAAGCATTACCAGGATTATTAGTACAAGTATTGCCACGTTTATTAACTACGAAAAAGGAAGACTGGGGAGCAATCTCAGCCTGTAAACAGAAACCCGATGAAGACACTAGTGATTTCTATTCCCGATTTGAAAAATGTTTTGGTATTAATAGCGGCCTAAAAGCAAATAGCGAGTCATATCCACATCTCTTTGTAACAAAACTAGTCGAGAATTCCCTGCCTCAGGTTAAAAACAGAGTATTGAAAGTTGAGAGCACTTGGCAAGCTAACACTCCGTCACAAATGTTACAAATGTTACAGTATCACCAGAATAGAATTAGAGAAGAACAAGAACACGAACACAGACGTATGAAAGACACGAAAATGAAAATGCTTGTTGCTCAGTCAGTTCCAGCTGACGGTCATAAAAAGGGTGCGACACAGTCCAGTAATTCAGCGGTTCCTGTAAAAGGGACATGCAACTATTGTAAACAGCCAGGTCATTATATAAACGATTGTGCAGTTCTGAAACATAATATCTCTACGGGTAAAACCAAGGAGAGACCACGTCCGCCTAGACAGGATCAGATCCAACAACAAGCACCTCAGCATGTACAACCTATGCCGGTTCCACAACAGACCGTAGCGGTACCACAGCCACAGCCTATTGCCGCAACACAAAACACGACACAACAGATGTACCAGTATGCACAAAATGACTATCCAGATTATCAGCGATACACATGAAATAGCCTAGAGAGGGAAGTTGGCTTACCCCTTATTGAGGTTCCCGTAGATCAAGAGGGTCCCTATGTACAGAGTCAAGTATTAGGGAAAGACAGAAAGTTTTTACTTGATACAGGGGCAAGCAGAACAACTATAAGTCACGACGAGGTTCCAGGGGCACCCCTCTCAGGCTCACAAAATGTTTCCCTTGGATTTTCAGGAAAGCCTACTATTAACGAAGTATCGCAACCGCTTCCACTTACAGTTGGTCCATTGACACGGACTACAGATCTATTGCTTACTAAATCATGTCCAGAAAACTTGTTAGGTATAAAGACATTGAAAGCTCTAGGAGCTATAATATGTTGTTCTCCGGACGGAGTACGACTATTTTTGCGTGACTTTAAAGGTCACTACGTGTCAAGAGACATGGATCACCGGTTACAGAATCTACCTGCACATTTATGGGCACAAGGCCCCACTGATGTAGGTTGTATGCACATTACACCATATCGAGTCACACTCAAAGCAGGAGTGGTATTACCACGAATGCGACAATATAAGTTACCTCCAGATGCTGTAGTGGCTTTACTGCAAATCATTGACGAGCTCATTGCACAAGGAGTGGTTGTGGAAACCGACTCCAATGTATGTAATTCTCCGATCATTCCGATTCTTAAACGAACTGATCCAAAAGCACCCCCAGTATATCGATTAGTTATTGATCTGCGCGAATTGAATAAATGCATTGTACCACAATACCCCGTGGTCCCAGATATCTCTTCATTACTGACAGCTATTGATTCTGAAGCAACGTTCTTTACTGTAATTGACCTCAAGAACGCCTTCTTTAGCGTCCCAATCGATCCGGAAAGCCAATATTTGTTCGGATTTAGTTTAAATGGACGAAGCTTTAAATTTGCACGCGCACCTCAAGGATTTACAGAAAGTCCCAGCATCTACAGCCAAGCACTGAAAAGACAACTTGACAGTATCCACATGCCAGTTAACACTGCACTGCTTCAGTATGTCGATGATCTGCTGATCACCGCCCGAAGCGAACCCGAATGTGAAAAAGCATCACTGACGGTTTTACATTTTCCGGCCGACAAGGGGCACAAGGTGTCTCCTTCGAAGCTGCAATTCTGTGTTCAGCAAGTTGTGTACCTTGGGCACTTGCTGTCCAAGGGGGGGAGACAGCTCACACCTGACCGCATCCAGTTAATTGTAAACATGCCACCACCCAAGACACAAAAGGAGGTGCGGGCCTTCATAGGTCTCACTTCGTACTGTAGGCAGTGGATTCCCCAATATGCATTTCTAGTAAAACCACTCATTCAGTTGACAACCCAGGAGGCAGCGACATCGACTGTCCTCCCTTGGACTCCAGAACATACACAAGCTTTTGAAGGCTTAAAGAAAGCCTTATGCCAAGCACCTGTTTTAGCGACACCATGTTACAGTAAGCCTTTTACACTTTTTGTTACAGAACGTGAAGGTACTGCCTTGTCAGTACTCACTCAGGAACAAGCAGGATCACACAAACCATGTGCTTACTTTTCTAGTACATTAGATCCCGTAGCTCAGGCTCTTCCTGCGTGCCTGAAATCAGTCGCAGCGACAGCTTTAGCGATCAGACAAAGCGATTCCATAGTATTAGGAAATCAATTGACAGTACAAGTACCACACGCAGTAGAGGTTCTCTTGAACCGGACACAAACACAACACTTGACTATAGCACGACTGACAGGTTATGAACTAACATTGTTTCAGCCACACATAGAAATCAGACGTTGTAGTACATTAAATCCTGCCACACTTTTACCATTAAGTGGAACAGACCCATTGGCACATGATTGTATTGAAGTCATTACTATTACGACAAAACCCAGACAAGACTTGACAGACATTCCATTATCAGATCCAGACCTGACATTTTATGTAGATGGTTCATGCATGAGAACAAGTACAGGAGAGTTAGTGGCCGCTTATGCAGTCACAACAGACACTGAAGTCATTGAAACAAATTGTATTAACACTTTGTCAGCTCAAGCAGCAGAGCTCATCGCTCTGACACAAGCCTGTATTCAAGCCAAAAATAAAAAAGTTAACATATATACAGATTCACGTTATGCATTCGGAGTTGTCCATGACTTCGGAGTCCTTTGGCAAGAGAGAGGTTATTTAACTTCTCATGGTGCCAACATTCAACACTGTCCCCTCATTCAAGCTCTATTAGATGCAATACATCTGCCTACTGCGATATCTATCATGAAGTGTAAGGCTCATACAAAAGTCACCGATATCATTTCCCAGGGTAACGACCTAGCAGACCGAACAGCTAAACAGACAGCACAGAATCGGAATCACGCAACTGATTTGACAAAGACAATAGTTCCGACACACTGCATGACAGTTAAGGATCCCGCCCTTGATGTAATTGACATACAGACACATGCTACACCAGAGGAAATAAAGAAATGGACTGAATTAGGAGGGATCCAAACAGATCAGGGATGGATGACGAAGGGAAAATCTATATGGTTTCTCCCCGACTCAATGGTTCAAGTTATCATTAACACAATACATAGTCCAGCACATCTAGGAGAAAAAGCTATGTTAGACAGTATTCAAAACATTTGGTTTAATAAACACTTACGAGCTGCAGCCAAACAGAAAGTCCGAACTTCTATGATTTGTTGTCAGTTCAATCCAGGTAAAGGCGTACCTGTAGAGCAGGGTGGATTTCAACCTCCCGATCACCCTTTTGAAGTCCTCCAGATGGATTATATCCAGATGGACTGATGTCGAGGATTCAAATATGTCCTCGTAGTTGTATGTGCTCTTTCCCGTTGGACAGAGGCATATCCCGTCTCAGATTACACTGCCCCGACTACTGCCAAACAGTTAGTTCGTGAATTCTTCCCACGGTATGGTTTGCCCCGTATTGTGTACTCAGATAACGGCCAGCCGTTCTCATCCGAGCTAATGAAACACATTTCACTCTTGTTAGGCTATCAATGGAAATTCCACTGTGTCCGACATCCCGAGGCAGCAGGTCTCGTGGAACGTCATAATCAGACTCTGAAAATTCGACTTTCTAAAATCTGCAGAGAGAAAGGTGTCGACTGGATAGTAGCCTTACCAGTTGCACTATTTTACATGAGAATGGTAGCACATTCTCGCACAGGGCTATCCCCGTACGAGGTGGTCTTCGGTAGGCCACCAAATATGTGGGGGACGCCTATACCTCGAAAAATAACTGATGTCGATTGTAATATGCTGACAGATTACCTTGCTTCCTTGATGTCTGCACTACAATCTTGCCGTTCACAGGTAGCTGCAGCCTTTCCCGACAACACCGAGGTGAAGCCCCATGAAGTGGTTCCTGGAGACGTTGTCTTCATAAGAAATTTCGACAGGAGGAGCCCGCTGGAGCCTCGCTGGCAAACGCCAAAACTGGTACTTCTGACCACGAGGACAGCAGTGAAGGTCGAGGGTCGCAAGGGTTGGCTACACTCGAGCCATATCAAGAAATTTCATGGACTACCGTCTGATCTGAACTCTCAGCCCTGCCCCCTTCCACAGACTGACTCAAAACTCCCCCTGGTCGAGAACACTGATTCCCAAAACTATAAACTGAAACTAAGGTCTAACAAGTCAGACAATTCGATTGTTTAAGTCCTCTCCTAGGTGAATCGGTTGAATTAGTCTCTGACATGTATCCTCTAGACCGAATTAGAGAGAGAAATAGACAGAAACAGCTCAAGAAACATGCATACTGTAAATCACTTCGTAGTCACTGTATAGTGACATTGTTGATTATGTTTTTTCTAAGTTTGTTGATTATTGCTGCAAGCATACTGTTGCACATGTACTATCCTATTTCCAAGCGTGCTTTCAATGTTACTGCCGAACATTCCTTTAGTGAACTACCTCCACATGAGTTGTCCTATAGATTTGCGCTGCGCAACAACACATTCATTAGTATGTTACATCATTCTCATCAGACCAGCAATGCTACAAATTGTTGGATATGTGGCCGACTCCCTCCCTATCAGAAATACAAGGGAGTTCTGCCTCTCTTTCCGTACCCGTTCACACACAATGGTTCCTGTGGAGCATGGTTTAGTTTGATTAATTCTTTAGATTCAAACACTGTAGTTTTCCAGAGCAACTGGGAATGGGGAAACCTGAACTTAGTTTTGCTTAAAGTCTGTTACCCTAACAAGGAGGGACTTCCCAAAAGAACAGGAACTGATCTAGAAAATGAAGTATATGGATTAGGTAATTTTACACTTAACCTCATGATTCTGAATGTTGAATCCGAAGCTGCACCAGTCTTGCCCGCTATGTCGGTATTTCCAGTTAAAGGTGAATTATGTGTAAGAAAGAATGGTTCAGTATACATGGGTCATAGTAAATGTATTACTGTGATCGAATTCAGTGATCAAGGCAAGTCTACATTTAGAGCTTCCCGTCATTCCTACTTCATATGTGGTCATACCGCATATATACGTTTACCTCTAGATTGGGATGGTACCTGTTACATTGCATTCCTTCTGCCACCTGTTTTCCTAGCCCCTCCTGATTATCATAGGAATACCCATTTAGTACACAATAGACCCCAGAGAGATATCCCGATTGTCGACTACTCTGAAACAGCATGGGAACAATACACAGATTTCAATAAAGGTTTCTTTCCCTACATAGGTGTTGTCACTAATAGTAAACTGATACGTAGATTAACCAGAACCCTTGAAGCAGTAGTGAATGAAACTACTTCCGCCCTAGGCAACTTAACAGAGGAACAGTCTGCGATGCGGATTGTTGTTCTTCAAAATCGTCTTGTCCTTGACGTCATACTGGCCGATAGGGGCGGAGCCTGTAGGGTCATCGGATCGAGTTGCTGTGTTTTCATTCCAGAAAACGCGCCATCAGTATACAAAGCAATAACTCGTCTTCATAAGATTGTAAGCCAGATACACCAGAATGCAGGCACCTGGACTTGGTCCGGTTGGTTCTGGAGCGTGTTGTCAGCCTGGGGATGGAAAGTCCTATCCTTCCTAGGTATTGGCCTTCTCATAGTATTCAGTTGCTGCCTGTGTCTACAATGTGGACCCGCGATTTGCGGCCTGTGTGCCACATCGTGTATTCCACATTCAAGTTTTCATTCAAGATCTCGGAAGAAGAAAGAAGAGCAAATGATGTTACATGAACAAATTGATGGATTCCTGAGGATCGATATTTCATGAAGGGTCCGTAGGGGACAAGGAGGGAATGAGGAAATATGAATTTTTATGGTCAATTGTGTCCCCTATCTTAGACCCCAACGGCTCCATGTACATGCTACAAGTACATGTATGTTCCCTCCACTTCAAGTTATGAAGACGCAAATACAATTGTGTCCAACGTTAACATGACCTCTTTCAGATCTGCCATGAATGGGTCAGATATTCCGTTCCTAAGTATGCCTTGCCACCGACTTTATATGGTATACTTTTCACGTTTTCCAGCTCTGGCAAGGTAGGCCCTGAATTCTGCCATCGAGCCTTTTTCTGCCTTCTGCCTCTGAATGCTCCAGCCTGGACCTGCATCTGTATCCATGACCTTTGTCTTACTTCCTGCGCGGCTAACGGTGCCTTGCCCGGCCTGTTGCCTGCCAAGACTGTATTCAGCCTTCAAGTTATCTGCTCCGCTCCTCATCCAATGCATTCCTGTCTAGTAGTTTAGGTAAACATCCTTCCAGCTGCAGAGCAAAGGGCCCGGCCTTACTGTCTCCGAGCAAGTAATTCATGACTTTCGTTACTATGGTAGGCCCATGCCCCCTCGCATCTCATGTAGACACTTAGACGCTTATACACGCACTAGTAGTTAGTATAGGATAGCCTCTGCCTGAGAGACCTTTCCTTCCAGATAATATAGTTCCTTAAACACAAGATATTAGATACAATTTGGGATTAGGTTGTCCTGACATCCCAGACTTCTGTCTCCTCATGTAGGGCTAAATGTCAAGTTCCCTTCACCCTCTAGTTACACGTCAATCACACGTCATGCGGCTGTGCGCGCATCTCTGCCATGTATTTCTGCTGACTTTGCAGGATTCTCTTATGGATCCACCCACCGGTGTCATCATCATAATGACGTTTCTAGTACATGCCCTCATGCACGCCTATTGTAACGCCTTTTTCATTACGTATGTGTATTCCTATCAGCTGTTACGCCTCCTGCATCTGTCTTCACTGTAATGCATTTACTATATATATTATAACCTGTCAATAATGTATTGCCGATCCCTTCCTGAACCTTCGTGGTGACGGAACCCGATTGCCTGGTTCGAACCATAATTCCTTTGTAAGGAATAAATTCCCTTTTATAACCTCAAATACCACGGATTCTGCCTCTTATTTTTACTGAGTTATTCTTATTGTATTTTACCGCATAAATTAAGTCTAGGTAATTTAAATTTACCACAGTGGCATTACAAAAGATGTAGTCGAGTAGGGACATGCTACCATGGGCCCCAGAGAGGAAAGTGTATTGTCTTGCCGTGGGGTTGCATACTCTCCAGACGTCTATCAGGCCCAATGCTCCAAGGAAGTCCATCAAAAGTTTCCCCATAGCCTCCCCCCATCTAGGTGGGTGCCGATCCAGGTCCCCATTAAGCGCTGAATTACAATTGCTGCCCAACTGTAGGTCACCTTCAGGCAAATTTAGTATATGTGAACCAAGGTCAGTTAGTGTCATGGAATGAAGTCTAGATGGCACATATAGGGATGTCACATTAAGGGACCTACCCTCCCATTGACCCGAAACTGTGACAAATCTCCCAAGCAGATCATGTGCTACAGCGTGAATCTGGAATGGGTAGGCGTTACGTACTAGCACACCCACCCCTCTAGACCCTCTCATGTAGTCTGAGTGGTCTACAAATTTATACCCCATCTATTAAGTGCACAGTAGGTGGATCCTTGTATATGAGTTTCTTGTAACAGCACCACATCCGGTGTCTGGCGTTTCAGATATTGCAGGACTATCCCCCGTTTAACTCGATCCCCCAAGACATTTACATCCAATGAGAGAAGTTTAAAGCGGTCCGTCGGCAAAACCTCATCTTGATTGTCACCCATTTCAATATTGTGTGGTGGAGCAACGTCGACCGGGACCCCCAGGGAGGCCCAGTCAAGGGCCAACAGTGCCATGCCCATCCAGTGACCACACTGTAAACTCACTGAGCATGTACCTTAGCAAACGATCTCTAACACTGTTGTCTATTCTCGATGTACTAAACAAAGTACAACACATGCTAGACTGCACCTGAAAAACAAAATCAAAATACAAACATACCCATTAGAACATCCCGGCCCCCCCCACCCTGCCTCCCTGCAACGTGGACGTAGAACTGCCCACCCAACATTTTGCAGAGTACCTGTGTACCCTGAACCAGTAAACTGTGTGACGGGGAATGCTACACAGCCAGAACTTCTCTAACTCAAGATCACGGACCCCCCTTACTCCTAGCTATACAAGTCCGTTATATAAACATGCTGTAACTCAAAGACCCTGTCTGTTAAGTATCATTTGACACCTCCATTGATAGTCTCGTGCTTAAACCATTGCAAGTGGAGGAAGGTCGTACAATCCAACCACCGCCAACCCGCCATCACTGATTGTACATAGTTAGTATAGCCCGGTTAAGTTCAAACGTTCACTTATTATGGTAACCCGGTCTACATTGAGGCCGGTTATCCCTCAGTGCCCCTCATGCATACGATACCAGTTCGTAGTCAATGGATGAGCGGTGGACCCATCACAGGGCACGGCCGGAATAGATGTTTAAACACCTTCTTCACGGCAGGATCTTTCGTGGCTGCTGTCATGTCATTGCAAGCGGCTAGGGGAACCATGCCCCTGAGCGCCAGAGGACCTCCAACCCTCCAGCCAGCCCCAGGTGTCCTCTGGGGTCTGAAAAAACCACGACCTTCCCCTCGCCAGCACCGTCAGCTTGGCTGGAAAAAGCATTGCAAATTTCAAGTTCTGGTCGCGATGTGCTCTCTTCACTTCCAAAAAGGATTTACGCATCTTTTTCACCTTCAAAGTGAAGTCTGCAAAGAATGTAAACGTACAGTTCTCAAACTTGAGCGGTGGGGAAGCACGCGCCACTTGAAGGATAATGTGTCTGTCGCAGAAATGAAAGATTCTCACCAGGATAGGACGTGGAAGGGCGCCTGGTTTCGGAAGGCCCCCCAGGCAGCCTATGAGCATGTTCGACTGTAAAAAAATATTGTGACAGGGACCGGGGCTGTAGGTGTTTCTGAATCAAATCATCAACAAAGAGGTCTGTAGCTTGCCCCTCCGCCCTCTCCGAACCCCCAAAATGTGCACATTGTTCCTGCACGCACGCCCCTCGTAGTCTTCCAGCTTTACTTCTAGGTCAGAAGTGTGGGCAGTCAATTCCAGTGATTTCGAGGATTTTTGGAGCGATGATACAGAATCCTCCGTCGCTTTAATCCTGTCTCCCAGGTTGCGCAGATCAGCACGTATAAGAATGACCTCGGTAGCCACCGTGTCGACTTTGTGTTCTAGCGCTGAGCTGACCCCCTGAATGGCAGCCATGACATCCACTAAAGTCGGGTTTCCCTCCTCCGCCTGCTCCTCTCAATCTTGGGATGTGACTTTCTTCTCCGTGGCCTCCACTGTGGAATGCGCAAATTTAGCCAGTTTCAGCTGATGGGACTGCTTGGTGCCCCTTGCACTAGCCATGACTGTGGGGTCCCCACCCCAACAGAACCCCTGCGGCCCATGAAGTATTGAGGTTGCAGACGTGGGGATCAGGCGTGGCCCAAAGAGCAGAGAAAAGCGTTGATGTTGATTACCCAGTTCAACAACACCACCTCTGATGCTACCAAAATAAGGACCACTCCGTGTTAGTGGAGCATCCAAACATAATTCAAATCAGGACAGCTCCCTGGCTCACCGGTAGCTGCTCTATTATACTAGGCCATGGGCAAGAAACAAGGAATTTCCAGAAGCAGGACAATCTACAGGTCCCCTAGTTGCACCTTTGCCAAATGGGGCCTGCAGTATGCTGTTGGTGCTTGCTCCAAACATGGGCTCCTCAGCCCCAGACGGGCTACGTGGCGCACATCGCTGTCTGTGGGGGAGGGGAGATGGATACTGCTGCCAAATCTGGCCCCCGGGGGCCACAAGAACACTGCGCCACGCAGCGATGAAAGTGGGGTGGCGATGGGGAAGTACCACTGATCCCCCGCCATGGAGCGCCGAATCGCGGTCACAGCATGTGAGGACCTCCAAGGCCCACAGCGTAGATCGGGGCTCCTCCAGAT
Organism: Triturus cristatus; assembly: GCF_964204655.1. Classification (NCBI taxonomy): domain Eukaryota; kingdom Metazoa; phylum Chordata; class Amphibia; order Caudata; family Salamandridae; genus Triturus; species Triturus cristatus. Next base: position 364,600,618 of record NC_140593.1, on the reverse strand, counting down.
GCGCAGGCAGTCAATGGGTCGCAGAGATACCCCCAGGACCACCGCAGGGCTCCAGCGATGTCAGTGCAGGAAGTGCGGCAGTCAAGGCACGGTGAAGGTGCGCAAATCCAGTCAGGGAGGACGCTCCCAGCCTGAGTGGCACAGGGCATTGCTTCGTGTCGGCACTGCCGGGGTCTCCTCCTCCTCCCCGCTCTTCCCAATGCACGTAGCGATATCTCAGCGCCGCGGTGTCAGAATCGCTCCATTTTTGGATCTGAGCCTCAGCATACGTCTGGAAACTCGGGCAGGTTTAAAGCTCGGGAAAATATGGATATGTCAACGGACGTGGGAGAATTCAGAGGGTCAGTGATCAGAGCTCTAGTCATTAGAGGCCATTTTGGATCCCAGCTGGCCACGCCACCACTAAAATCATTCTTGGGTAATGTTTGTGTGGACATGCAGTAAACACAACTGAGTTCTGATCTTTTGCCTCAGGTATTCTTACAAATCAGATCTTAACGTGTGCATTCACTTTTTATGGTCTTCTAACGGCTGCTTCAGTGAAGAAACATCTGTAGTGAATATTGAGGTGTTCCTTTGTATTGGTAATTTTGAATACTAAAAATCAGACATTCTCTCTTGCATTTCTTCACTTTGGATGGGAAACCCATCCAGCTTTTTGTCAATTTCAGTCATTGGTGCTTGCAGTGATAGAGCCATGGTGGCGTGGGTTACTTCTAAAGATTTATTACTAGAAAGAATTGAGTGCAAGAGAAGTTCAATAGTCTGGTTACATTTGCTGCTAATTGTGCTGTGCAATGGAGCTTGGGCTAAGACCGCTCCCCGAGTGGCATCTTTTGGGACCGTGACAAAGCTGCTTTGATAATTCTCCTAAGAGCTAGTTGCTACTTCATCTTGGCCATTACTATCCTGTTGCAAGGTCTCCACAGAGTTGATAGAGAGGTCAGTGCTGTTGTACAATACAACAGCAGCTCTGTCTCAGCTGTGTTCTGTTAACACTGATATTCTGTTGATCCTTGACTTTTATTAATTACTAGTTGATTTTTACCAAGGTGACTTACTTATTTGAAATTACATTGCAGCAGCTAAACCTATTCCATTAAGTCAATGCACTGAGGGCTGAGCCGAGTGTATGCTGTATATTTCTCAATGCACAGCTATACAACAATGTGCCAGCAGTAATGTAAGAAACAATAGATCTGCCTATCAGTGTCCCTCTTTGTCCCCATTTCTTTACCCATGAGTCTTCAGTGCAGCACCCCAGCTCCCAGAGCTGGTCATTTTGGCATCCTGACATGCTCAGTGGGCCTACACACCACTTTCTTTATTTTTTTATGAGAATGCAGAGGAATGCCTCGAACACGTGTTAGCCCTGAGGCCTGTCTTTTCCTTATCATTGCAGTAGCAGAAATAGTTGTGTGCTTTCTCCTTTGTCCCACTATGATCAAGTTGCTACCGAAAGAAAACAGACAGAAAGCAGGGAAAAGCTGTCTCCGCTGGCTGAGGGATTTGACCATGCTTCCTGGTTGTCCCTGCTCTGTCTGGACTCTGTGCATCCATGCTGCTGCCACTTATTATACCCTTTTACACTGGTAAGAGTCACATAATCAGCCCCTACTACTAAGTTCTTTCTTCAGGAGGCCACAGGACAACGAGTTCATGATTGTGGTTCTGAGCTGCATTCCCTGCGGTCTCTAGACTCTTGGGGGTCTCTCTGCAGGGCCGGATCTAGGGTTTGTGGAGCCCTGTGAAAAAAAGGAACATGCTAGGCCCTTCTAAGATGTGAAATCACAGGAAGTGACATCAACTGAACATTTCTTTCCTGTAATTGTTGAAGAAACTTTGCAAGAAACTACTTAACTAGTGTGGATATCAATTACATGGCTAAAAATATAAATAATAATCCTAATAAAAATGGGGATGTATATTTTAAAGCTGTATTATAGCTAGCCCTAGGTCTTTCCAAAACTGATATGATTTTTGTGATGTTTACTAATCGTCTCCAGATTAGGTCCTGATGAAAATTTCAAGTAAGATTGCACTAGAACTATACAGTGGGTCTTCAACTTCACTAGTGAAAAGGGAGGGCTGGAGAGTCGCTTGAAGATAAAGCATTTGGTTTTCAGCGGACATGGGGGATCAACACAAAAGATACATGCTATGTTGGGTGAGTGACCTGCAAGATCTGCAGCCAACAACAGAAGGCACATATTTCAAAATATAAGAAGAGGTGACAGCACAAATGTTATTCGCAGGTGGGGACATGTTCTGCACATGACAATGAGCCAGCTGGCTTTGCAAGCACAGTCAGACTAACCCTGTGCATGGCAAACTTTAAGCTGTAACAGCCTTTTGGGTTGTGCACCAGCGGCCAAGCCAGCCCAAGCAAGAGCTCAGTTTATCCACAGTACTAAAAAAAATAATCTCAACAAGTGGTCCGGCCATAGGCCCGTCAGTCAACTATGGTTTCTGCGCCTTTCCTACCAGAATCTAGCCTCTTCCTTAGACCTCGCAAAACATACATTTTGCAGGGTGGACTACAGTCCATTGTCACTTTGCAAGGGTCTTTGCACACACAGTGAAATTGTAAGATGTTTGTTGTGTATTAAGGGAAACCATTAGTCACAGATCCCATATTTTAGTGTTTCATTCCAGAACCACCTGCTCTAAATCAGCTCCTTTCAAAAGACATAGCTCGGTTGGCTGAATAAGGTGCTAATCTGGAATGATTAATATGACATAGTGTGTTTGAGGTAGACCTGGGCGCAGTTCGCGGAGCACCGCCAGGCGGCACTCCATGTAGTGACGAAAAAACTCTGCCATGCTGCGCGGAGTTCCCTGAGCGGCTGAGTGCATTAGGGTCAAGCTGTTCCCAGTGATTTTGAGCGCGGGGGTTTGTTCCGCACTGTAAAATAACTGCAAATGGCACCATGGCTGTGCAAGAGGGCTCAGCTTTGTTTCTACTGCTCGAGTAGATTTTCTACTCAAGCAGCAGCTTTCTCAACGTGAACGGAAGGTTTCTAAACACGAGTGGTCGCGACCTGCCGCAACCACTGCATTGAGAAATCTGATTGCCCTTTGAGAAAGCTCGCCAGGAGGTTGATTTTCCTCACTCACGCTCTCCAACTAGCCCTCGGCAAGCGCAAGCGAGGAAAAATCTAGCCTGAAGGTAGATTTTCCCTGCTCGCCAACTTGACACTGACAAGCATGAGTGACGAAAAAAACTCCAGTCCACTCTGCGAAGCGGAGTTTTTGGGAAGTCCACGGAGTGCGGAAAACTCCAAAAACTCTGTGAACTGAGCGGAGTTCACCGCTCAGGGTTAATTTAAGTTGGAGTACCTTAATCCCATCTTAGAGTAAGCTTTGACTGCTCGCTATTGCCACCTTTGGAGAGACGAGTTTCTAAAAATAATAACTATTATCCACATTTAATGAAATAGTCAGTTCTGAAACAACAATCCTAAAAACTCCACAGATGTTACCAATTAATCAGCTATTGGCCCTGACCAAAAGAAAATGTCCCACAGTATACTTCTTTTTTTTTACTTTTACAAGAAAATATTGAGGTATTCGAGAAACAGGCAGCAAAGAGATGTCAGAAGATGTGGAGAAGTTATAAGCCTGATGAAGGTTTTCTAATCAGAGAAACAACCATAGCTGTTTTAGTTTTTATATTTTTAGGACCTTATGATGAGGCAAGCAAGATATTGTAAAGGAAGTTCAGGACAGGAGCTTTGATCCTTACATCTCTGGACAGGACATGTGCAGGAGCAGGTCCCACTGGATGCGAGAATTAATAGAAAGGGCAAGAGGAGTAATGACTAATAGTGATGGGACATAATTCTTTCTTTCGTTGTGGGTCCTGCAGGACACCCTTCTTTTCATCCATGCAAAGGCAGGGCACTCTTCACACCGTAGGCACTTCAAGTACCCTGTCAATTCCTGGTATTATCAGATGCAGCAATTCCATCTCTGAAGTTCTTTCAGCACATGGCAGTGAGGGCCATGGAAGGGGCCCCCTCCCTCCCTTACCTGAGCCCCCGAACCGTGCAACTCTGCTGCTCTCTGGGCCTCAGAATGCTGAAATATTTTGAAAGGCGGTGTTCTGGTGCGGGCCCCTTAGTTGTGACCAGGAGCGAGGCCCTGGGCAGTTGCCCACACTGCCCATACCTAACACCGGCCCTGTCTCTCTGTGGCTCACCCTCTTCCTGCTCTCGCCATCATGCCGGGTAAGGGTGAGGCTTCTGTAAAGAAGTCCAAGGGGGCACACTGGAAGCTTATAGTAGTTGTATTGGCAAGTACAAGTAAAGGACCACCAGCCCAGGCAGCAGTCAACTTCCAACTGCCAAGGATGCAGCCACAAAAACAGAGCATTCTGTTGTCAAGCAATGACACATAGAATGCAGGGACGCAGCCCAGCAACAGAGACAGGAAAGAAAGGAAGACAGTTCACAAGGACATGGAGAGAAGGGAAAAGAATGAAAGAAGCAAAACCACAACAGCATCTCCAAACGGCATGCTAAACTGACACGCGCATTCCCCTGCCCCAAACCCAATTTTAATAGTTACAATTATATGATAAGATGTTTTAGGTGTTTACATTTGTAGCACTCTAAGTGCCCCTAGAAAGTGTATACACTTAATAAATATATATATATACATACATCTAATGACTAATTTGATCATCATTTCTGACTGCAAGTTACAGCACATTGCATGTTAAGAAGCATGTCATTAATTCGGACTACAGAGTCCATCCACCGACTGTTCCAACAATAAAGTATTAGAAAATATTTCAAAAAAATCCCTGCAAAATCTTGATTTCACTGTTTTAGTAACAGCAGCAGACTTGTGTTGCTGAATGAGTCAGTAAGTATTATGCATTTGAAGATCTGAAAATAAAATATTAACCCCTGTGTGCTATCCTTTGTATTCTTTTTCACATTCTTAGTGGATTAATTCATGCCATATCGAAATGAAGCGAATGCACTTAGGTATATAAAATGAGCATCCAAATTACTAGGTGCCTGATGGTAATGCAAACATATGAATTAAATGGACCCAGCAAGTCCATTAATTTTTACCTGTTGTGGAAATAAGTGGTCTGCGACTGCATCAGACACAAAGTTAGTGCACTGCAGCTGAGCCGTTTCCATGCCCAATGAAGCCGGTGCTGAGCAGCGCTTTATAACATGCAGCTTGCCACAAAAGAGGTTTTTTGGTTTCCAAGAATGGGCTTACTGGGCGGCAGTGCGTCAGATGAATCAGTACATTGTATCAAGCATACTGTAATCAACAACCGGCATTTTTCTCTCACTTGATCATCATTACAGAGAATGGCTTTAGCTTCATTTCTTTCATTAGCAGAGAAAATCTGAGGACAATTGTAAAAATAAATCTTTTGAAAACTTCCCTCACACAATGGAGGTCCTAGCCTTAGGGAGCACACTGATGCCTCCATTTTCACTTACAGTATTAGGGCAAGAGTACGTGACTCATTTGCGAATTCTTTTGCCTCAGCTGCTTGGGAGTAATGATATAATTTCGCAAATCACAGACAGAAAATACACAGACCAATATTTCTCTGCCTTTGCATTATCTACTGAAAAGGTAAGTGAGCACGGCTACCTGCTGGAGGAAAGTTAATTTGAGAATAAATGTTATTGTGCAGAACGAAATTACCTCACACGCCATTTACTGGTGTGTGTGATTAAAAAAAAAAGCCTCACTAATGACTCTACACTGTATGTGCACAAATAACACAAAGAGGCTGACCTGGTCAGTGTCAACCCCTTAATTTGAAACCCACCTTTCTTTCTCAAAGATGTTTTAATATTTCCCAAACAGGTCAGGGTTTGAATTGCATTAAACGCTGTTCTGTACATGCATAGTCATAGTATTGTTTTTTAAATGTATATCATACCTTATAGCTATTTGGGTGTATGTCCCAGATTTATTGTTTCACTGTCGCAGAATGGCATTAGAGCAGATAATGTGTGTCAAAGAAGAGGCATCAGAAGCACTTCCTATGCACTTGACAGGGTGACAAAATATTTTTCCTATCCTTTTCTAATTGAGCGGTAGCACAAAAGGAGACATTATAATAATATTAATAATAGTTACATGGATATTTGTAGGTGCTGTGTAACCCTTCAGTCCATTTCCCCTGACAATGGCGCTTACAAAGAGATTTCAAAATAGAACATCACACAATATGAATGCCACTTCTTTCTATCTAACATTTTAAAAACATCATTGAAATCAGAAAGTTCATTTACAAAGGACTGGCAGTTGCAATCACAGCAATAATGCAGTGCTGAGAAAAAAGAGGGTAATTGGTTTGGTAAAGATCGCTTTCCATTACACCATAAAGCACTACACAATAGGAAAGGTCGCCAATTAAGCAATCATGAATACCAAGTACTGAAGCTGATGAAAATAGGGCAGTGGTTTAAATAGATTTGCAAGCAATTTACCTTTTCACAATGTTGGCAATCTGATGCAATTTGCTTGCAATTTTGTCTGCTTTCAGTAGCACTCGAGGCTGACACTACACAGACCAAATGGCAGAGAGGCCTACATAGAAAATGTAAAACTATCTTGGCTGCATCAGGGGACCAGAATGGTGGTTCATCAGGAAAATTACAACAATTAACATAAGTGCTGCAAAAATCAACACTTTAAATGTCACACTCACTAGTCCGTCCAAAGACTGTAAAAGTACCATCGCCATTGCTGGACTAACAGTAAATATGAAGCAATCACCAAGAAGCCTTGAGGCTGATGGCTTTACAATTGATGTGACATTCTCCAAGCGAAAAAATAGCCTCTCATTTCACAAAAGCAACTATTCCATCTATTTGGATTTAAGGTGAATTATATCAACACAAAACTTTTGCATTCGTTGTTGTGACTTTTTTTATTGACAACACTTGTTCACTAGACACACACATAATTTTTAACACCTCAATTTGTTCGGTTAGTGTACCTAAATTCATGTGTTCACACACTGCACTTTCAAATGTAATAAGCTGATCAGAATTTTTGCGTTGGAAAATGTGTTCATACATAATAAGTTCTCAAACCAGAGTAAGTATAAACATTGCAACTAAAGCGGGAGCTTCAGCTCTGGCATCTTCTTAAGGAATCATCTACTCTGAGTGCTTTATGAATAAACAGACTGCTTTGGAATAAATGTTTTAAAACATATTTTCGAGAAACATGCAGAAAATATAGGTGCTATCTAAATTTGATCTCAGCTCTAAAATAATAAAGCGTCAAACTTGGTGATTCAATGCAAAGCAGATAGAGGAGAAAGCATGTGACAGTATCGAATCTATTATTAAATGGGGTAAAGTACATGTGCTAATTATCTGTCAGCTCTATAAAATGAAAGGACCGTTATTGGCCCAATTAATAGCAGTCCTTGATTGGTTTCCTTGACTGATTTTCTGCTTATGTGGGATCAGTTTGGTCCGCCATCATGCGACCTGCAACGTTCTATGTACAGCGCAACCATAGGCTAGGGATGACTGCACTATCCAAGAATATATGAATAAATCAGGCAAATATGTTGCATGTGTTTCTTCGGTGTTGCAAGCCATAGTGGTAAAGCAGAGTAAAGTTTGAAAAGTTGGTGCCGTTTTGTAGAATTATTTTTTAACCTGATATAGTTATATAACTGTAATGACCTACTTGTAGATGCTGCTATGAGTACTTTCTTTCTATTAACTAAGTCACAGAGGGCCACATGTATGACCATTTAATTTTGCGACTTGCAATTTGCGAATTTAGTGACTCACAATTTGCGAGTCACAAAAGGAAATGTATTAATGTGTCTTAGGCACATTTTGGGATTCCCAATGGGGTCACAAATGACCTGTCTCCTCAATATTTATGAGTAAGTTTGGAATTTGTGACCCTTTGGAATGGGCACTAACACATGGATGGTTGCCTGCTGGGGACAGCAGACCACCATGTCTGTGTTTGCTTTTTAAATAAAGTAACTTTTATTTTTAAATGCAGCCCGTTTTCCTTAAAGTAAAATCGGGTGCATTTGAAAAACAAAAATGAAACATTTGAGTTTCATTTTTTATGAGCAGGCAGTGGTCCATAGGAAGTAGGCGGTAAAATTTGATTGTTTTGCTGCACATTCCGATCGCTAAATAATCGTACATGCCCTTGCAACTCAGTGTTAGGAAGGGACGCTCTTGGCGTGCTCCATCCTAAGAGTGACTCGCAAAACTATTTTGCGAGTTGATAACAGGTTACCGACTCACAAAATGGGGTTGATACATGCTACAGCCCTTTTTAGTGGTTACAAATGGCCTGAATATCCGTTTGCGACTGCTAAAAATGGTCCTACCTGTGGCCCAGAGACTCAAGGAGGAAATTGCACTGGATAGCACACTTTGTAGGAATTATGCAAAATGCCTAAAAATTATGCTAAGCCATGAAGTATTACAAGAAATGTAATTCCAAGACTTCACATCCAAAATGGACACGAGGAGACATTTTTTTGTAAAAAATAGCACAAAATCATGTGTGATGCAACATGTCAGAGCAGCCATTTTGTAGGGTGTGGCACATCAGACTCCAGCCTGTTCCTGCCTGCCTATTTGCCTACACATCCCAGTCCAGTGTGACCCTTTTCCTACTGACCTATCCTATGTTTTTTTAACTTTATTTTCAGTTTCTGTCTTTTTTCCTCGCCTGTCTGCTTACATTTTTAGGCCTCGCCTGGCGAAAGCAGCGCATGCGTTGCCATCACCATGGGGAGCACCTTTTGTAATCGATTCAGCCAAAGCTGAATGCGAGCGCGTCCAAATGGACAAAGATGGCTGCTCTCGCCATCGCCAAAGCTAAACATGCCCCCGTAGGGACAAAAAAAGGTTTGCGCATGTGGACAGCCCGACGCCATCTTTGTGCACACAGGCGCGCATTTTTTGGTCCCTACACGTGCATGGCGGTGTGCTTTCTCTTTCCCAGACAGGCTGAAGGGCCCGGCGGCAGTGCTGAGGAATCCACCATGGCGCGTGCTGCCACCGCTCGACCCCAGAAGCTGGCTTCCCGCGAGCATTGCTTTTTAATTGCGTGTCCCACTTTATTACCCACCTTGACCTCCATTAAAAGCTTTCTAAGGGCAGGGAGAGTGCACGAAACTCGTGGCAGAGAGGCTGGTGCGGTAGCCACTTGTGCGGTTTCCTCAGGGTATGATGCGGGAAACATTTATGCATTTATGGAAAGGAATGCATCTTGAAATTAAGGTAACAGTTAATGCCAACTGAAAGGCCTTACTGTTAGTGGTTTTATGTGCGGGGCAAAAGTTATTCTGTGTATTGTATATAGTGTCACGATTTTAAATCAACATGGTGGGTGCAGTTTCATCAAGTGAGCGAGAAATGTTAGACATAGTGAGAGGTGATAAAAAACATACCTTTTCTTGGCTGACGTCACTAGTGCTTTTTGGACTGAGGACTGTCTCACAAAAACTCTCGAGCAGACAATTAGACTCTCGGAACCGTTTTCGACTTTGTGGTAAAATGACTAAGTGAGTTAATAACGAGCCAGTTCAGCTACTGAAAAGCAGTCTCACGAATCCTACATTTATTATCCTAATCCCCCCAAACACAACAGATCGTAAACCCTACTCTCTACTCCTCACTCTCTACCACTGTCTGCTAACTCTCTACTACTCACTCCCTACTACTCACTCTCTACTACTATCTACTACTCACTCTCTACTACTCTCTACTACTCACTCTCTACTACTCTCTACTACTCTATGCTACTCTACTCACTCTCTACTACTCTATCTCTACTACTCTCTACTACCCACTCTCTACAACTCAGTCTCTACTACTCTCTACTACTCTATGCTCCTCTCTACTCACTCTCTACTACTCTCTACTACTCACTCTCTACTACTCTCTCTCTACTACTCTCTACTACCCACTCTCTACTACTCACTCTCTACTACTCTCTACTACTCACTCTCTACTACTCTCTACTACACTCTCTCTACTACTCTCTACTACACTCTACTACTCACTCTCTACTTCTCACTCTCTACTACTCTCTACTTTCTACTAATCACTCTCTACTACTCACTCTCTACTACTCTCTACTACTCACCCTCTACTACTCACTCTCTACTACTCACTCTCTACTACTCTATACTCACTCTCTACTACTCTCTACCTCTCTACTACTCACTCTCTATTACGCTCTACTACTCACTCTCTACCAATCACTCTCTACTACTCTATACTACTCTCTACTCACTCTCTACTACTCTCTACTATTCACTCTCTACTACTCACTCTCTTCCACTCTCTACTACTCTATACTACACTCTCTTTACTACACTCTACTCTCTACTACTTGCTCTCTACTCACTCTCTACTACTCTCTACTACTCCCTCTCTACTACTCTCTACTACTATCTACTAATCACGTTCTACTACTCACTCTCTACTACTCTCTACTACTCACACTTTACTACTCTCTACTACTTTCTACTACTCTCTACTACTTGCTACTCTCTACTCACTCTCTACTACTCTCCACTACTCACTCTTGACTACTCACTCTCTACTACTCACTCTCTACTGCTCTCTCTTTACTCACTCTACTACTCACTCTGTTCTCTCTACTACTCACTCTTTACTACTCTCTACTCACTACTACCCTCTAATAGTCACTCTCTACTACTCTCTCTCCACTACTCTCTACTACTCTCTACTACTCACTCTCTACTACTCTCTCTCTCTACTCTCTACTCTGTACTACTCACTCTGTACTTCTCTCTCTACTACTCTCTACTACTCACTCTCTGCAACTCTACTACTCACTCTCTACTACTCTCTACTACTCTCTACTCACTCTCTACTAGTCTCTCTCCACTACTCTATGCTACTCACGCTCTACTACTCTCTACTACTCACTCTCTACTATCTACTACTCTCTACTACTCTCTCTCTACTACTCTCTCCTACTCTCTACTACTCTCACTCTACTACTCTCTACTCTGTACTACTCACTCACTACTCTCTCTCTACTACTCTCTGCTACTCACTCCCTACTACTCACTCTCTACTCACACTCTACTACTCACTCTCTACTACTCTCTCTCTACTACTCTCTACTCTGTACTACTCACTCTGTACTACTCTCTCTCTACTACTCACTCTCTACCACTCTCTACTACTCACTCTCTACTACTCTCTACTCACTCTCTACTAATCTCTCTACTCTCTCTTTACTACACTCTACTCTCTACTACTCACTCTCTACTCACTCTCTACTACACTCTAATACTCCCTCTCTACTACTCTCTACTAATCACTTGCTACTACTCACTCTCTACTACTCTCTACTACTTACACTTTACTACTCTCTACTACTTTCTACTACTCTCTACTACTTGCTACTCTCTACTCACTCTCTACTACTCTCCACAACTCACTCTCAACTACTCACTCTCTACTACTCACTATCTACTGCTCTCTCTTTACTCACTCTACTAATCGCTATCGTCTACTCTCTACTACTCACTCTCTACTACTCTCTACTCTCTACTCACTACTACCCTCTAATAGTCACTCTCTACTACTCTCTCTCCACTACTCTCTACTCTGTACTATTCACTCTGTACTACTCTCTCTCTACTACTCTCAACTACTCACTCTCTACTACTCTCTACTACTCACTCTCTACTACTCTCTACTACTCTCTACTCACTCTCTACTAGTCTCTCTCCACTACTCTCTGCTACTCACTCTCTACTACTCTCTACTACTCACTCTCTACTATCTACTACTCTCTACTACTCTCTACTACTCTCTACTACTCTCTCTACTACTCTCTCCTACTCTCTCCTACTCTCTCTCAACTGCTCTCTACTCTGTACTACTCACTCTACTACTCTCTACCACTCTCTAGTGCTCTCTACTCACTCTCTACTACTCACTCTCTACTACTCACCCTCTACTACTCTCTACCACTCTCTACTGCTCTCTACTCACACTCTACTACTCACTCTCTACTACTCACTCTCTACTACTCTCTACCACTCTCTACTGCTCTGTACTCACTCTCTACTACTCTCTACTACTCACTCTCTACTATCTACTACTCTCTACTCTCTACTCACTCTCTACTATTCTCTCTCTCTACTACTCTCTACTACTCTCTACTCTATCTACTGCTCTCTACTACGCACTCTCTACTAATTCTCTACTAATCTCTACTACTCACTCTCTACTACTCTCTACTACTCACTCTCTTCTACTCTCTACTACTCTCTACTACTACTCTCTCTACTACTCTCTACTACTCACTCTCTACTACTCTCTCTACTCACTCTCTACTACTCACTCTCTACTAATCTCTACTACTCTCTACTGCTCTCTACTCACTCTCTACTACTCCATACTACTCACTCTCTATTACTCTCTCTCTACTACTCTCTTCTACTCACTCTCTACTACTCTTTACTACTCTCTCTCTACTACTCTCTACTACTCTCTACTACTCTCTACTCTCTATTCTATCTACTACTCTCTACTACTTACTCTCTACTAATTCTCTACTATTCTCTACTACTCACTATCTACTACTCACTGTCTACTACTCTCTACTACTCACTCTCTACTACTCTCTACTACTCTATCTACTACTCTCTCTACTACTCTCTTCTACTCTCTCCTACTCTCTACTACTCTCTCTCTCTACTACTCTCTACTACTCACTCTCTACTACTCTCTCTCTACTACTCTCTACTACCCACTCTCTACTATTCACTCTCTACTACTCACTCTCTACTACTCTCTACTACACTCTCTCTACTACTCTCTACTCTCTACTCTCTACTACTCACTCTACTACTCTCTACTACACTCTACTACTCACTCTCTACTTCTCACTCTCTACTACTCTCTACTCTCTACTAATCACTCTCTACTACTCACTCTCTACTACTCTCTACTCACTCTCTACTACTCTCTACCTCTCTACTGTTCTCTAGTACTCACTCTCTACTACTCTCTACTACTCACTCTCTACTACTCACTCTCTACTACTCTATACTACTCTCTACTCTCTACGCATTCTCTACTACTCTCTACTAATCACTCTCTGCTACTCACTCTCTTCTACTCTCTACTACTTACTCTCTACTAGCTACTACTCTCTACTACTCTCTCTCTACTGCTCTCTACTACTCTCTCCTACTCTCTACTACTCTCTCTCTACTTCTCTCTCCTACTCTCTACTACTCTCTATCTACTACTCTCTACTCTGTACTACTCACTCTACTACTCTCTCTCTACTACTCACTCTCTACTATCTACTACTCTCTACTACTCTCTCTCTACTACCCTCTACTACTCTTTCCTACTCTCTACCATTCTCTCTCTACTACTCTCTCCTACTCTCTACTACTCTCTCTACTCCCTACTACTCACTCTCTACTACTCTCTCTCTACTCACACTCTACTACTCACTCTCTACTACTCTCTACCACTCTCTACTGCTCTCTACTCACTCTCTACTACTCTCTACTACTCACCCTCTACTAATTCTCTACTATTCTCTACTATTCACTCTCTACTACTCACTCTCTACTAATCTCTACTACTCTCTCTCTACTATTCTCTACTCTCTACTCTATCTACTACACTCTACTACTCACTCTCTACTAATTCTCTACTATTCTCTACTACTCACTATCTACTTCTCACTCTCTACTACTCTCTACTACTCACTCTCTACTACTCACTCTCTACTACTCTCTACTACTCTCTACTACTCTATCTACTACTCTCTCTACTACTCTCAACTACACTCTCCTACTCTCTCTCTCTACTACTCTCTACTCTGTACTACTCACTCTCTACTACTCACTCTCTTCTACTCTCTACTACTCTCTCTCTACTACTCACTCTCTACTACTCTCTACTTCACACTCTCTACTCCTCTGTACTCTCTACTACTCACTCTCTACTCACTCTCTAATACACTCTACTACTCCCTCTCTACTACTCACTCTCTACTACTCTCTACTGCTCTCTACTCTCTACTAATCACTTTCTACTACTCACTCTCTACTACTCTCTACTACTCACACTCTACTACTCTCTACTACTCACTCTCTACTACTCTCTACTACTTGCTATTCTCTACTCACTCTCTACTACTCTCCACTACTCACTCTCTACTACTCACTCTCTACTGCTCTCTCTCTACTCACTCTACTACTCACTCTCTACTACTCTCTACTACTCACTCTCTACTACTCACTCTCTACTACTCTCTACTACTCTCTACTCTCTGCTAATCACTTTCTACTACTCACTCTCTTCTACTCTCTACTACTCACTCTCTACTACTCTCTACTATTTGCTACTATCTACTCACTCTCTACTACTCTCCACTACTCACTCTTGACTAATCACTCTCTAATACTCACTCTCTACTGCTCTCTCTCTCTACTCACTCTACTACTCACTCTCTACTACTCTCTATTTTCTGCTCACTACTACTCTCGACTACCCACTCTCTACTACTCTCCACTACTCTCTACTACTCTCTACTACTCACTCTCTACTACTCTCTACTACTCACTCTCTACTACTCTCTCCTACTCTCTTCTACTCTCTGTCTACTAGTCTCTACTCTGTACTACTCACTCTCTACTACTCTCTCTCTACTACTCTCTATTACTCACTCTCTACTACTCACTCTCTACTACTCACTCTCTACTACTCTCTTCTCACTCTCTACTAGTCTCTCTCCACTACTCTCTACTACTCACTCTCTACTACTCTCTACTACTCACTCTCTACTATCTACTACTCTCTACTCTCTACTCACTCTCTACTACTCTCTACTACTCTCTATCTACTACTCTCTACTATTCTCTCTCTACTACTCTCTACTCTGTACTACTCACACTCTACTACTCTCTCTCTACTACTCGCTGCTACTCACTCTCTACTACTCTGTACTACTCACTCTCTACTACTCTCTCTCTACTAACTCTCTACTACTCACTCTCTACTACTCTCTACTGCTCTCTACTCACTCTCTACTACTCTCTACTACTCACTCTCTACTACTCTCGCTCTACTACTCTCTTCTACTCACTCTCTACTACTCTCTACTAATCACTCTCTACTATCTACTACTTTCTACTCTCTACTCACTCTCTTCTACTCTCTACTATGCTCTCTCTACTACTCTCTACTACTTTCTACAACTCTCTACTCTATCTACTACTCTCTACTACTCACTCTCTACTAATTCTCTACTATTCTCTACTAATCACTCTCTACTCCTCAATCTCTACTACTCACTCTCTACTACTCTCTACTACCATATCCACTACTCTCTTTACTACTCTCTACTACTCACTCTCTACTACTCTCTACGACTCACTCTCTACTACTCTCTACTGCTCTATACTCACTCTCTACTACTCTCTACTACTCAGTCTCTACTACTCTCTCTCTACTACTATCTCCTACTTACTCTCTACTACTCTCTACTACTCACTCTCTACTATCTACTACTCTCTACTCTCTACTCACTCTCTACTACTCTATACTACTCTCTCTCTACTACTCTCTACTACTCTCTACTCTATCTACTACTCTCTACCACTCACTCTCTACTAATTCTCTACTACTCACTTTCTACTACTCACTCTCTACTACTCTCTACTACTCACTCTCTACTACTCACTCTCTACTACTCTCTACTACTCACTCTCTACTGCTCTCTACTATTCACTCTCTACTCTCTACTACTCACTCTCTACTACTCACTCTCTACTCCCTACTCTACCTCTCTCTCTACCTCTCTCTCTGCCTCTATCTCTACTACTCTCTACTCTCTACCTCTCTAGCACTCTCTACCTCTCTACCTCTCTACCTCTACCTCTCTACCTCTACCTCTAAACCTCTTTCTACCTCTCTACACGCACACATATGCATATATATATATAAAGAAACAAAAGGCTCAGCCTGTAAGGACGCACTCGGGAGGTCAAATATATATATATATGTATTAAATCCCAATCCTGGCGGCGACGAACAGTCAGGCACAGACTCCGTGAAGTAATGGCAAAAATAAAGTTTAATCCAAACAAAAGCTAGACGCGTTTCGGCCTTAGTCACTACGTCTAGAACACACTTGTGTAACACATAAATAGGTTTCACTCAGTCGTCAGGGCAACCTCACAAAGGTGATCATAGACATAGACGAACACTATGTTAAATCTAACATGACATTGCAAAAGAACAAGAAAATAGATGGCAAATCAAATTGTGCTAAAAGTGATGCTAGCAAAAGGAGCACGAGCATTCAGTAATTATATTAATTGCATACATTTACCGCCAATAGGGAAAAAATAAAAAAGTGACCAGTTACAGCTCGTGGATGAAAACGTCCTGTCGTCAAAAATAGACATCGAGAAAACAAATATGTGCCCTGTGGGAACCAAATTGTAGTAAAATGAAAAATTGTGTAAATAAACAGTAGATCTTCATATATTAAACTGGATAAAATAGATATACTCGCGATAGCTGAATTAAGACTCTGACAATAATTTCCCACCCGGATGTTAGCATCGATAAGGTACATCCCATGTGGAGCGATATGGTCTAAGATAGACAGGGGGTAGGAAAGAAAAAGAGTACAAAGATGGTATGTACAAACGATCTGAGAAAGAGTCTTTGAAAAAAGTGTCAAGAGGTGAAAAATAACAGTACAGCCCTAGTGGGCTAACGGAAAGAAGAACTGTTGTATAGTTAACGTAAACAAAGTGTAAAAGATGCTGCCGGGGGTGCTCCCTAGGGCAATGTTATACAGAATGGAAAGGGACGTATGTGAAAAGAAAAGGAGGGTTGCAGAGTAGTGAAAGAAAGAAAGAGAACACTATAGGTTTTAAATTAAACAAAAAAAAATTTTTTTATAGGAAGAGTAGTGTGTTTTAAGACGTGACAGAATTCGGGAGGGTGGGCGGAACAAACAGCGATAGACTCAGTTAGAGATGTACATTTAACGCTTCATCCACATTCATTCCGTTGGGAATTTTGGAATTGTAGAGGATGATGTAGCGTGATTCCAATCTCCTGAGGGCTAGTTGTCTATTGCCTCCCCTGGAATTTTTGGGGATGGTATCTACCACATAGAAGGAGAGATCTTGCGCCTTGCCATTGTGGGCCGTGTTAATATGTCTTGCAACGGGGTAGGTAAGGTCGTTGTTCGTGATCGCTCTCAGGTGTTGCAAGATGCGTACGTGTACTGGGTGGATGGTACTACCCACATATCTTTTCCCGCAAGTACAAGTTAAGACATATACATCAAAATCCGTTTTACATGTGTAATGTCCTCTGATGACATACGGGGATTGCCTAAACGGTAACGTGACCTCTTTGGTGTTGATGCCGTGCCTACAAGCCTTGCATTTAGCGCATTTAAAAAACCCTTTGGGTGACTTAAGCCAAGAGTTCTCAGATTTAGTTCTGCCTGGGGCGTTGTTGACTATCTCCTGCCTCATAGATTTCGCTCTCCTGAAGTTGATTTGGGGTTTTTTGCTTACAGTAGCTCCAAGAACGGGGTCATTTTTGACCGAGTTCCAATGCCTGTAAACGATTTTTCGAACTTGAGCGTGATAGGCATTAAAGCCAGTGAATAATCTCGGGGTATTGATGATGGAACACTCTTTAGCTGTCTCAGAGGTGCCTTTCTCCCTAGTTAGAAGCCCTTTGCGGCTTTTGATTGCTACTTTAGATTTGGCTTTGGCGAGGGTTTCTTGGCTGTATCCTCTGAGGGCTAGTCTGTCGCATAGTTCCCCTGTGGCTTCCTCAAGACCGGTGCTAGTGCTACAATTGCGCTTCATGCGGAGGCATTCAGCATAGGGTATACTGGCTTTGAGGGAGGTAGGGTGGAAACTATGTGCATGCAGTATAGCATTTCCTGCTGTGGGTTTCCTGAATGTTTTGGATTGTAGTTTGTCTCCTTCGACAAACAACTTAAGGTCTAGAAAGTGTATACTCTCTCTGCTCATGTTACAGGTATAGCTAATATTTAAAGTATTGTTATTTATCTCTTTAGAGAAAGCTGTAGCACTTTCTACAGAACCTTTCCACTGTATGAATATATCGTCAATATACCTGACGCACATTCTTACTTGTTCCGAGAACGTACCAGGGTGCATTGTCATGAGTACCTGCTCCTCCCACCAGCCCATATGCAAATTAGCATAGCTGGGGGCGAAGCAAGTACCCATGGCAGTACCTTGCAGTTGTTTATACATCAAGCCATCAAAGATAAAGACATTGTTTTCTAAGCACATTTCAGCCATCTGCACAATCATCATAGAATGCTGAAACAGCGACATAGGTCATTTGCCCAGGAAGTAGTGTAATGCATTCAGTCCATCTGTATGTCTAATGCTGGTGTACAGTGAGTTGACATCCAATGACATCAGAAAATAGTCACTTTCCCATGTCACATCATAGAACTTTCTAAGGAAATCCCCTGTGTCCTTGATGTAAGCAGGAAGACTACAGACCGATGGTTGTAAGAAATGGTCTATGTACCTAGAGGTATTTACCAACAAACCCCCTATAGCAGCAATAATGGGTCTTCCCGGAGGTTCCAATGGGTTTTTATGAATCTTGGGGATCAAATAGAGTTGGGGTAGTACAGGATAGTTGCATTTAAGATATTCAAACTCTTGTTTGGTGAGAAGGCCTGTACTTTTCCAGTCGTAGAGGGCTTTGTGGAATTTTTCATTTATTCCCACAATGATGTTTGGGCTCACACGGCTGTAGCAATCTTTGTCAGCTAGTTGTTTGAGGGCTTCTTTGTTGTACTGGTCCAAGGGCCACAGGACGACATTACCTCCCTTGTCTGACCAACGGACCACTACGTCTTGTCTTTGTTTAATTTTTTCAATTAGCTCGTTGTATTTCGTCATTTATTGCGATTGCTACTCACAACATTTTTGCTGCTGCTGAGTGCCAATTCCTTCAGATCTTTAGTAACATTTTCAGCAAAGATGTCTAAACCATCCTTAGGGATCATAGGTATGAATGTTGATTTCGGTTTAAAAGGTGTCTTAACAGTATTAAATACTGATTGTCCTGATGTAGTTGCGAAATCGATTAATGTTTCTGGGTTCTGTGTATTTTCCATGTTGACTAGGTCTTGAAGGAGAGCCATATCTTTGACTGTCAGTGGGTTAAAGTCAGTTGAACTTTCATTGGTGTTGTTTAGCTGGTTGGAAACATGAAAAAAATATTTTGGGAGTTTGAGATTTCTAACAAATTTGAACAGATCGACTCTGGTTTGGGCATAGCCAAAGTTGTTTTTGATACAGAAAGTGAGTCAGAGGGAGAGGATCTTTTCTTCTTCCGATGTGAGCTACATATTAGTAAGGTTAATTACTGTGTTTTCCGTATTTGTGTTGGCACTCATCTCCGTTTGTTGTATCTGCGAGTGCGTGTATTTTTGTTCTGGTGGTCTTTTGCTCCACCGTCTGTTTTTACGGCTCCTACTTTTTGATTTGTTGATGTATTGCCGTTGTCTGTTCTTTGCGGTCTCGGCCGTAAACTTGTGAGTCTCTCCAATCGTAAAAAACCAAGCTCTTGTACTACCGTTGGTGCTTTAGGTTTGTCTCTACCAGCCAGCTCCACATCTGATTCTATTTCGGAGCTCAATTCAGATTCGCTAGGGATGACTGTAGTTTGGAGTGTTTCACATGTTTGCGAGAGTTGCTGACGGCGGATGCTATCAAATTTCCTCGAAAACGTGTAGATTTTACCACTCATATAGTCATTTCTATCTCTCTGAAATTTCATTGCTTTTCTCTCTTTGATGGATTGCTCGTATTTGGAGAGCCTTAATTTCATGTCGTTGAATATTTTTTCAAGTTCATCTTGAAGTGGTGATTTCTGCAGTTCTGCGAACAGTGCCTCAATCTTTAGAAGTAATGCCTCTCTATCACTTGTGGCATATTTTATTAAGATTTGCAGCATTCTGCTCGATGAGTTGGCGCTGTTCTCCGCCCACTCTTTAAGCATCTCAGGGTTTGGCTTTTCATATGTTGGTGCCACTAGGATTCTAAGGCCTCTCGGGACTCGCCCCACATCTAGATATCTCTGAAGCGATTTACACTCCCACCATTTCGATATCTCTATTTTTCGTAGTTTTTCCAGTTCGTGTGTAAGTTTAATAAGGTCATTATTAGGTTGTTGCACGGAATCTCCCGTTGGCATGTGTGTTGATTTAGCGCTGCTGTCATCATCACAAAAAATGTCTCTTGCTGCCTCTTCCCGCTCTCTCTCCCATTCTGCTGCCATTGTTGGATAAGTGTTTCTTTGTGCCACTCACTGCTCACTGTGCACTTAGTGAGACTACCTCTCCCATAAGCCACTCTGTTACGCGTTGGAACACCTCACTTCTCCAAACCCCAATGGCTTACCTGAATCTTTTGATTGTCCTCTGACTCTCGCAAGGAACAGGAGGCCAGGAAAGGGGAAAGGCAGGTTTCGGTGGTCACATCACTGGATGACGGCTTCGGGGGGCTCTGCGTCTTTCTCTGCTAGAGAACGATACAAAAGTGGTTCCGGATGCGCAGAGCACCAAATCGAGGAGGGTCTGTGGCAAGATCCCGGCAGATCTTCAATATTAAATCCCAATCCTGGCGGCGACGAACAGTCAGGCACAGACTCCGTGAAGTAATGGCAAAAATAAAGTTTAATCCAAACAAAAGCTAGACGCGTTTCGGCGGCGTACCGCCTTGGTCACTACGTCTAGAACACACTTGTGTAACACATGAATAGGTTTCACTCAGTCATCATATATGTATATGCATTTATGTATATGTATGTGTATATATATACATGCATACATACATATGTAAACATATATATACATCTGCATATCTATATAAATACAAATATAAATGCATGCATACATATACATATACATATATGCATCCCTTTATTGGCATATCTTCAACGCAGCTCCGCCCAGGACACTTACCTGACAAGTGCATGCTGGGATTCGAAGTCCTCAAAATCGGACAACAGGTGCGAAGCGGAGTCTGCGTCGTTCCAGCCAATAGGAACGCAGCACGAATTATAAAGGTGGGACTAAGTGATTCCCTGTGGAAAAAGGCATCTGAGGAAGGCATGTAGCCGAAATGCATTATGCCAGCAAGCCACGGTGAATAAAGGTCTGCCACTGAGTACCCCGCTGTGTCCTCTGGTCTTTCTTCTGATCGACGTTTTCGCATTTCTTCACGTGCTGGCCAGTAGCGCGTTCACAGAGGACCCGCCATACAAGTGGCCCATGATAATATTGGCAAAACTCGCAGATGCTCCAAGGTATTGGATATTCAAGGGCCCGCCCCAGAACTTGACCGAGCCAGGGGCCGCTGCAAGCCGCAGTCCGTCATTGATGGAGACGCAGGATCATTGCACCTGCATGTCACGACCCGGTTTGATTCTCGCTCTGGTGGTGGTGGCGTTGGGGACCCGAGGCAGCCTTCAGCACATGAATTGGGGGATCAACTTGGCACGTATTTGCCCCTTCCCTCCCTTAATTGGCATATCTTCAACGCAGCTCCGCCCAGGACACTTACCTGACAAGTGCATGCTGGGATTCGAAGTCCTCAAAATCGGACAACAGGTGCGAAGCGGAGTCTGCGTCGTTCCAGCCAATAGGAACGCAGCACGAATTATAAAGGTGGGACTAAGTGATTCCCTGTGGAAAAAGGCATCTGAGGAAGGCATGTAGCCGAAATGCATTATGCCAGCAAGCCACGGTGAATAAAGGTCTGCCACTGAGTACCCCGCTGTGTCCTCTGGTCTTTCTTCTGATCGACGTTTTCGCATTTCTTCACGTGCTGGCCAGTAGCGCGTTCACAGAGGACCCGCCATACAAGTGGCCCATGATAATATTGGCAAAACTCGCAGATGCTCCAAGGTATTGGATATTCAAGGGCCCGCCCCAGAACTTGACCGAGCCAGGGGCCGCTGCAAGCCGCAGTCCGTCATTGATGGAGACGCAGGATCATTGCACCTGCATGTCACGACCCGGTTTGATTCTCGCTCTGGTGGTGGTGGCGTTGGGGACCCGAGGCAGCCTTCAGCACATGAATTGGGGGATCAACTTGGCACGTATTTGCCCCTTCCCTCCCTTAATTGGCATATCTTCAACGCAGCTCCGCCCAGGACACTTACCTGACAAGTGCATGCTGGGATTCGAAGTCCTCAAAATCGGACAACAGGTGCGAAGCGGAGTCTGCGTCGTTCCAGCCAATAGGAACGCAGCACGAATTATAAAGGTGGGACTAAGTGATTCCCTGTGGAAAAAGGCATCTGAGGAAGGCATGTAGCCGAAATGCATTATGCCAGCAAGCCACGGTGAATAAAGGTCTGCCACTGAGTACCCCGCTGTGTCCTCTGGTCTTTCTTCTGATCGACGTTTTCGCATTTCTTCACGTGCTGGCCAGTAGCGCGTTCACAGAGGACCCGCCATACAAGTGGCCCATGATAATATTGGCAAAACTCGCAGATGCTCCAAGGTATTGGATATTCAAGGGCCCGCCCCAGAACTTGACCGAGCCAGGGGCCGCTGCAAGCCGCAGTCCGTCATTGATGGAGACGCAGGATCATTGCACCTGCATGTCACGACCCGGTTTGATTCTCGCTCTGGTGGTGGTGGCGTTGGGGACCCGAGGCAGCCTTCAGCACATGAATTGGGGGATCAACTTGGCACGTATTTGCCCCTTCCCTCCCTTAATTGGCATATCTTCAACGCAGCTCCGCCCAGGACACTTACCTGACAAGTGCATGCTGGGATTCGAAGTCCTCAAAATCGGACAACAGGTGCGAAGCGGAGTCTGCGTCGTTCCAGCCAATAGGAACGCAGCACGAATTATAAAGGTGGGACTAAGTGATTCCCTGTGGAAAAAGGCATCTGAGGAAGGCATGTAGCCGAAATGCATTATGCCAGCAAGCCACGGTGAATAAAGGTCTGCCACTGAGTACCCCGCTGTGTCCTCTGGTCTTTCTTCTGATCGACGTTTTCGCATATATGCATACATATGCATGTTATGTAGATGAAAGTTTGAAAAACACTAATATAAGCAAAGCTAAAAAGCCACCTAATTACAAACAGAATTGCTTTTACTTAAGCGATGGCTAGACCTATTGCATTTTCAATGCTTGTTCATATTTCTGTCTGCTTTTTTTCCGGTCACTTCTTGCCCTCCATTCGTGGCAGTGGCAGACGAGGAGTCTCACTTTTGAGGATGCTGCAAGGAGGTTACACGCCATAATATTTGAGATGTCATCAGTGATGTCATGAGTGATGTCACTGACCATGTCATGAGTGATGTAATATGTGCCATCATCACCAGTGCATTTCAGGCGCGCGAGTTATAGTTAGCTCAACTAACTATAATGGGCGAATTTCTCTGGTTTTATATGAGTCCAATGTCCAAGTAACTATAGCGTCCCTGAAACCCATGGATTTTTCAGTGAATTTCTAAGGTTTTTTAAATGCTAACTTCTAACTATAACGTGCCTGAAACCTATGGTTTTTTCAGTGAATTTCTAAGGTTTTTTAAATGCTAATTTCTAACTATAACGTGCCTGAAACCTATGTTTTTTTCAGTGACTTTCAAAGGTTTTTTAAATGCTAATTTCTAATTAAAATGTTTATAAAACCTATGTTTTTCTCAGTAATTTTGAAAAAAAAAGGATATTTTGTAACTTTAATATCCTAAAAATTGTTTTTGTATTTTTTTTATTATTTAATGTCTTCTTGTTTTTTAAATATGAAACAACTACATACAGTAGGAAAGGGAGCCCAGCCCAGAGCCACATCTGAAGACCAGCACATGTCATAGACCTACTGATGAAGCAGCTCCGACACCCAAGAACGCCACAACACCCACCACCACCCCCAGGACCCCCCCTCTACCACCGAGGCAGCGCAGAACAAGACAGCGAACTTTCCGAAAATGGCATGGCCCCTCAGCCACACAATAGCTGAATATTGGGACAGGTGTGAACAAACTATATGTGAAGGAAGCAATTCACCCATGAATAACAATGCACACAATGCAAAGTGTAGTGGTGATGTGCTGGACACATCTCAGTATGCAGAATACACACCTCTCCATGTGCATAAATACTACTGGTGCTTGTAGTGTTGTGGACAGTGGACCCAACCATGTTACGTCAAACACTAGGGATGATCTCAGTCATGTAGCTGTATCGTCCCCCCCTGTAATCATAAGGGTAACAGGAGTGGGCTGGTCTGACGTATGCCACTTCAGCGTAGGAGTGTGAATAAATAGGCCGCGGCTCTGGGTGTGGTTCACTTGTGAACTGTGAAGACCAACGACTGTGCCTGAGCGGCGGGCCTCACCCTTCCACGAGGCTGCTGTGATGACAGTGGCTCTCCTCGACACAGGCCCCCTGCGAGTCCAGCGGCAGAGCACCGCAGACTTATGTCTGTACAGACTACTGTCTTCGATCTACACTGCGGACCGCAGGCCTCATAATTCAAATGGAGTAGCGATTGCAGATGACTCAGTGCCGTATACAAGATACATTGCTCCCAGTGCGGCCCTCTCGGACCACGCATCATCGTAGGGTGCACCCACGCTGAGTACTTCAGATGCCACCAACTCAGTGTACCACAAGTCATCGCCACATGGCCTTACCGGGGCAAAATTGAATAAACAAAAGACATTGGTCCGAGGGCGGCCCCCCGGACAATGCATCATCGCAGGGTACATACACGCTGAGAGCCAAAGGTACTACTAACTCAGTACACCACAAGACATCGACACGTTGCCCTACTAAGGCAGAATTCAATAGACAAAAGACATTGGTCCGAATGCAGCCCTCCCGGACAACGCATCATCGCAGGGTACGTACACGCAGAGTGCCAAAAGTACTACTAAGTCACTGCACCATAAGTCATCGCAAGGAAGATTGAACAGTTTTATGTCAGCAGTGAGGCATACTATCACCCGAAAATCACCCAAAAATACTTATTATATAAAAAGAACAGAAGAATCAAAGTACTTTAATGATTACAATCCAGTAATTTTGAAGATGTGGAATGCAATTATGGACATACAATATGTTGCAGATAACTCAATTCCTGTTCCTCGCATACTATGCAAATAGAATTCCATACCTGGAAAACATATGTCTATATGACATACTGCAACATTATACTTTTAGAAAAAATGTTACAGAGAAAATAAATAAAGGGAAATATGCTGTAATTGGATCTGATGGATGTTTCTTAAAGAATGCCAAAGGAAATTTGATTAATCACAGGAAATTAAGTTGTGATACTCCAGATAAGAGAGAGTTTTTCTATTTAGCTCTTCTCCAACTCTTCAAACCTTGGAGGACTGAAATGGAATTACTTGGATATTTTGACTGCTATGAAGATTCTTTCAAAGCATGTAAAGACATTGCTACCAGTGAGGCCCGCCCGGACCACGCATCATCGCAGGGTGCGCACACGCTGAGTGCTTCAGGTGCCACTAACTCACTGCACCACAAGTCATCACCATGTGGACTTATTCAGGCAGAATTCAACGCAAGCCACAACACATGGTGCCACTAACCCTGTTCAACACAAGCCGGCGTCACGTGGTGCCACTAACCCTGTTCAACACAAGCAAAACGATCCCACATGTGTAACTGTGTCCTGAGTCCTGAATGGCAGTGACCCCAAGTCCATGGCAGCGACCACAGCACCAGACTCCCTCTGATTAGTTAGGGATATTTCCATATGCAAGGCCGGCGACACGTGGTGCCACTAACCCTGTACAACACAAGCCAATCCCACATGTGTAACTGTGTCCTGAGTCCTGAATGGTAGTGACCCCAAGTCCGTGGCAGCGACCACAGCAGCATACTCCCTTTGATCAGTTTTGCATATTTCTATAGGCAAGGCCGGTGACACATGGTGCCACTAACCCTGTTCAACACAAGCCGATCCCACATGTGTAACTGTGTCCTGAGTCCTGAATGGCAGTGACCCTAAGTCCATGGCAGCGACCACAGCAGCATACTCCCTTTGATCAGTTAGGCATATTTCCATATGCAAGGCCGGCGACACGTGGTGTCACTAATCCTGTTCAACACAAGCCGATCCCAGATGTGGAACTGTGTCCTGAATCCTGAATGGGAGTGACCACCAACCTATGCATCTGGCTGTGGGCGCTTGCTCACCGCTACCTCCGGCCTACACTGCAGTCAGCAGGACTCACAATTCAGATTCAGTCACGATTGCAGATGACGCAGTAGGCAACAGACATAGCTCCCACTGCGGTCCATCTTCACCAAGCAGCATCACAGGCTCATACACTTCGACAGTGCATTCTATACATATTTCATCTTTTCATGATACGCCTACACTGCGGTCAGTAGGACTCACAATTAAAAATACATTTTGATTCATTAATTACAGAGTCCACTAGGCAAGTAACTATCACACACCTAATACCTAAATAATATCCTTTTAGTATCCTTGCTTCAAGAACTCTTTTTATATCAGTTATACCTTTAGTACAATCAGCAAATTCATCTTCAAGTGCAAACAAACACTCAACAACAATGTACACTGCGGGCAACAGAGCTCGCAATTTGAAATTTTGACACGTGGTGCCACTAACCCTGTTCAACACAAGCCGCGACACGTGGTGCCACTAACCCTGTTCAACACAAGCCGATCCCACATGTGCAAATGTGTCCTGAGTCCTGAATGGCAGTGACCCCAAGTCCGTGGCAGCGACCACAGCACCAGACTCCCTTCGATCTGTTTGGTATATTTCCATATGCAAGGCCGGCGACACGCGGTGCCACTAACCCTGTTCAACACAAGCCGGCGACACGTGGTGCCACTAACCCTCTTCAACACAAGCCAATCTCACATGTGGAACTGTGTCCTGAGTCCTGAATGGCAGCGACCCCAACTTCACAACAGCGACCACAGCACCAGACTCCATTCCGTTTTATTTGTTGTTGTTTTCTTTAAATAAAATGTTTCATATGTACACCTATACAAGGCTAAGATTCTTATTTCTCCAACCGCACAAGGACACTTCCGGACCCAAGAAGGTTGTTGGGGGTATGTTGGTAATGTGGGAAGAGGGTGCGTTACCTGCTGATGTGGGGAGAGGCAGCGTGAAAGGGGTATCTCACACAGAAAGAACTTTGATATGTTTTCAGAAATGCCTCAGACAGATGCCAGCTGACGGACTGAATCACAAAATGGTTTTTCAATGCTTATGTAGTGTGAGTTATAAACAGTTTGCACCCAGACTCACAGAGGGACAACTGCAGCCCGTCCGCTCGACTCACAGACGCAGTACTACGAGCCGTCCGCTGCCAAAGGAACAGCACCATAGTAGTTCGCAGAGGTACAGGCACAGTAGCGTACTAGCTCACAAAGGTAGAGAGCTACGAGCTGACGGACTGGCTTCTAACAGCATAGCTGCGAAGTGGTGATGTTGGGCAGAGGCAGCCTGAAAGAATTATCTTGCAGAAACAGAGCTCAGGTATATTAAATTGCCCCCGAGACCTTTCTTTTATATTTTCACTCGATGCGAGAAAGCCCGCTTTCTGGACCAAGACCTTGCTCCCTGCCAAATTTGGCGTAATTCCGTTCAGCAGTTTGACCTGTAGCCTTGTCTAAAGTTTCCTATGGAAAATCCATTGAGAAAACACGTTTTCACACCCTCACATAGCTTCCTGATGCAAGCGTACTCGCTGTTGGTGTGCAGGTCAGTGATCTAGTTGTCAACATGTCACGGTCACTCCCTGAGGACAGGTTTGCACACACACCACACCCATCCGGCAGATGCTTCACAGGCCATGTGACCACGCAAATATAATGGATCGACAACGTCCCATCCTTCATTGCTGGTAGTGACTGGATGGCGGACGCTCCACGGGTCTGAATCATAAAGAGTCCATGAAGAGTTGCGCAAAGGGTTAGTCGCACCCTGAGCTGCATGGCCGTCAGGGGCCTACTACCACGTGGCGCGGACTTGACTTGCATAGGGTTAGTGCCACCCGAAGCTGATGTGGCTGTCAGGGGCCTATCACCACGTGGCGCCAACTTGAGTTGCACTGGGTTAGTCGCACCCTAAGTTGTATGGCCGTCAGCGGCCTACCACAACGTAGCGCTGACTTGCGTTGCACAGGGTTAGCAGCCCCAAAAGCTGATGTGGTCTCCGCCATTGATGACTCAGGACTCAGCCACATGTGTGAGATCTGCCGAGCCGCGGAGAAGCTGATGTGGTCTCCGCCATTCATGACTCAGGACTCAGCAACATCTGTGAGATCTGCCGGGCCACGGAGATTTGATGGGCACGTGGAGTGCCCAATGGTAGACACTTCAGTGGCAGCAGGTAATTATTTGGTCATGGCTGCGCAGGGGTGGCAGTGTCTCTCTCTCTCTCTCTCTCTCTCTCACTTCCCTCTCTTCACTCTCACTCTCTTCCTTCCTTTCCTTCTATCTCTCTCTCTCCCTTCTCCCTTTCTCACTCCCTTTCATTCCATCCCTCTCTTTTTCTCTCTGGCTTTTTTTTCCTTCTCTCTTTCTCTGTGTCTCACTCCTCTGATATACGCATTACACACGTCCTTTTTTTGTGCTTTATTTTCCAGGCTGTGTCATCGACATTGATGGACCTGACAGAAGTCTTCCACCTTGTTGTTTTGTGTTGAGTTTGTTAACATTCAATAAAGTTTTTGGTTGTTACTTAAGTGCTGTGTCACTCTTTCTCGTTCTTATTACTGTTATTTGGTGGTGTCCACCATGGTGTTAAATTTTGGGGCAGTTATCGTCGAAATACTGGTGATGTCTGCAGTTTACACCAGCTTCTGAATAGTGTGTCAGATTTATCTCAACTTTAGTTGCATTAAAGTGCTGATAATGAGATGCAGAGTAGGCGTTCCCGTGCAAAAACACACGAGGTGCACCTTTGCGATCTATTCTAATTACTAAAATCCTGTATTGAATTCCACTGTGGTACAGTGGGTGCATTTACAGTGTGCACACAAAATCAATAAAGAAATCTCATTGTATTTATATTGATTGGGAATAGTGGGTCAGGTGCTGGATCTTGACGGGATATACTGCCCAGTTCGTTTATTTTTCTGTACACGAAAAAACCACATCACAACTTTCACAACGGACGCCATAAAGTACGCAGCAAAACAAATTCCGGCACTAAGCCGCGTTAGCACCAGAGATTTTACAACTGCTTTCTGCTGGTGTTAAGCAGGACGACTACCTGCAGCATGAAAAGGAACACAGCCAAGAGCCACATCTGAACACCCACAGGTGCCATAGAGTCAATGAGCATGATACACGGATACCCATGAGGGCCATAACACTCCTCGCAACAACCCCAGGACCGCCAATGCCCCCCGAACCGGCATATGAGCAAGTATGTCCGTGTGGTCATTGTGTTAGCATGATAGGCACCGGCCCTGCAACATCACAGTGTGCTGTCTTCAGCGGACGTTACCATGTCACCTCAGCGTTGGCAGTGAGACTGGAGATGTAGCTTTCCTCCTGCTTGCACAAGCAGCAAAGGGAACGAGGTGTCTCACACATGTTCGTGTGCAAGAAGTGCGGTCAGTGTGTCTCTGTGTTCTGCTGTTGCCACCACAAGGGCCGCAGCAGTCGATGTTGTAAAGTGGCATGCACCACCTCCAAACAGCAGTGTCATGGTGTGATCGGAATGCCACAGGACATGCGCCAATAGGCATTACAAAGGTGTGCAGTAGGAGTGCACGGGATACAACAGTGCAGCGCACAAAAGTGTGGGGGCTCATTGGAGGGAGGAGCAGCTGTTTGGCAATGTAACACACAGTGAACCTGCCCATCTGCCACGTGCTGGGCATCTCATCCATGATGACCAGGATCGCAGACATCCCACAACACCCACAACCGGCCTTTGTACACATCCTGTATGAATGCACCTGGAGAAGTTACTGTAAGGATGAAAGGTTCTTTGTCTGAGCTATCTTGCGTTAACACATCTGCTGCTCCGCGAAGGAACTTCCAAGTAGCCAGCTCCCCCTGACAGATACGATAATATTTGCATCCGTCTCCCACACTAACCACTGCCCGATTTGAGAACAACGAGTGGACATCCCACACTCAAAAGTCCTTCGTCTTAGTTAGCGTGCGTGAAATGGCCTTCACACGTACTCCCACCACAACCCTGCCCTGCACCCATTGCAAACAGACCCGGCTCATTGCACCAAGCTGTGCCATTTCATCCACAAGACTGGCACACGGCAAGCCAGTGCAGCTACAAGCAGAGCCACTGACGCATAGCAGGGCATCCCGAACACATGGTCGACTCCATTCACGTCCACCTATACCTTGCACGTCTGCTGCATGTCCTGGGTACACTGCCTTTGCAAGTGCTGCGGGTCACTTACCAGCACCATATACAAGTTGCCGTGTTCCAAACAAGACTTCCTTCTACTACGTATAAAATATTGCTGACACTACTTGGACAGGTGTGGCACAGCGGCCAGAGCACATGACTTTACAGCATAGGACACACAGTTTGGGCTCCCTTTTTCATCCCTGAGTCCAGTAACAGCTCAATTTATCAGAATAACACTCTAGGCAATACCGCACTTAATTTCTGTACCCCACACTTTCAGACCGGTAGGGGTCAGTAGTTCAGCGCCTTTATCCCCGAGTCCGGCAGCAGCTCAGCGCCATCAGACCCGTACGAGTGAGTAGTTTGCACTTTCCAAATACCGAATTGATTTGATACGCAAATTTACCTTCACACTCCCTGTATAACACCCCCTAAGCACCATACACAACTTACAATATTTGAAACAAAAGTTCCTCCGAGTAGGTATAACTACATGCTGACACTACTTGCGCAGATGTGGCACAGCGGCCAGAGCACATGACTTCACAGCATATGACACACAGTTTGGACTCACGCTTTCTTCCCCGACTCCGGCAGCAGCTTAGCTTAGCAGCATGAGACTCTAGACAATTCCTCACATATTTTCCGTACCCCAGCACTTTCAGACCAGTAGGGGTCAGTAGTTTGTCCTAGTAGGTATAAACACATGCTGACACTACTTCCACAGGTGTGGTGCAACGGAGAGGGCACCTGACTACACAGCATCAGACACACAGTTTGGGTCACGCATTAATCCCCGAGTCCCGCAGCAGTTTACCTTAGCAGCATCAGACTCTAGGCAACACCTCACTTAATTTCCGTAGCCCAGCACTTTCAGCCCGGAAGAGTAGTTCACTTCACACCCCTGTATAGCACACCCTAAACACCCCACAGAGGTTACAGTGCTCCGACCCTCCTTTTTCCTCCTTTTTTCACCCTTTTTTCCCCTTACTCGCTTCAACAGAATCACAAAATGGCTACCAACACTTTCTAGTTGCAACCGCTCGCACCGCTCGCAGCCAATAAGCAGCAAGCTCGTGCTTATAACGCCTCAGCCAATCAGATGGCAGAATTCCCAAATATCGATATCTGTAAATTTCGATATGTCTCCAAAACTACTGAATGGATTTACACCAAATAAACAAAAGCGTGCTTTCTAGACCAAGCCCCTTCTCCCTGCCAAATTTGGGGTAATTCCGTTCACCCGTTCGACCTGTAGCCTGGTCTAAAGTTTCCTATGGAAATTAACATGGAGAAAACACATTTTGGGACCCCCCTTTTTTCTCACCCTCCCTTGGCGAATCACCCCCAAACTTTCAACATAGGAGCTAATATAAACAAAGAATTAGTTTGGAAATTTCATGAAGATTCATCAAACGACGCCAAAGTTATAAGCAAAACAAAAAATTCTCTTCCTATGGAAACTTGGTCCTAACTAGAACTACCTACTGGTGACTGCCAGTAGGTAATACATACATATATATATATATATATATATATATATATATATATATATATATATATATATATATCACTGAAAAAACCATAGGTTTCAGGGGTGTTATAGTTAGCTGGACTTTTCACTTGTACAAAACCATTGAAATTCCCCCGTTATAGTTAGTTCAGCTAACTATAACTCGCGCGCCCGCAATGCACTGCTGATGACGTCACATATTACATCACTCATGACATGGTCAGTGACATCACTCATGACATCACTGATGACATCTCAAATGACATCACTGATGACATCACTGATGACATCATCATCCAGTGAATGTGTGTTATTCTGAAAATTAAATATGTTTTATATATGTATATCTCAAGGTCGATGGAAGAATAAATGGGTATATAAGTGTCTAAATGGATGATTTGTTTTTGAAAAATTGATTGTGTAACTGACTGATTAAGTGTATCATAGTGAATACATGGCTTAGTGAGTAATGTTTAAATATGTAAATATCTGTATCAGTCTCTCACTTTGTGTATAAGTGGCTGCATGGGTTGGTGAGTAGCTACATGGGTGTCTATATAGGTTATTAGTTGGTTTTTTGAGTATCAGTCTGAGTGTCTGCATGGTTCGGTGGGGGTATTACGTAGTGCATAGGTGCATGAATGAGTGACTCACTGTTTGTATGTGTTGAACACAGTATGTGTGCAGGACTGTATGGGTGGATGAGTGTGTGTATGGGTGTGTTAGTGAGTGAATGACTGTCTCAATAGTGTCTTTATGAGTAACTACATATGTTTTAAACTAGTATATGTGACTATTGGTGTATATATGTGAGTATATGTGAGAGTGAGAGATTGAAAGAGTTCCTGTATGAATAAGTATGTGTTTCTATAAGTGATTGTTTAAAAGACTAAGTATGTGTAAGTTTCCGTAGAAGTAAGTGTGGTGGTGTGTGTATAACTGTATATGCAAGTAAATGTATGTTTGATTCTTTATTAGCATGAGTGACTATGTGTGTGAGTAACTCTATGGATGAGTGGCATTGTGTAACAGGATGTATAGGTGTATGAGTACATATGATGAGTGAGTACATGTATGAGTGACTGTATTGGACTGTTGGTGAATGAGTGGATGTGTATGTGGATCTTAGAATTACTGAAGAGGTTGTTGTAACTGGTATTGGTATGTCCACTTTTTTGAAACTTTTAGTCTCTATTTTTGAATGTGTGTATCAAAGGTTATATTAGGGTGAGAGGAGGTCTGCCACTCTATCACAAGGATGATGTCATCAGTGATGTCATCAGTGATGTCATTTGAGATGTCATCAGTGATGTCATGAGTGATGTCACTGACCATGTCATGAGTGATGTAATATGTGACGTCATCAGCAGTGCATTGCGGGCGCGCGAGTTATAGTTAGCTGAACTAACTATAACGGGGGAATTTCAATGGTTTTGTACAAGTGAAAAGTCCAGCTAACTATAACACCCCTGAAACCTATGGTTTTTTCAGTGAATTTCTGAGGTTTTTTAAATGCTAATTCCTAACTATAACGTGCCTGAAACCTATGGTTGTTTCTGTTAATTTCAAAGGTTTTTTAAATGCTAATTTCTAACTATGCCTACAGAGATAGGACATGTGAAGAAAGAAGAAAAAATGCACAGAAAGAAACAAAAGAAGTGCAGAAAGAAGCAACAGAAGTCCTCAAATACGAAGATAAGTGCAGGAAGAAGGATAACGTGCAGAAAGAACAAAAAGAAGAGCAGAAAGAAGCCTTGTTGCAAAATCATCCTGTACCCTCAACTTTTTCAGACGGATACTGGTGGTAACTGAGTCTGACTAACCAGTCCTAGAGCCAGTGCTATGTTAAAAGACACTTAGAATACAGTGAAAACACCTACATACACTAGGGAACATTATGCGTTGGGGTCCCCCTGTGATTAGCCTTACCTCCTCTATAAGCCCCTAGTATATAATAGGGCATGGGGATTAAAACTACCTCTTAAAACAGGCCACAGGGCGTTTTTGCACACGTTAACTCAGGCCCCGTCCCCTCCTTTCACCATTGTGTAAACACGCCCTGTGTCCGTTTTTAGTTGGGAGATTAAGTTCATTTGAGTCCTGAGGGTCCCTAGGGTCCAACTAGCCCACTAGGTACCTCCAGTAAGTGCCACAGAGCTGCGTTGCAGAGAGGTGTAAAAAGTGGCACGGCCTGGACCACCTCTCTGCAATGCAGCTCAATGGCGCTTACTGGAGGCACTTGGTGGGCTAGTTAGCCCCCAGGGGCCCTCAGTATTGAAGGGAAATTATATCCCCAATTTAAAACGTGCCATGGTGCGTGTTTGCACACGTCACCTCAGGCCCCGTCCCCTCCCTTCACCACTGTGTAAACGCGCCCTGTGGCTGTTCTAAGTTGAGAGATTAAGTCCCCTTGAATCCTAAGGGTCCCTAGGGTCACACTAGACCACTAGGTACCTCCAGTAAGCGCCACAGAGCTGCGTTGCAGAGAGGTGTAAAAAGGGGCTTGGCCTCAGAACACCTGTCTGCAGCGCAGCTCCCTGGCGCATACTGGAGATGCCTGTTGGGGGCGCGTTTGCAGAGTGCTGCATGGAGGGGGCATGGCCTCCGGCACGATGCCAGTCTTTTATTTATTTTATTTTTTTAAGAAGGGGGGCTGTGTGGTTCCCCTTCTTATTCTAATTTATTGGCCCTGATGACCCCATCCCCCAAGGCCTGTCTCCTAATTATATTTTTTTGACCCCAATCCCCAGGGCCGGCCACTGTTTTTTATTATTTTTAAAAAATATATATTTATAGACACACCTAGGACATGCTGGACAAACCGTACGTACCTATCACCATGACGATTTGCGTGATATTCATTAAAAGGCGACTATGCATGCAATTAATCCACGTGGAATGTATTTACACCACTAGTGAAGCTCTGACATGTCTGATGCTCTACTGTGCCTAATCCCGGTAGACACCCTTGTCGTTTATTTATACAAACATGGGTAGCTATTGACGGGCACATTTAATACACATGCACACCAAGCCATTCAAAGGGGATTCGACAAAAATTCGACCAAAACTATGCAAGAAACCCCCCTCACAGTTAAAACACACATCCACTGCCGGATGTGTAATACTTTTTATTTTACTCTCTGGAAAGGGGACGAACATCACTTGCGAGTCACAGCGCGCTCCTGACAGAGCCCAATGCTGTGTTACACCCACCATTGCCTGCCGAGTGCCACACACCTCTGTATTGTATTCCACTAGCTAGTGCATATGCTATGACACTCTCTAGCCCATGTGCACTGTAACACCACCCCGTGAAAATGTCATGCCACACTTGTCTTCGCACGGGTTATATTGCCCCATCTAACGTGCCTTCCTCGATGCCTATGTTATAACGCACAGTGCTATGCCATACATATTACAATTTGGGATCCATATCTTTGTCACAGTGCATATGCAACGTTACACTCCCCAGCACATATTTTATATTACAACTTTAGAGACTAGTTAGGTTACACAACACTGCCCTGTGCATATTACACTCCAAGGCGCATATCGCATAGCACGCGCTAGTGCCTGTGCTATCTCGCGCTCTCCAATGAATCTGTCATTGCGCACAATGTATTGCATATTATATTTCACGCCTGGTTCATCTTATATCACACTTTTTGGTGCATAGTTTATACCATACACTATATCTAGTTTTCATTTTCAATCGTGCTCTCAGGACTATGTTCTATATAACACTGTGTTCACCTACCCTTTTCACGGGCATTACATTTTGCGATAGGGGGTGGAGGGTCAGGGGGTGTTTTTGCCAAGTGAGCCCTGAGTCACAGTCACTAACGTCTTCTTCTTCCTGAATAAAAGTGAGATTATGCTGCATACTTGTTCATATTTTAAGTAGTTTGCACAGACAAAATGTTTTAAAAACAATAAAGTTTCTAATACCCGCCTTCTCTGAACAGTTAGCTTGCTGCCCCATCCCCCTCCTCCCTATCCTCTGTTGTGTGAATCCATGGACTAGCCTCCTCCCTCCTGCCATGCATGGTCTGGTGTGCTGCCACTGCCCTCAATTTAGTATGATGTACCAGTCCACTCCTCCTGCCCTCCATTGCCCAATTCTATGCCCCATCATTGACCTCCTGCTTAAACTCTGTGCTTAGCTTGCTGCCCCTATTCTCCTTCCCCCTGCCCTCCGATGTCTTTGTGCATGCCCCTGCTCCATCCTTGTTGCCCACCATGTCCCATGGACCTGCCACTCCTATCTACTCTGAGTGTTCTGTTGAGCTGCCACTCCCCTCCCACCTGCCTAGCATTGTCAGATGACTGTAACCTGTCCCTGCCACCTCCACCCTGCCTGTCCACATGCCATGCCTCTATCCTCTTCCTCCTGTCCTACATGGTCCATTGTACTGCCACACCCTTCTGCCCTCCCTGGTCTGTTGTGCTGCAACTGCTCCTCCTGCCTGCCCCGTGTGGTCTGTTGTGAGGCCCCTTCCCCTGAACTTTCTTGTCTGTGCACAGGTCCTGACCCTCCCTTCTATCCTCCATCGTCCTTTGTGCATGCCCCTGCACCCTCCTTCTTGCCCATCATAGCCATTGTGCTGCCACTAACCCTCCCACTTGCCATGCATGGTCTTCTGTGCTGCCATGGCCCCTCCCACCTTCCCTGTGTGGTCAGTTAGCTGCCCCTGACCCCCTCCCACCTTCCCTCCATGGTCTGTGTGTATGCCATCACAGTCTCACTGTTGCTCTTCATGTTGTGTCTTGCTTCTAGTGCCCATCCTACCTGACCTCCATGGCCATCTTGCTGCTCCTGCCCTGCCCCCTTGCCCCCAGCCCTCTGTTTACATGTGCAGACCCCTACTCCCTCCCTCCTGGCTTGTCTGTTCCATTGTAATGCCCCTGATCCGTCCCTCCTGCCCTTTATGGTCTGTTATGCTGCAGCCTTCTCTCCTGTCTGTCCATTATGGTCAGCTAGCTACCATTGCCTCTTGCCCCTCTGTTCTCTGTTGTCCATGTGCATGGTCCTGTCCCCTCCCTCTTGCTTTCTATGGATTGTTGTGCTGCACTCCCGTCCTGCATGCCCTGTGTGGTGTATTGTGCTGCTGCAAACCCTGATGCCTGCCCTGCAGGGTCAGTTTGGTGCACCTCTCCATGTCTCTCCTGTCCTCTGTTATCCAAGTCCATGTCCCTATCCCATTTCCTTCCATGATCCAATGTACCATACTTGCGAACATTTTGAACTTGGTAAGAGGGAGATTTTGAAAAAAAACTGGGGTATTGATTTTCCCCTTTGAGTTACATTGAAAAAGAGGATATTGTAGACAGGAGACAGATCAAATAAAGCCCATTTGAGCTTAAAAACATTGGACGTTTCCTGGCTGAATCGGGTCTGTTGGCATGTATGGTTGTACTACCATTGCCTCTTCCTTCTGCCCACAATGGTCTATTACATTGCCACAGCCTTGAAGGAGGGTAGATTTTGTATCACAGGGGGCCCCTGGCCCGTTCTGTCCACACCTGAAGTATGAGACCCTTGTCCTTGCCCTGCCAGCCGCATTTGTAGGCCGTATTAAATTGACCAGCGGGTCCTGTGTTGCTATATAATTATCCTGAGACATCCTTACCACTCAGCCAGCATAAAACCCCTGTGTAGGCCCTTCTGTTCAATATGTAGGCCTCTTTGTTAAATTGACCATAGCTCTGCAATTTTAGTGTATAGCAGTCTGAAGGCAGGTCTGCGAGGCCTTCTGCTCCAAACTAGTAGCCCCCACCCTACCCGAGTGCTCCGTGCTCGGTATCAAAGTTCAACATCCCCCTGAAGCTGTCGACATACAGTAGGCTGCATCCTGGACTCGTACTTGCTTCCTGGGCAGGTTTCCCGCTTTTAAGGAAGTGGCAACCGCAGAGCGTCAAGTTAGGAGAACTGAGGAGATTTTATACATGAATATATTGAATTCCTGTACAATACCCATTATTTTCTGCTTGCTCTATGGAACTTACGATAAGCGATTGGCCTGAGAGACTGACCTTTTCACCCAGTCCATTGTCAGCATTAAGTGGGTAAATGACGAAATGTCTGGTAAAATCTGCAGACGAAGCTTTTGGGTAGCATACGTAGGTAGATGTAGCGTGCAAAGGAGCCCACAAAATGATATAAAAAGGGAGCACCCACAGATATCGACGGACAACCTCGCCGTCTGTATGTAGGTTAACAGGCTGTGCAGGTTTTCCCCAAGAACTGGGAGCTCTTGTCTTCCTTTGCTTAAAATGTCTTGCTCTGCTTTGCTTGAAGTATCTTATTCTATTTTACCTATATGAAATGTCATGTTATGTTTAACCATTGTTCTCTTTACTTTTGCATTTAAAAGATGTTGTATTGTAATTGCAGGAATGCTTGCTCTAAGAGTAAATGTGAGTGTCCCTAGGTAACATTTTCCTTGGTGTAACTTGTTTCTCATGATGCATTTATAGATGTGTTTTCTCTCTCTCTCTGTCAGTCCATTAATTGAGATACAGAGAATATCATGACAGCTGTATGATTATCTGGATTCTGTATTTTGTACTTTATGTCTCTATTCTGCGGTTTCTTTGAAGTTGCATCTTCTCATTAAACTGCCATTGTATTCTGCCTCCAATTCCATGTCTCATATGTCTGTTTTCTTCATTTTTGGAGCAAGCGTTCCTAGACACCCCGGCTCAAATTAAGGTGCCCCTTTTGTCCCTGACTCACTCTCCTGCTCAGTTCTGTGGTGGCTCCCGGGGCTCTGGGGACCGCCC
Organism: Triturus cristatus; assembly: GCF_964204655.1. Taxonomy (NCBI): domain Eukaryota; kingdom Metazoa; phylum Chordata; class Amphibia; order Caudata; family Salamandridae; genus Triturus; species Triturus cristatus. The sequence continues at coordinate 364,561,850 of NC_140593.1, read as the reverse complement.
CTAGCTTCCTTGACCCGTAATAGATCTTCCCTCCAACAGCCTCTCTTGCAAGTCCTGTATTGTTGGTTTGTTGCCCCTGCCCCCCTTTCCACTGCCCTCCATAGTCTTTTGTGCTTCCACGGCCCTTCCTGCCTGCTCAGTGTGGTTAAATTGTTGCCTTTGCACCCTCCTACCTGCCTTCAATTTTCAGAGTCCGTGCCCCTGGCCTCTGCCTCTCAACAGTATCCTAATGAACAACTAGATTGCTAACATTCTATATTTATTACAAAAGTGTGGAACGCCTGACATCATCTTGATGTAATCAAAACTGTAATACCTAGAGCATTCCTTTAGAAATTACATATATGAGAGGGTCTTATTGGCATCAAAATTATGGTTAGTGCTCTAAAAGACTAAAATAAGGACATATTTTCTGAGTTTTCAAATAGCGACAAAGCACTTTTAAATTATTTGTTATCTTTATGTTTTTTTTATCTAGTTGACAACTTGATTAAATGTTGCACTTAGGGGAGAGGATGTGGTGTTACTTCCAGAACTGCAGACTTTGCAACTGGGGAACCAGGTTGAAGTTTCAGCTTCAGCTCGACATTCTGTAATTCTGGTCAAATCACTTAGTCTCCCCATGTCTACAACCAAAATGAATTTGTTCTTGTGTGATGTAACCAATGCTCATGTAAAGCACTCCAATACCTGACAAGTCTGCACTATATAACACTGCAAAAACACAAAATAATAAGTGTTTTGCACACTTCTGTCATTGGGCTATATTTGGGCTATATCTGGGTGATTTTGGGCTACATTTGGGCTCTTTTGTCTCCGGTGGCCATCTTGGGAGATTTATTTGTTATGAAGTTTCCTAATTTCCTCATGTACTGCAGTCTCCTCAGTCGGAAATGCTTTCAGTTTTTTACTTTGATTCCATCATGAAGGTATTCAGATATGTCACACATTTGCCATGAATTCTGAATGTTAGCACTCTAGTTGCTCATTAGATCACTGTAGTAAAACTACTGCTCACCATGGAAGTCTGCTCCTGGTATTAAAAGTGCATGTTTCAGTCTGCATGTCAGAATTTTTTAATGAAATAGAAGAGGATTTGAGAAGTCACTCAAAATGTGCCCTCATTTTCTTTCTTCAGCATTAATCATAATTTCTATGGCAAAATGAACCCCCTCATTGTGTTCCTTTTTAAATTAAATGTTTTAAGTGTTACCAGTTTATTCCAATCAAGATGGCTTCAGGTGTGCCATACTTTTGTCATAATGAAGACAGTAAGTGCTCTAGTTGTTTTTAAGAACATTCTTGGACATTCTGTCATTGGGCTATACTTGGGCTACATCTGGGTGATATTTGGGCTACATTTGGGCTCTTTTGTCTCTGGTGGCCATCTTGGGAGACTTATTTGTTATGAAGTTTCCTAATTTCCTCATTTACTGCAGTCTCCTCAGTAGGAAATACTTTCAGTTTTTGACTTTGATTCCATCAAGAAGGCATTCAAATGTGTCACACATTTGCCATAAAATCAGAATGTTAGCACTCTTTTTGCTCATTAGATCACTGTAGTAAAGCTACTGCTCACCAGGGAAAACTGCTGCTGGTATTGAAAGTGCATGTTTCAGTCTGCATGCCAGGATTTGAGAAGTCACTCAAAATGTGCCCTAATTTTTCTTTCTGCAGCACTAATCATACTTTTTATGGAAAAATGAACCACCTCATTTTGTTCCTTTTTAAATTAAATGTTTTAAGAGTTACCACTTTAATCCAAGCAAGATGGCTTCAGGTGTGCCATACGTTTATCATAAGTAGGACTGTTAGCGCTCTAGTAGTTCTTTGGAACACTCTGGAAAGCTGCAGTAGAACACAAAGGAATCAACTGACAGTCTCTGCCCTTGTTGGATGTACATGTTTTACTGAGAATGTCAGACTTCATTCTCACATGACTGAGAAAGATAATGTGAATTTACAGAAAATAAGCTCTCAGTTTAGCTTATAGATCACCTTCCAAACCTCTGTGGTAAAAGCATGAGAAAATAGTTTTCTCTCAAACATGATTCATAATATCACAGCAGAAGGCTTTTTCACATGGTAAAATCACCTTAGAACACACCACAATTCCTAAAATGAGTATGGTACCATCAACAAATGATTTATAATGTAACTAAAGTCTTAAAACCTTCTATTAACTGCAATGCTTTTTAATGAGGTGCTATCATGTATATTGGTCCCAAGATGGCTGCCAACACTTCTTGGATGAAGTGCTGACAGCCAATCAGATCTCACGATGAGATGTGTGGTTAGGCTCCGCCCACATATATATATTGATTTAAATGCTATTTTCTCAGGAACTACTGAACAGATTTACACCAGACCTACAAAAGGCACTTCCTTGACCTGAGGACTACCTCTCTGCCAAATTTCAAGTAACTCTGTTCAGCCGTTCGGGCTGTAGCTGTGTCTAAAGGTCCTATGGAAAAATGCATGGGAAAAACGCGTTTTGGGACCCCCCTTTTTTCTCAGCCCCCGCTTGACGAATCCCCCCGAGACTTTCAGGGTAGGAGCGGAGCGTAGCGCCCCACCTATTTTGAAAATTTCGCGAGGATTCATCGACCGGCGCCAAAGTTATTCCAAATAGAATGTTGCGGATTTCCTATGGAAACAGGGTCCTAACTATAACTATCTACTGGCGACCGCCAGTAGATAATATATATATATATATATATATATATATATATATATATATATATATATATATATATATATATATATATATATATATATATATATATATGCCAGCCACAGTTCAAAGATTGCTGCGCACTCAGGCCAATATTCAGATTCAATCATTTATTTAAATTCACTGCAAAACTGAATCTGCACCCGATCTACTGACAAACGCGTTTCAGCCTCCTGGCCTTCATCAATGTCAGTGATTTCCTACTTTTATTCTCTATTTAAACATTTCATTGGTTAACGTCAGTCATAGAAAAAATTGTATGAAAAGAATGAAAATGAAAAGCGGACTGTCAACATCTAAATACTCATTGAGGGAAGAAGTCGGCCATTTTGACACTGTGTTCTACATCGATATACAGTATTACGTTTTTATATTAAGCCCCCTGGGTTCAGCATTACAATCAAAGAAAAATTCAAAACAATTTTGTTCAATATTCTTCAACACAATTAATTGTTAATCAACACCACATGGAGGCTTTCCACTGTTACTTAGACTCTCAATAGTGCGCCCTTATACATCCATTCTGATTCGATCATTCTCATCTCCAACTGGAGTGGGCATGTCCTTGCCATTCACCTGTTTTACTTGTTTCCCTTGTCCGTATCGGGTTTAAATAAAGCTCTGTATGAGCATTTTCAAGCTCGTTCAGTCTACTCTGTTTTAATTATTTTCATTATTGTCTAGTATCATTTCCCATTGAATTCATGCTTTTAAGGGACAGCGCATTGTATACCCTGTTAGAATTCTATCCAATAAAGGACCACAGTTCCTCCTCCTGGTTGAGCCCCCCCGGAGTCCTAGTGCGTAGATCCACTATGAGTTTGGCCTCTAATTGCCTGAGTGACTTGACTCTGTCCCCTTCTCTTTCTACTGTCGGAATTTGATCTATACAGTAGTATGTCAACTTATCACTCTTGGCTTCGTGCATCCCAGCAAAGTGCCTCGCCACTGGATATGTTTTATCCCTATTAGTTATGGCTCTTTTGTGTTCTAAAATGCGTTTCTTTGCTGGGTGTATTGTACTTCCAATATACTGCAACTCGCAAGGGCAGGTTAAGCAGTATACCACAAAGCTGGAGTTGCAGTTCAGAAGTTTATCAATGGGCCTTCTTGCCTTCTTGCCCGGTACTGCCTAGTCTTTTACTTTTTTGCAATTTTTACATTCCTTGCAGTTCATGCAAGGAAAAAAACCTGTAATAGTTGGTTTAATCCGGGGTTTATCCTCAAAGTGGCTCCGCACCAGAATATCTTTCAGGGAGGCACTTTTCCTGCAAGTAATATCTGGGCTAGAAGGAAATAATTTCCCAAGGACCCCATCAGTTTGGAGAATACTCCAATTCTTCTGAATGAGACCCCTGATTTTCTGAGCCTCTGCAGAAAAGGTCATTATCAATCTAACCTTTGATTGTTCTCCTTCCGTTTCGCTACTGTCCACCTGTTTTTTGGTTAGTAGTTCCTGTCTGCTTCTGCTGCTGGCCTTATCTACCGCTTCCTGCAATACTCTGTTTTTATAGCCCCTATCCATAAATCTCATTAGGGATTCGTTTGCAGCCTCCTGGAAGTCATCGGGTCGGGAGCAATTCCTCTTAAGTCTTAAAAGCTACCCGTATGGTATGCTGTTAATCAAATTACGGGGATGTTGACTCCAAGAGTGTAAAACAGTGTTCCCTGCCGTAGGTTTGCGGTACAATTTGGTGCACAATTTATTGTCTGCCACAAAGACTAGGAGATCTATATACACACACACACATATATGAAGTGTTTAATATTATATGATTTTTTTTCTCCATTTTTTCCCCTGCACCTCCTTGCCTCCCAATCAATTTCAGATAGTACCCCAGTACAAAAGGCTATTGTTTTTTCAAATTTTTTATGTATTTATTTTTTTCATCTTTCTTCTTTATTTTTTGTCTTTTTTTACATTTTTCCTTCCTCCATCCCCTGCCTGCCATAGGCACCTGCTGCACACCAGCAAAAAAACACAAAACCCACTGAAACCACCTGGGATACCAATTATATCTGCTAGAGATGGCCTACTAGAACATGCTTCACAATATGTGGACTATTTTCTGCAGGAGTATGTCCGATCATTACCATCATATATTAGGCAGCGGGGATTTTCTAAGAAAATTGAGTAAATTTGAATGGAAGAAGGACTCCTCATAGCTCTCGATGTAAGCTCACTCTATGTGAAGCTCACTCTATGTGAGCATAAAACATAAAGACGGAGTGAACACGTTGTGATATTATCTGGGCAAAAGATCAGCACAATTTTCACAACATAGCAAAATGTTGATAGAGATGGTGAAATTTTGTCTCAACAACAATGTATTCATGTTTAATAATGCATTCTTCCAAAAAACATGTGGAGTTGCTATAGGAGCCAGCTTCTCCCCCAGCTAGGCGTGTTTACACATGGGCTGGTGGGAGGAGCTGGTTCTAGGCACCACATATGAGCGATACTTGAATAATAATATTATGTTGTGGTTGATGATTTATTTGTAGTATGGAATGGTACAAAGGAAACAGCTACTGAATTTGTGAATGCAAATAACCACAATGACTTCAACTTACATTTTACAGCCACAATCAGTCATGAATCGGTAAATTTTCTAGACACCCAAGTGTATGGAACCAACGGTAAAATTGAAACTAAACTTTATCGTAAAGAGACTGCTGGCAATTCCATTCTACACACCAGCAGTGCTCATCCTAGGGACTTGGTAGAAAGCATTTCATACGGGGAGATTTTGAGGTTGAGGAGGATCAGCACTAATGATCAGGACCTTATGATTGCACAAGTAGCCAGTAAGTTGAGATTCTGAGAACAGGGCTACAGTCACAAAACCATCAACAAAGCAATCGCAAAATCCATGAAGACAGACAGGGCAGAATTGCTCAGAGACAAAAGGAGCAATTCCTGTACTGAACTAAATCTGCTCAAAAACACTGAAAACCCCGACAAGGAGAAACAAGGGCCTAAGGAGTTTAGAATTATTCTTGGGTTCAGTAAGCAGGAGCAGAGCTTGAGGGCAATAATAAAACAAAATTGGCCCCTGGTACTCCATGACCCAGTAATAGGTCATCTACTTCCCCACAAAATCTTGTTTACTCATAGTAGGGGACCCTCTATGGGAGACAGTTTAGTCAAAACTAGTCCAGAGATTATGGAAGGAACTAATTGTCTATCATCACATAAAGGCTTTTACAAATGCAGAACGTGTAAGGCTTGCCAACATGGGGTCAATATGACAACGTACCAAACCCAGTTGGAAGTAAAGAAGGTAAAATTAGAAGGCCCTGACGTGTAAAACAGATCATGACAATTATGTTCTACAATGCCCCTGTGTGTTGCGATATATTGGCAGCACAAAACTCCATGCACATAAAAGAATACTCCAGCATATGAGAGTTATTGTAAACCAGGACAACACTTACCCAGTGGCACACCACTTCAAAGATCAACATAACTCTAATGTACAAGGACTTAAGTACTACCTCATAGATGCCATCCCACCTAGTACGAGAGGAGGAAACAGAGAGTCTAAATTAAGGAAATTAGAGACACGCTATATTCTGGAATTAGATTCCAAACATCGAGAGGCCTCAATACATCTGAGGACCTCTCTACCAGCCTCCACTGAATCTGCAAATGAGGGGGATCTTGATGAGGAGGAATGTCATAGCTAATGAGTAAGGGAGGAGAAAAAGACTCCAGGGAAGTATCTAACCCTGGGCGTAGTTTGCGAAGTAGCGCTACGCGTAGCTACGCGAAGTGCACTTCGCACTACGTGAGTTACGCGAACTGCGTAGTGCACTGTGCAAAATGCTGTTTGCACTGATTGCACAGCACTGTGCAATCAGTGCAAACTGCATCTTGCACAGTGCAAGCGGTCGTTTTCTGCCGCTCAAGTACATTTCTACTCGAGCGGCAACTTTCTTAACGTGGACTGGTAGCTTCTCAACGCGAGCATACGCGACCACTCGCAATGAGAAACCTAACCTCCCCCCTTTTGAGAAGCTCGCCGGGAGGTTTATTTTCCACACTCGCGAACGGCAACTTGATGTTGCTGATGACGAACGAGGAAAAAGCCTCGCCGGGATGTCATTTTGCTTGCTCACGGTCGCCAACGTGATGTTGAGGACCACGAGCAAGCAAAAAATGACCTCTACGCGTGTTTGCACTGTGCTACGTGCAATTCGCGTAGTATGAAGTAGCGCAAACTTCGCAAACTACGCGAGCGTAGCGTAGTGCTTTGCCCAGGTTTAGAAGTATCCCAATTAAGATCATCCATAGAGTGGCAGGGATACATACTGAGATGTGAACAATAGGCCTCTGAGAGGGCACCTCATGGAGCAATACAAGAAGGTTTACTAGCTCTAGCTGATCTGTTGGAACCTCGCCAAAATCAAACATCAAAAAATGTAAACATTTAACATCTAAAGCAAATACTCTTTACAAGTAGAAATCTACATCAGGTCATAATCTAACGGTGAAACAAACACAAATTGGGTAATAATACCATGATTAGGAAATAGAAAAGTAACTGCCTACCGGTCAAATAGATAAATGAGATTACAAACATATAATGGTGACAGTAATAGAAAATATGTTTATTAATTTGGAAAAAGTTTTTTAAACTAGAACTTCAACAACATTTATAATTTAAAATTTGTAGGCACTTTGCACTTTCACAATAGAAATCAAAAATGAGGGTCTGAGGCAAATAGTCACATGCACTTGCACTGGTTTAAGATGAGTCACACATGGTAAACCAGTCAGACAGGCTTGAGACAAATTGGAATGGTCAAGGTCATAGGTGAATTGGTGACAGCACTTTTAGCAGGAGATAAAATGTATTTTACAGAACTTTTTATATCTATATTTTGTATCTATATTTATATACAGTATTTATATGTAAAAAATATATATGCTATTTATGCTACATTGATCACATCCCTTTTCACTCTATGTCTCTTTTTTTAATTGATTTATCAACAGAGACCTAAAACATCCGTCTCATGACAATATGGACAAAACAGTTAATGGTTTTAAAGTCTGTACATTAACGGAATTTATGGAGGAAACAATACCCTCAAAATAACTTGAATTGTATATGTATACAAAGACAGACTAATTGTGATGTTTTACAAAGATGTTTTCCATGTCTATGACTGCGTTGTTTTGCACGTTTTAATTCTGCACTTGTCACTTTAAAAAGAGAAATCTATGCCGTGGCGCTTGTCATGTGATTTTTTTGTCCATTTTGTCCACTGCACCTCCTTGCCTCCCAATTGATTTCAGATAGTACCCTAGTACACCAGCATTTGTTTTTTCAATTTTTTAATGTATTTCTTTCTTTCACCTTTTGTCTTTCTTTTTTCGTTTACATTCTCCCTTAATCCCACCCCTGCCTGCCATAGGATCCTGCTGCACACCAGCATTAATTTTTTAAGTGTTGCCATTATTCATTTTCCCCTGGACTCCCTACCTGCCATATGCACAACTGCACAACAGCATTGATTTTTTAAGGATTAATCCATTTTCACCTGGACCCTCTGCCTGCCATAGGTGCCCACCAGCATTCAATGTTTAAGAATGATTCAATTTTCCCATGGACCCCCCTTCCTGCTTAGGTGCACACCAGCATTATTTTTTTTTTAATTATTCCATTTCCCTTGGACCCCCTGCCTGCCATAGGTGCACACCAGCATCCATTTTTGAAGGATTATTCAATTTTCCTCTGGATCCCCTAATTGCCATAGGCACACACCAGCATTTATTTTTGAAGGATTATTCAATTTTCTCCTGGACCCCTTGCCTGCCATAGGTGCACACCAGCATTACATTTCTAAAGATGATTCCATTTTCCCCTGGATCCCCCTGCCTGCCATAGGTGCACACCAGCATTCATTTTTTAAGGATGATCCCATTTTCCCCTGGATCTCCCTTCCTGCCATTGGTGGACACCAGCATACATTTTTAAGGATTATTCCATTTCTCGTGGACCCCTTGCCTGCTATAGGTGCACACCAGCATTCAATTTTTAAGGATGATTCCATTTTCCCCTGGATCCCCCTGCCTGCCATAGGCATACACCAGCATTCATTTTTTAAGGATTATGCAATTTTCCCCTGTACCTCCCTGCCTGCCTCAGGTGTCTCCCCTTAGGTGCACATAAAACAACAGTTACCTCTGTATGTTGTTATCCTGATTGAAAATTAAATATTATATTATGGTGGTGTGGTGACTTTGGAATGATGCACTATTGATGTTAATTGTTTAGGATAATAAGTAACCACACTAAATTATATTGTCTTTACTATGAATAATTCAAACTGCAAAAATGCCTAGTTTCACTAAATAGTTTTCTTGCTAATTTACATAAGAGACATCACCCACAGTACTGCCAAACAGAAGGCTGGCACAAAGTGACGTGATCGCAACACATGAGTCCTCCAGTCTCTTCCGCTTGTGTAGCTAAGTGCCACTAACAACCGACAGAGCGTGAAGATTATTCTGAAGAAAGGGGCTGCCAAGAAAGTGGCCAGTGAGGAGGAGAAGAAGAATTAGATTTTCACCACTGGCTTGCCACACAAACCTTTTTCAGGAAGCACATGCCCACCGCACTGTCCTTTGGTCAACAAGTTGGGAGGAACCCTCCAGCATCAACAGCACCACCCCAACCTAAGGCCATGTCTCTCATCGAGGCCGCCACAGCAGTCATGGCGATGAGCAGTAAGTCTGAATTGGATTTGTCAAAAACAAGTACCCAATCGTTGCAGGAAACTGAGCAAAGTGGACAACAGGAGCCACAGCCAGCAATAGTGGATCTTCCTGAAGTAGGATCAGAACAGGAGGATGAGCTTCCTACTGAGCAAGATGTACCTCTTCTTGAACCATTGGCTTACCGATTCCAGCAAGAAAAAGGAAGGGTACTCCACCATCTTCTCTGAGCCCCCCTTCTGCTGATATGGACATGGATTGGACCCTGGCTGAGTCTGAGACCCGCCATGAGAGACAAGGGAAATGGAAAGTTATGAAAGCCTTACAATTATGGAAAAGAATGAGGAGAATGATCCAGTCATTGTAGTGGAAGCTGGCTCAGAGGACACTAACATTGCCCCTCCTACTCAGCCTGCTCTGAGGGATGTGGCACTGGTACCACCACCAACAGCTTTCATATTTGTAAGGACCCACTGGGGGGCCTGTTGTAGCTATGCATCCACCACTACCTCAGTCAAAGTATGCACTGCAGAGAGGCCATCTCCGACACACCCATCTACCTCCAGTTCTTCAGGTATTGACAGTGGCTCACTAAAAAGTTACCCTACAAGTTTGGGTTGAGGTAAGCCTGGTTCACACTATGGTACTGGAGGCCAAACAACTCATATAAAGAAACACCCAAAATCCAGTGGGAGGCACCCCTTAAAAATGTGCGGCATGTGGTGGTGGTAATGAGAGAGGGGAATCAGCTCCGATCATGGTAATAAATAACATTTATAAATTGATACTTTTATAGCGCACTACTCACCCGCAAGGGTCTCAAGGCGCTTGTACGAATACCGCTGTGGAACCCATCCTGGCTTTCCCTGTGAGGCGTCCACTCCTGGGCACCCCCAAGGTGGAGGTTAGGCATCCTTAGCGTTGTGGGGGCCGTTGTGGAGATTAAGCAAGCTATTGCCCAGAGTTGCAGAGTGGGACTCCATGATTGGAATAGGCACCGAGACGAGAATTATCAGGTCCGTGGAATTTTTGAGCCCAAGACCCGCCGAGGCAGGGAATTGAACCCTGGTCCCGGGCTAGACCTCTGCATCAGGGTCTGCCGCTCTAATCATTGAGCCACACTTCTCCATAGGCGGGAGGTGATGTGGAAGAAGAGGGTGACAGCTTTAGGCAAAGCAGCCCTGTCCCCAGGAATGCACTAGGATCACCTGGTTCAGCAACCTTGAAATAGAACAAAAGTCAGATGGAGACACCACAGCATACAGTGACGGCCCCAAGATATACATTGAATCAACCACACCCGGGTTCTCTCCAAAGGTCACTGCGTCAGTGACACCAAAAAAAGAAAAAACTTCAAGGCCACTATTATGGGCATGTTTAGACAGGAAGGACCCTACGAATGCAACCACCCAATGGCATGTCTACTTTGTACAAGAGGAAGCTAGCTAAATAATAGTACTCTACCTCCCCCCTTTTTGTTTTGTGGAAGGAGTTGTGTTTTGGAAGACTTTCACCGCAAGATGTTTGAATGGCTGCAAACCAAAGGTCTCAGACTTAGATTTGTTGCCACTGACAATGGCTGTGATATAGGTAAGACCATGGCAGATGTTGGTTATTTCTGGGTCCTGTGTTTGGCGCATTGCATTACCCCGTGGGTACTCACAAACATTTGCCCAGTAGTCACAAAGTACAGTCTGTGGTGTGACCGAGGGCTGCACTGATGCCAGAAGGGTGGTGGTAGGGAGTTTGGGTGGGTCAGGGAGTGTTTGAGGAGGTATAACATTTTAAATAAATGGGCAAGCATTTATTTACTGGTTAATAAATGCTTGCCCATTTATTTAACATTTTCTTCTAAACGTTGGAGCTACTCAACTAAACAGCTGCTCGTGCTAGGTATGCCCAGACGTGGCTCCCTTGCTCACTTTGCCACTGGATTCAATCTAGTCTGGCTGATGAGGGCTGTTAGCCCAAAACCGGTTCTAGGATGCTTGTTCCGGTCCAGGGAAGATATGGCTTGGCAGTTCGGGGTGGACTGTTCCCATGAGGCACAGGGTTAAGACTGATTTGCATATAGATGTGTCTGAACTGGGGTGGCAAAGTGAGCAAAAGAATGATGATGGATTCAACCCAGATGTGTAACTGGGGGTGAGTGTCTAAAAAGTTTCCGCACTCGGTCCACCATCTCTTTGTGTTTGCTTTGTTCGCCCTAAGTTGGCAGGGTAGGCCCAGACGTGGGTACCTTGCTCACTTTGCCACTGGATTCGAGCTAGCCTAGCTGATGAGGGCTGTTAGCCCAAAACCAGTCCCAGAATGCTTGATTCCAGTCTAGAGAAGACATGGTTTGGCAGTTCGGGCTGAATTGTTCCCATGAGGCACAGGGTCAAGACTGATTTGCATATAGTTGTGTCTGAACTGGGGTGGCGAAGTGAGCTAAAGAACAATGATGGATTCACACTAGATCTGTGACTGGGGGAGAGTGTCTGAAAGGTTCCAGCACTCCATCCACCATCTACTTGTGTTTGCTTTGTTCGCCCTAAATTGGCAGGTTATGCCCAGACGTGGGTCTCTAGCTCACTTTGCCGCTGGATTCCAGCTAGCCTGGATGATCAGGGCTGTTAGCCTGAAACCGGTCCCGGGATGCTTGTTTCTGGTCCAGGGAAGACATGGCTTGGCAGTTCGGGCTGGTCTGTTCCCATGAGGCACAGGGTCATAACTGATTTGCATATAGCTGTGTCTGAACTAGGGTGGCAAAGTGTGCTAAAGAACGATGATGGATTCAACCCAGATCTGTGACTGGGGGTGAGTGTCTGAAAACTTCCAGCGCTCGGTCCACCATCTCTTTGTGTTTGCTTTGTTCGCCCTAAGTTGGCAGGGTATGCCCAGACATGGGTACCTTGCTCACTTTGCCACTGGATTCGAGCTAGCCTGGCTGATGAGGGCTGTTAGCCCAAAACCAGTCCCAGAATAGTTGATTCCAGTCTAGATAAGACATGGTTTGGCAGTTTGGGCTGGATTGTTCCCATGAGGCACAGGGTCAAGATTGATTTGCATATAGCTGTGTCTGAACTGGGGTGGCGAAGTGAGCTAAAGAACAATGATAGATTCACCCTAGATCTGTGACTGGGGGAGAGTGTCTGAAAGGTTCCAGCACTCCGTCCACCATCTACTTGTGTTTGTTTTGTTCGCCCTAAGTTGGCAGGTTATGCCCAGACGTGGGTCTCTTGCTCACTTTGCCGCTGGATTCCAGCTAGCCTGGATGATGAGGGCTGTTAGCCTGAAACTGGTCCTGGGATGCTTGTTTCTGGTCCAGGGAAGACATGGTTTGGCAGTTCGGGCTGGGCTGTTCCCATGAGGCACAGGGTGAAGACTGATTTGCATATAGCTGTGTCTGAACTGGGGTGGGGAAGTGAGCTAAAGAACAATTATGGATTCAACCCAGATCTGTGACAGGGGGTGAGTGTCTGAAATGTTTGAGTGCTCCGTCCACCATCTCCTTGTGTTTGCTTTGTTCACCGGGGGGGGCCGCATGTAAAAGTCAAGAGGGCTGAATGCGGCCCCTGGCCCATACTCTGCATTAGCCTGATTTAACAGGACTTTCTCAAAAATGAAGACATAGTCAGCAACATGCTGGCTACCTGCTGAAAAATCGGCACTTATTTCAGTCATACTTGTGATGCCTGAAAGCAGTTGATGATCATTCAGCGTGCTGCTAGAGTACCGGTTAAAGCACACATACAGGAGGTGCCAACACGTTGGAACTTACCTACTACATTTTGCAAAGTCTGTTTGAGCAGTACAAACCGATCAATGACTATGTCCTTCAAAGAGGAGGTGATGCAACAATGGAAAAGCATGACCATGGAGGTGGACAAATGGGGCCTAGTCAAATGCCTGACAGAGATGCTACTTCTTTTTGAGGTGTTCACACAGCACGTTAGCAAGTAGGACAGTATGATAAGCCAAGCTATCCTGTTGTCACATCTGCTGCAGGACCGGTAAAATTAGTGTTGCAAAGTTTCGCACGTGTGAACTTTGAAGCATATGGTTTGGTTGAGATCTTAATCCTTTGCTTGGCTGTTAATCCAAGGTTGCAAAGTGACATTGTGTCATCCAAAGAGTATATATGTGCCACAATACTTGATCCATGGTACAAAGAATATGCTGGTCACATTCATTCATTTTTTGGAAGGGGATGTTTCCCTATAGAAGATATGTGTTGTTGATCAAGCAAGAGACCTGGAAGAAGAACGGCTGTAAATTAGAGTCCCAGGAAGAAGCTCTGGGTTGTAGACTTCAACTTCCAGAGAGGGCAGTGCTGTTGTCTCAGAGCAGCCAATGCTAGCAACAAGAATACCGGCAACAACAGGCAACAGAAGAATTGAACCCAACCTCATCAATGGCTTGGTTTCCAGTGGCAGGATTTAAGTCAAGTGCAGAAGTGAAGGAAAAGAGGCCGATCAAGTGGCAGCAACAATGAACACAAGCAAAAACAATTGATGGACAGAATGCGGAACAAAGTCATACACTCACCCCAGTACAGAGATCTGGGCCTAAATCCATCGTTTTTTTGCTCACCATGCCATTCCAGTTTGAACCCAGCCATATGCAAATCAGTCTTGACCCTGTGCCCATTGGGAACAGTCCAGCCCGAACTGCCAGGCCAGGTCCTCCCTGGACTGGAAACAAGAATCCTAGGACCAGTTTCATGGTTTCACCCATCTTCAGCCAGGATTGCTTGACTCCAGTGGCATGGAGAGCATGGGACCCACGTCTGTGCATACCCGTCCCACTCGGGGTGACAAATGCAAAAACAATTGATGGATTGAATGCAGAACAATGTCATACTTTCATCCCAGTACAAAGATCTGGGCCTAAATCCATCGTTTTTTTGCTCACCATGTCATTTCAGTTTGAATCCCAGGATGCTTGTTTCCGATCCAGGGAAGACATAGGTTGGCATTTCGGTCTGGATTGTTCCCATGAGGCACAGGGTCAAGACTGATTCGCATATAGCTGTGTCTGAACTGGTGTGGCAAAGTGGAGACAATGACTGTCTCCATCCCATGCCTATCCTTCTTTTCTTCATTCCCTAGCAGGGCTGCCCCAGTAAAGATAATTTGATTTGCAAGACTGCTAATGTGTTGCTTTTTTCAAAAGAGGAGATACAATTGTGTATCCTAGTGTTTGGATTTGAACAAGTAACTATTGCACCAATGAGTTACATATTATTGATTGATTGTGTGTGACGCTTGATGATTCATGTGGTTACTAACAGTGGGGGAGGGTATTCAACTAATTTGTAAACTTGATTTTGATGATTTGCAGTGTTTGGGACCTGATGGATGATTTTGCCTGAAGGTGATTCGCCTTTTCACTCTTTTAGATTTACCTGCAGGGTTCTTTCCTTAGTGCACTTTTTTTTTGGCTCTTCAGAAACCAGACCAGTCAGATGAGTTACAAAATGCTCTAATTTCTCTTCTTGTTCATCAACAGCAGTGCACTACAGTTCTATCTCTCTCAATCTCATTTGGGTCGGGATGGTTTCGGACTGATTCTTTACCTGGAGTCAGGACTCAGGGCAGGACTACCTCAACAGCACGAAGAAGGAAATTATCAACTCCACAGGGAAACCAACATGATGATGACTCCAAGGGGCCTACTCAGCACTGTGTACAGGAGAGAGGTACATTGATTTGGGAAATGCTGCTGAGTGTGTGTGTACTGACTCAAATATGAAACTCCTCTATTATGTGGTTGTGGTCCTTGGGGGCTGTTGTAACTGGACACAGGTACATGATGGACGCTCTCGGCTTAATGTTATGATGACAATTTTGAGATTGATCAGTCCAGTACATACAGCTACTTGTCTGAGTCTGGTTATAAAATTGCTCTCACTTCCCAGTTAATCACACATGAGTCATAATTAATGATTGCAGCAGCCTATGTTCTTGCTCTGCCCTCTTGGTAAACTCCTCATGAAGCGTACCTTCTGTCCTTCTCCTTCATTCTACAGTATAATTTTTGGTTTACAATCCACATGCCTTTTCTTCTTCTACACGAAAGGCGAAAGCTCCATAACACTCTTGCTTACCATAGTGGACTGGTTTAGCCAGGCACCCAAGAAGACAGACATTCCGATAAGAATGCAGATGCATTGCTCAATTTGGCATTTATTTACAGTATCATGCTTCTTTTAACAATCATAATTTTCAGAACTCTCTGGGTTCATGCCGCCATTAATTTGTATTTTTCAAACCTAGATGACAGAAAAGGTAAATATATAATAACTTTGGTCTCTGGGGCCAAAGGACTGTTTGAAATGCATTTAATTGAACTGTCATGTTTTGATTTCCTTCCACAACAGATATAATGATGATGAATCGCTGTTCATCTACCTGATGAATATTGTTATTGTCTAGCGTTTGTCATTGTCACACCTTTCCCCAACTACCCATTCCCATCCAATGCTTTGCCTTTCACATTGCCCAATCTTTCTATGATCATTTAGCAAACGTAGCTTGACATTTAGACATAGCATGCACTCACAGCTGCTCTGTTCAAGAAGACACCTCATAATATATACACTCAGACGTGCCATTTTGAGAGAGAATACATTATACCAGAGCAAAGGTTCCGACTTCCGAGGCAAAAGAGCTGCGCCAGCTGAAATGTGGAACAACTATTTGTGCATCACAAGTATGGGGTCTCCCACTAATCCCAGAGATCTATATTATAATACTGTGTTTCAGTAGTGAGGGTAGGCTGAGTCAGACATTTAATTCAACATGGTAGGGCTTCTTATTGTTTATAGTTTACTTGTAAGGCTTCTCATTCGGTTGGGATGCATATGTTTTCCAATGCAGCACAGATGTTTTTTAATAGAGCACAATAGTTTCAATAAATATTGTAAACTGTTGTCAGGTCCTTGTCTTGTTTATTATGGACATGCATGAGTGAGAAAACGGAAGGTCGACCATCTGTTTCCATGGTTCCCTGAGGGGACTCGAGGGTTGTGTTTTGGAGTGCTAACTTCCCTGTCACTCTGGGAAGGTTAGGAGTGCAGGTAAAGCACTATGAGCTAGTCAGGATTGGGGCTCATAGGTACTGATGTGGTATGTGACTCAGTTCCTATATACTGACATTCTGTGATCCCAGGCATAGTTCTGTTTACGCAGAATCCCTGCAATAGTGTGGCTGGGATGGAGACACTTGTGACAGGCTAGACGTACTGGGGCCCAGGGCAGTGGCAGATGCCTCCACCTCCTCCTCCTCCAGAGCCACCTGTCGGTAATATTTGGCCTGAATGGCCTCCATTCATTGTGGCCACACCCAGGCTGCTATCGCCTGCAGAGATGGTGGACCAGTAGGAGTAGCTATATCAAGAAAGAAAAAAAAGGCACATTGTAAATAATGCTCAGTGCAAACACTTGTTTATATAATGGTACAGTAGCAGTATATAGCTGGTCCCATAGGACCATTAGAAGTTTTAATGTGATAAGTCACAGGGACAGGTTTCCCCACACATGCATCACATAAGAACACTGACTGCAAGGAATTAAGCCAGAATTACACCAGAATAAAACTAAATAATTGTTTTCTTTTAAAGGATTTCCTAGTAAAAAAAAAAACTAAACAGACACTGTGTAAAAATAAATCTGAATGATCTCTTATTAACGAGTAAGGCGTTATGCAGCACAATTAATAGTATTCTTTTTGTACAACATTAATGGAAACATGCTAGTGTCGGGTACTTTTCTACTCTCTGCCGTCTGCAGCTGGGGCAGCTGTAATGGAAAATGTATTATCTTACTTCATTTCCAATAACCCAGCTCTTCTCCAACTACCTTTCAATTCTACCCTGACTACAAAGAGGCTGATGAATTATAATAATGCTACGTTACACACGCCATGCATAACATGTGGATATCTTGTCTGCCGTAAGTACACAATAGTAAGTTAGAGGGATTAGGCTAAGTAGCTGTTTTGCCATAGATCATCACGTGATAAGCTTTGGCTTAGTCAGTCACTGCAGTTGATGAATGATTAAAGGGAAACATTCGAGCAGGTGTAAATCTGTTATGGAAGCATGAAATATATATATACATAAATCACTTGGTCAGAAAAATGTGCCACATGCCACGAATGGATTTTTCAAATTTTTTTGGGGTCGGGACAGAACTTAGAAAAGAATAATGGACTGAAGTACTAATAGGAGGGGACTGAGTGGGCACTGGGAAGCATACCTTGTTTTTGGTTTCTAATGCATTGAAAACTCTATGCCACATTAGATGAAGCAGATGCAGATTGCACAGCCAACACTCCAGTGCTGATTTGAACCATGCTGCAGATAGGTCACGGGTGGTGAAATGCCATGGGCAGGGAGGTGATGAATGATGATGGGTGGGATATCTGCCTCGCTTAATGAATACTGTATACTTAATTTGTCAATAAGCATGCAATGTGAATTACCACCACCTGTACCTGCCACCACTAGGATTCCCCCTCCATCCACCTCCTGGGCCGCCTCCATCTCACTGCGACTGCTGATGCTGCCAGCCCAAATAGTGGTGCTCTGTGTGGCTAGAAAAAAACGATGCAGATTAGATGCCAGATTCCTACATAATTATTATTAGTCTTGAACAAAATACTCCCGCAATACCACACTACAGTTCGGTTAGCAGTATATACCACTTTGGGAGGTTTATTGGTTGACAATCTTGGAAAAAGAAAGGTAGTCAAGATAACCAAAAATGTTTCGTAGTGGAAGGGCAGAGCTATGATGATTCTTAGTCATTGAAGTGCAATTAATAAGTGGAATGGTTAATGAAGGGTATATGGTCTTGGTTGGCAAATGCAATGGGATCTCATACTTTCCTGCAATGCTACGCTGCTATGGAAACTCCTGGTATATTGTATAAATGAATGATAACATACCATTGGGGGCTCTATGACCCTGGCCAATCTCTAGTGTTGACTGTTTGAGCATGAGCAAAAAGGTCTTCTTAACAAACTTGCATGGTGAATAATAGCTTACTTAGGCCTGAAATCTTCAAAATACAAAAAATCTGTTCTCCTGGTCTTACTGTACCACAAAATATATAATGAGAGAGAGAAAGCTTACTAAAAAAGCAGAAGAAAGCTACAGAGTACAGACAGGAGGACGTCAGCTACAGAAACATGATATATAGAAAAAAATAATGCAGGGATAACAAGAATTTTACAAACATTATATAGAGGAGTTGGAAAAAAAGGAAACAGTATATAAAAATAAACAAGGAAAAATTATTGTAATAGGCGGCAAAGATACAAGTTAGGGAAATAATAATAACAGGACTTCCTGGGGCTAACAGAACCATCAGCTGTGGGGCTGGTAGCGGTGGTTTCACCTGCCGCTGCACTGGTGGTGGCAGCCCTTTCATCCACCTGTGATGCCCTCTTGCCCTTGGGTGCTGATATAAGAAATAAAGAATATAAAAAAATAGATTATTGGTATAGTTAATCTCCCAAAAATAACTTTGACAGGCAGACACAGTATCATTGTACTTTTCGAAATCAGATTGCCTAAAGTACTAGTATTGAGTTGACCTATTCCTAATTTCCTAAACCTAAGCCTTAGTCATAATTTCCTAAACTACATTTTGAACTACTAAAGCACTGTAACGAATGTCTTTGCGTTTCAACCCCATTTGATGGGCCAACTGAGCCTCCCTTTTCAATGCATAGATACAACACATCATTGGGAGATTGAGACTGTATGAGATACATACAGAAAGGCACAGAGAACACTAACTCACTGATATACTACCACTATCTTAGTGGCAGGACAGAGGAGTCTGCACGACTTCTTAAATAATCAGACCAAGCATGCACAAGTAGATAGCGCTGAGCACCTTGCTAGGTGAAGCTGGATCAGATATTATTTGTAACGTAAACTTAACTTACCTCTGAGTGTGAGAAGCATGCTATTTGAAAAAGAAATTAGCATTTTTATGAAAACAATAAATTACAATTACTCAACAAGCCACACAACCTCAACACCCAGCAGGTCCTGTTTGCGGTCTAGCAGGTCCGCCTCCTCAACTGTTGCATTGAGCGCTGCACCTCAGTGCTACAGTGCACGCATCAGCATACTCTTCCCCACAGAAGCCGACTCTCCCACAGAGCATACCCTTTCCCAGGCCTGCCGCCTGCTGACAGCATGGAGGGAAAGTGGCACTGCACAAAAAAAACCAAGCTTGGCCACCTTTGCCTCTGAAAATATGGGGCGGGCTGCACCCCTTGGCAGCGCTGGCGATTGCAAGGTATGCGGCTTGTTGCAGCCGCACTGACACTGCAGCTTGCTGCCTGTTGTTAAGACATGGCACTTCGGTGGGAAAAAAACTAAGTTAGAAAAAGAAAACATCAAAGCACAGAGAAAGAACTAAAGGAAGTGGAACACAAAAAAGAAAGAAAATACAACAAAAAGTACAAAAAGTCACACAAAATAAAAAAAAAGACAAAAAGATAAAATACATCAAGTAATCAAGGGGGTGAACATAGCAGCCAGCGAATAGCAGGTTGCGGAGGCTCCAGGAGTCGGGAGTCTTTTGGAACACTCTTTGCCTCTTTATCATTAAGATTTGCCAGTAAAGCCAACAGAATTACTTTCTGGTAGCAGGATATGTGCAGAAAGAAGTGTTGATTCTATGCTGTCTTTACCACGGAGGCAGCAGAGACAGCGGCAGTGTCCGCAGAACAATCCAGCCGGGTCTCCCATTATCTGTGGTGGTCCTGCGCGGTGCTCTAGCTTGGAAGAAGGCGGAGAGCAGTAGCATGGATTCCCGTCCGGGGTGGCAGGGGCAGCACAAGCAAGGCATGCCCCTCAAGAGAATTGAGAGGAGACCTGAAAGCTGCTGAGAGCGTCCTGAAAGCTGCTGAGAGCAACCCTGCTGACATTGACACAGGTAGGGGGCAGAGGCCCCAGCAAGAGAGTAGTAGGGAAAATAAGGGGTAAAATGCCCAAGTAAAATATTCGAGAGTCATTTCAGGGGTGGAAGGGAAAATCTCATGGGAGGAACAAAGAAATAGTGTGGAGCTGAACCCAAAAGTAAACATCAGGGGGGGAGAAGTCAGTAAGCACTGCACAACAGAGAAGATATGCTTTAAGGAGTGCAGGAGTAGGGCCACTTAAAGGCCCCCATTAATTGATCATCAAAGTATATAAGGTACTCCTGACCCAGCACAGAATCAGAATTCCTTATGGGTGAAAAAATCTGTAAATACCCGGTTAGACCATGCTGAGGCGGAGGTTGAGAAGTGGGTCAGCTCTAAGAGGGGGAAAACAAGGAAGGTAAAGTTGCCCTCTCAGCAGCAGAAAGTAAAGGTCACCCCTTCATTAAGAACCTTCTTCAAGGTAATGCCAAGAACTCTAATATTGAAGCACTCAGGCAATTCTCCCCAGACAGTGTCCCCTGGGTACCAAAAAGCACAGAGACTAATCAAAGCACCAATAGATACCAAGTGTTGGAAGACCACCCTCAGTTATTAGAAGGAGCTATCACGGAAACTCTGATGGCGGGTGTGGAGAGTCAGGGTACAGCGGTGAACGTCTTATCCCCCCAGGAGGAGGTACGAAGGGATATACAACTAGGTGATAATGGCCAAAGTCTGACACCGAGTTCTGTCCTGAAAGCTGGACCATCAGATCCTCCAGTATCCCAGTCAGTTTCAGACTTGATACAGTTGCTGATGACAGAAGTCCGAAATAGATTTAAGATTTCAGAAACAAATCAGGTCGAGATCAAGTCAGCATGCGAGAAAATGAAAGAGAAACTGGATATCCTGGCATCTAGAACAACATCACTAGAATCAACAGTGATGGTGTTAACCTCCCAAACTGAAGAAAACAAGAAAGAGATTACCCTGTTAAAAGAAAAGGGAGTTGGTGTTCAAGAAAAGCTCGAATCCCTTGAAAACTCTCGAGGAAGAAACAACTTTAGGTTGTTAAAGATCCCAGAGGGGGCAGAGGGGAATAACAGAAGGAATTTGTGGTTAAACTGATCAAAGAAGGAACCCAAATTGTCTATACAGAACAAGCTCTCATGGCTGACATACAGAGTGTCCACAGAGACCCATTTAGGTTGACCCCAAACAAAGCAAAGCCGAGGAAGATTCTAATCCACTTTCTTATGTATACGATAAAGGAGAAATTCTGAGCACGGCTCTAAAAATGAAGTCAATAACTGTGGATTGAACTAGCTTTGAAATACGATCAGATGTATCATCAATCACTGCAACCAAACAATGGGAGCTAGGGAATTTACTTGAGCCTTTGAAGAAGCTGGGTGCCACGGCACAGTTAAAGTTCCCCGCAATTTTGAGGGTGATGCATACTAATAAGATGCAGGTTTTTCGGCAGGTGGAAGAAGCAGAGAAATTCCTACTGTCCATCTCAGAGGGAGGGACAAACTAGAGGGTACCGGGTAGAAAATGTTCCCTTTTTTCTGTCTCAAACCTGCCACCATTATCTTTAGATATCGTCAGGCTATATAACAAATGCTCCAGACTCCAGAGGGGAGCCCCATAGGCTTAGTTTTGGACCATGGAGGAGGAAAAAGGAGGGTTCTCCGTGGTGGGTAGCACAGTGGGTTCTAGGAGGGGTGGGGGTGGAGATCATTGGGAGATCAAAGATCCCAGTTGAGAGTCCTGTCTTTGAATGTGAATGGGCTAAGAGTTAAGAAATAGGAGGGAAAAGAGCTTACAATATCTGAAAGATGTCCCGGAGCAGATCTTAATATTGCAGGAAACACATTTAACCGATACAGAAATGAGAAACCTATTTAAATCTAGAAGTTGCGTCCAAGATCTTATCTGTACTACCCAACAGCTAATTATAAAAGGAGTGGCAATTCTGATTAAGAGGAACCCATACATCATAGTAGAAGATAGTAGAGTAGATAGGAAGGGGAGGTGGGCTATAGCTAGAATCAGGTGCTACCTCCATAGGTTTACTGTGGTTGGGTATTACGGACCAAACATAGATGACCCTAGCTCTCTCAGAGGATTACTTACAGAGTTGTTAAGTTTTCCTGATCAAATCATTCTAGCCAGGGATTTCAATGTGGTGTGGGATCCTGATTTGGATCGTTCATCAAAGAGTAGAACAATCCCAAATTGTAAGATGAGGTCCATGCTAAAATCTTCTATGAAGCAGTTGGGATGGGTGGATATATGGATAAACAAGATGGGTACCGAAAGGGGTTATACTTTTAATAACAAAAAATATGGGCATCAATTAAGACTAGATTTCTTTTTAATTGATCAAGGTCTGAAGAGATGGGCGAAAGATGCAAAGCACATAGGGTTACATTTATCGGATCATTTTGCGACAACCCTACTATTAGATTTGCCGGTAAGTTAGCTCAGAGCAGGTGGACATTAGGCAGTGTTTTACTGTTAGATGAGGCAGTGTCTGAGAAGCTGAGTGCTGAGACACAGGAGTTCTTTTCAATTAACGAGAACAGCACTCCATTAGGGGCTGTCTGGGACACCTATAAAGCCTTTTTAAGGGGGTATATAACGTCTCTCCAAATATCTAAACAGAAGAAGTATAGAGGTGAAGTAGGGGAGATAGAACAAAACATCCAGCGGCTGGATTCTTGGTCTTTTCCTGTCAAGAATTCCTGTCATACAAGGGAAACACGCCCTTATGTAAACAGGAGAGCTGTTACATAACTCAAGGGAAACACGCCCTTATGTAAACAGGAGAGCTGTTACATAACTCAAGGGAAACACGCCCTTATGTAAACAGGAGAGCTGTTACATAACTCAAGGAAAACACGCCCTATAAAGGGAGGAACCGGGAGGTACAAGGCTGTCGGATATTGTGTTTACACCGACGTACCTGCTTCGTGAAGAGCAGTGTTCCGGAGTGGTGCTCCAGTAAGGCAAGAACGGAGGTAGGTCGAGTCGTTACTCCCTGGGCCGTGTCTTGCCCCATCGTCACCTGTGAAGGACCCGGAAGCTCTACCGGTCAACCATTGAGCTTCGCTTTTTGACTCGGCTGAGTCCAAGCGCAGTGGCGCTTTTGCTGGTTGGAGTCGTAACTCCCAGCCCGACCAGAGACACAGGGACTGCCAGCTGTAACGCACACCAGGAGGTGTTTGCCGCGTTACAGACTCGGAAGTCCACAGGATCGATCGAGCGGCTGCTCTCGGTTCAGTCTTCTTGCTTGTGATTGGGGTATCGGTGACGCATCACCAGGAGGTGACTCCGCGTCCCGGTGCAGTCTGAGGAAGAGGTTGAGCGGCTGCTCCCTTCAGGTAGAGACCCCGGCTGGGTGTTTCCCTGACTCCTCGATTCTCCCCAACACTCTTCGTGCCCCTCACAGCCTACCGATTGGCATTGTCGGCCATTTCATTTCTGCCCTCTGTTGGCATACGCCGGGATCGGCGTATATGCAGAGGACGGTTAGGACCATCCGTGCTGTGGGCTGGTAACGTACTTAGCCTGGAGGATTCCAGTGACTATAACTTTTGTTTGTTCTTTGTATTTTATTTGCCTTCATTAAAAGAACTAACCCTTCACAAGTGGTTGCGTCCTCATTGTCGTGTCTGTTAAACGATCCTGAGACGTTCAGGGCGTTACATTTCCTATCTGTTCAATCTGTTGTATGTGGTTAAGGATTAACAAATTCTTTGAAAATTCAGAATCAGCCCCCAAACTAAATCAAACTCCAAGGGAAGTGCATTCAGCAATTTATTGGAAAACTATGGTCCATCATGCACATTTCCAAATACTTGGTAAGTCACAAGGATAGCTCAAAATGCGAGGTATGATTTGCACTCATAATAGACCCATTCACAGTATGAGGAAGACATTTATTTTATGTTATTTTTGAGATCCAGTTAAGCATGTAAATCATTGAACAATGGATTGAGTTTTTTAGCGATGTGCATTTGAAAATAACGAATCGGTTCTCAAATATCTTTAAGAAGAATTATGATTTTCAAAATTTTCGAATGATGAGCATTGAAAGAAACATGGTGCTTCTACGTTTATAGTGATAAAGATCTGAATTTAGTTCTGCATTTGAATTATTATTCGTGGTGGTTAAATGACAATTTTATTATTATAAATGGTTAACAATGCATTTACAGTACAGAAATGTTTGCGAAGTCAATTTAAAAATGTGGGGTGTTTGTAGACGGTGTGATATGAGCGAAAAATTGATGTGTTTGTCTTAAGGTTTGTATTCCCTAATGTGGAAAGTAAAATATCTTAAAATAAAGCCTCAGGTGATATATTGTGAGCCAAAACTTTGCCAATCTGGAGAAGGCTTCTTTAATTGTGTCTTAGTTTTAAAGGTGCTTGTGTTTACTAAGCAAAATGCTTTCTGTAGCTCAGCAACAGTGTGTTCTTTCAAATAAAAGGGTTGGCATTTTGTCTGTCGTAGATTGCGGAATGAGAAATTGTGTGTTTACCTTTGAAACTTCTGTATGTTAGGCAATTATTGTGGAAGAAAAATAGGAGAACGCATATTTGTAGAAGATCATTGCATATTTTTGTTGTGTGTTATGTTGAATAACACATATATTTTCTGCTTCATTATTTTAAAACTGATTTTCTTAATTTAATTAAGGATTGAGGGTCTGCATCATTGGAGTCATATGTATTCAGTTTGGTGAGTAATGTATATGGTTGGTTCTTGTAGAATCAATCCATATAGGAGACATTGACTCCTGGGCACAGTAGAGCTAGTGTTTCTGTCTGATCACATCTCATTAATTAACTTTAAGTCGGGACATGGTGAAGATAATGACTGGAAACTTTGACTCTTCAGAGCTTTACAGAGTGGGTCCTGTTTTTCAATAATTCTGATCCCCGCAGATGTGGCTTAGGGCTGCTTCCTCAGGGAACAGAGAGGAAGGTGTGGCATGGCCGAGGAGTTGGATGACTTAAGATTGAGGACACACTTTGGGCCTGATCACAGCTTTAGCACTGTGGCACCGGGTCCAACCCGCCGCCGCAAAAGCCGTGGTGAGACCCCCAGCTAGACAAGGAGTTTCCTCCTGTCCAATGGGCTTTTTTGGCATTCCCGGATTGGTGCCTATAAAAACAGGCACATCAATGGCAATGCCAAAAACAGTTTGTGAAGGCATGGACTGAAAAGTCCATTGCGTGCAGGAACTGGTGTACATGGACACAGGGGGGCCCATGTTGTGCCCCCATGTGCATTCACAGGGTGCAGAGCCACCAGGGGGCCCTGTAGGGCCCTCTATGTTTCAGCTCGCCAGGGTGTTCATGGAGGAGGAACAGCTATGGAAACCCTGGCAGAGAGGCAACTCCTAATATGCTTGGCGGGACAGCAGCAGACTCGCCAAGCATATGGATGCCTCTAAACTGCAGCAACACCACCAGGGAATGGTGGTTATCTGGTGGCTGAGGCAGGGCAATAGCAGTCTGACCACTCGACTCATTTTATTTTTGTTTAACTTTGTTTTTATTATTATTGGTACGATAATCACTGTATTTGTACCAGGGTGTGTCACCATACAGATTGAATCTATGTGTGAACAACTAATACAGTTGTGATGTTTCGTATTTACACATTTCCAGCAACAACAACTTTTACAGGCTCCAATTGTGGGTCCTTAGCATGTTATCTTTGCATACAGACTTAAACCATGAGTAAGTAAATAAAAACAAATATACAACTCTAAATAATGTACCCCACCGCCTGGAACACTTAAAATGAATCCCTGCGCTGTTGTGTGCCCTATGTCTATGACCCACCGTCCGCGCCATAGCAGCCCACCTAACTATGACTGCTAGTCGCAGCGCGCACTCTAGCGTCCTGTGCCTACCAGTATACCGTGACCACCACGCAGTCGGTGTGTGTTGGTGCTCGGGGGCTGAATATGTATAAGGGCAAAAAGAGCAGGCTGTGCGCCAGGGAGAAGGGGGGAAGGTGGGGAAGGAATGGGGGGTGTGGGGGAATGGGAAGGGGCAGGTGAGGGGGGAGGGGAGGTGAAAACAGCATGGCCAAACTCCACAGGCATATGCTATCAAACTGAACAGTTGCGCGCCCCCCCAGCCACCTGCGGATTATATGTTAGTAACTATTACTCAGTCAGAATCCGCAGCAAGTTCGTCCTCCTGCATCTCCAAGCGGTCACGCCAGACCGCGGACCACTCGACTCATAATAGGGCAGTTTGGAGACTGCCACCGCTATGCCCCAACGTTTCTGGCAGTCCATGGACTGCCAGACTCGTAATTGGCCCCTAAGTGGCCTATTAATCTCTGAGACACTGAAGGCTGCCTTTGACTTTCTGCAACATAGAAATGTAATGAACGAGGATGAGGGGTGCCCCAGAAAAAGTAATAGAGCACAATAGGGAAGCAAAGATCCTCATACATCAGAGATAATGAGGGTCTTATTGAGATGCAATTTGTTTGTAGGGTAGAGAGGGAGACATCCTATGGACAAAATACAGCACTCATATACAAGTTGGGCAGGGAGACATGACATAACTATCATAGCCGCCATTGTGGAGTAGAGCTCTGGCTGCATTTTTCTATGCTTGTTTTGATGAAAAACACCTTCCAAAGACCTTTAATTGGAGATGCCTAATCCCTCCAAAAACTTCCAAAAGAGGAAGATAATTTACTTTTCCCCATCTTAACTGGATCGCTCAAAGACCACCTATAATTCCATCTTTTCCTATTCACCTTGCCCTCTCATGGGTGCTCGATTCAGTAATCCAACCCACTTTTACATCAAATTACTCCCAACCTTTCATTTGTTATCCTTTTTCTCCACCTTCTCTATATCTAGTTGTCTCCACTTAAGCTTATAAGGTTACTAAAGCCGAGGGATTTGTAGCATACCCTGGCTGTCATGTACAATACTCTTCTTTAAATTGATGGAGGTTAGGACACACTCGTTGATATTTCAACTATGCCACAATTCTGGTAACATGATCAATATTGCAGGGCTACAAGTTTAGCTTGCTTTTATATCACTAAATGCTACCACAATTGTAAGTTGTATGAGTTAGGACATTGTCCTTTCAGAGATGACAAATGTGTTCCCAAATCGATAGAAAAATCAAAAAAGTCAAAGTTCCTTGTTATCTAAGGGTAAATAGGGCTAATTGGGTTTTGTTGCTCCTATAAGTACATGGTCTTAAATTAAACCTACATTCATTGAGCAAAATATTCCTCACTTCTTTGTCTTTAACTCTCTACATTTTATCGTCTTTACTTTTTCTTTGTGTTTTCCTATTTTTTTCACCCTTTTGCTTACAATTTCTGTCATCCTGATCCTTTACTTTTTAAATTAATTTTAATGTTTCATTTTATATATGTTTCCTTCCTTTCTCCTTTTTTTGTTCTCTTTTAATGACATCATTAAAGTAAGGAGAGTGTGATTTCAGGGAAGAGCTTTGTACTACATAAGTAGTTTTTCCATCCAAGTTGATTTAAATAGCAACTAAACTGAAATCATCACGCACTCGACTTATCGACTGACCTGGTCAAATTGTTTAACTGTAGTAAAGTGAACTTGTGCCCCAGCTTGGTACAAGATTTGATGTATGATGCGTTACAAACATTCTAAATTCAAAATGCAAAATGTTAGTTGCCAGTATTTCCAGGCATGCACAAACCAAAATCTATCTCTATGGACAGGAAGTTCATTACACTCAGGCAGCATTAAGAATTATGACTCTATGTACTGTCACCACTGAACTCCCATGAGTGTAGGTTGTTCATTACAAGCAGATCATTGCGGATCTCTCATAATACAGTAATAAGCAAGTGCATTGAAAATCATTACATTGTACTCTGTGGAAGCATTACAGAGGGAAAGATTTGCAAATGCTCCAGTAATCAGTAGCAAGACGTCATCACCTCTGTCAATAAAGAACATACAACATTTTAATTTTGCTGCTTTTGTTGTGTTGAAGCAATCATCGTCACTTTGCCTATGCCACCTTGTACATTGTTCACTTGGGCCATTGTGTTGTTGTAAGCAATATATCAGCCCTCCTGCCATCACTATCCCATACAGGAAACAAACCAACTCAAGTAAAATAACAAACAAATAACAAATTAAGTTGACTACTTCTAGACAATCCAACCTACTAGACCATTGGATAGTATCTCAGGTTAATGGGGCACAAGATATCATCAAGATGGGTAGTGTGAAAGGGGAGCACACCACCTGCACCATTTCTCTCAATGCACTCAGTTAGATGGAACCCTCAATAGTGTCTATACCCACAATCATTTAACACTCAGGGCCCGATTACATTCTCGCTGGGAATGCACTACAACTGACTTTGGCCCGTAGAGCTTTCCAAATGACTCGGGCCATGTGGCTCCGAGCAACCGAGTATGATGCAATTGTGCGCTGACGGACTCGGTTCGCTCGGAGTCCCATTGAAGTCTATGGGAGCCTGTTATACATCGCGTACATAGGCTCCCATAGAGAAAAAAGGTAGGTCGCGGAAAAGGGCACACCCTGTTGCGGGGTCACCTCGGTGCCCCCGGCAGTGTGCATCCATGTGTTGGGGGACCCTTGGGTCCTCCCCCATTTACCGATTCGTAGGGCTACTGGTGAAGTGGGGCCCGCTACAGGCCCCAAAAGTACGTCTCCTGCAACCTTAACGTCAGGAGCGAGTCTATCTAACTGACAGGTGCGCTCATCGTACTTGCTTGCTCGGGAATCGGCCCCATTGCTCAGCGCGAGTCAGCCATGTTAGAGTCGTCCAGAAGGCATCGCTGACAGGTACGAGTCGTTCGGAGCACGAGGCTATATACGCATCGTACTTGCTCGCTCGTACAGCGGTATGAGGCATTAGGAATACAGGGCAGAGCCTCCGGCTCGCTCTAGATGGGTGCGGTCCTTAGCCCTTCCGAGCGAGATCGTAATCGGGCTGTCAGTGTTGTCACAGCAATTGTTGGATATCCTTGGACACATTTTGTGCATACTGGGACTTTTTAGCAAGGAGCAATCTATTGGTCTGTGGGTGCATGGCAAACCCCTTTCAGTGTATCAGGTTCTGAATCACTACAAACACAAACATGCTTTCTCAAGGTTTGTCAGCCTTATATCACTTAGAAAATGTAAACACTGGGGAGGGTAGCCCTCAGTGAGTTTCAGTTAGCATGAAACATGGGTCTAAGGATACCCAGTGAAACCAATCCTGCACTCCTCTCTTTTACTTATTCAATATGAATTCCAGATAGTATAGAATTAGAGAGCAGGAGATGTTCCGCACTCCAGCTCTACAAGGGCATTTTAGAATGGCGCATTCTCTTAAATATTTTAGAAGAATGGTTGAGTGAAGCCACTATACAGCTTGCTATATATAAAAAACATGTTTGCCTATGGACCTCTGGTTATTGGATCTCTGTTGTGCATACATCTTCCAAACAGATACTAATTCTTTGTAAGTTTGTGTTGAATACTGAAATTTATGTGATTGAATTTAAAGCTAACTAAATTGCATACGGAGGCTTCACACATTGTTCTGTTCAAATGATTTTCATGTTTTGCTTCCACCCACCACAGCTTATAATATCTAGGGGTGGGCAGAACTCATGGAATTTCACTCTGCAGAATTCTGAGGAGTTCCACTAATGTGCAGAAAATGCATGATGTGCTGCTCAAGCAGAGTTTTTAGCACTGGTAGTGCATAAAGCACGAATGGCACCACGCGATGTGCAAGCACACAGCCATTCTGCTTTGCCTATGGCTGCTGGCTGGCTTTCTCCCTGCTGTTTAAATCTAACCCAGTCCACCCTATCTGATCACCTGCTTTCCCAATCCTGTCTTGTCTTACTTATTTTTATCACTGTCTGGATTTCCCTGTGTGCCTTTACATTTCTGTGTGTGTTTTTTCTACTTTGTTTTCCTTTCCTGGCTTGTTCTCCTGTTTCCTTAACATCCCATCCCAGTATGACTCCCTCCTCTTGTCCAAACTCCCATCCCGACAATTCCACCATGGCAGTAGGAGCAGGAAGTGCCACCCTCACCCCCTGTGGGTGACGCAGATATGAAGGGGTACAGCCCTGCCCCATCTTCAGCAAGGTGGAGACACTCATCATCATCAAGAAATCTTTATTCAGCCAACGAAGATCATAAAAGTACATAAAAACAATAAATGCTAAAATCACAATCAATACAGGACAGTTAAGGAAAACAGACCAACACTCTCTATACAAATTCCAAGTTATGAATATATAAAACCATCTAAAACCTTCTTTAAAAACAATTGAATAGGGCATAAGTAGTGATGCAGCAAGAATGCGACGACTACATTATAAAATAGCATATATAGTGAAGATATTATTGTGCAGAGCCATAAAGTGCATGTGGAGGCACTCATCGTCTAGGCGCAGCACCACGTTTGTCGCATGTTGGCAGCAGTTGGCAGGTCCAGTAGTGGTTATGCCCCGTGGGAGTGTCGGCAGCTCTGGGGCTTTTGTCATTTTACAGCCCTCCATGGATGATA
Source organism: Triturus cristatus (assembly GCF_964204655.1). NCBI lineage: Eukaryota > Metazoa > Chordata > Amphibia > Caudata > Salamandridae > Triturus > Triturus cristatus. The sequence continues at coordinate 364,530,888 of NC_140593.1, read as the reverse complement.
CTGTGCTTAAAGACTTTCAGTGGAAATGGCAAAAGACTTTGTCCCTTTCTAGCTCAGCGTGGATGACACTGTTCATTGGTGTTGAAAGGTTCTTCATACAGAAGCTGCTCTGTGTAGTTATGGTTAGGTCCATAGGAAAAGCATTTTTTGTGTCACTAATAACTTTGGCCCCATTTGACGAATGTCCATGAAACATTTAAAAAAGGTGACACTTGTGGACTAGTTTGTGCATGTACAGTTTCAGGGTGATCCATCAAGCAGGGGCTGAGAAACAGGGGGCTCACAAAATTCAAAAACCCAATCATTTTCCATAGACTTTTTTAAGAAGGGGTACAACAAAACCTGCTTAATGGAACTACACCAAATTTGGTAGAAAGCTAGATCTTGGTCTGCAGACTGTGCTTTTCATGATTTGGTGTAAATCTGTTCAGAGACACTCACAGGAGTGCCAATTTATCAATAGAGCGCTCTGATTGGCCCAGGGAACTTTATTTCCCTTAGGCCATTTCATTCCCATAGGAGTCAGATTCATGCAGAAGCGAGTAATCTGATAGGCTGTCAGCAAAAAAGGGTCTAATTACGATGTTGGCCGATTGGGTTACTCCGAAACAAACGTGATGGATATCAAAACATTCACCCCCAGTAAAGAGATCTGGGTTAAATCCATCATTCTTTTGCTCACCATGCCACCCCAGTTTAGACCCGGCCATATGCAAATCAGTCTTGACCCTGTGCCTCATGGGAACAGTCCAGCCTGAACTGCCAAGCCGGGTCCTCCCTGGACCGGAAACAAGCAACCTAGGACCGGTTTCGGGGGTTTCACTAAACTGGTGTGGCATTGTGAGCGAAAGAATGATGGATTTAACCCAGATCTCTTGACTGGGGGTGAATGTTTTGATTTGTTCTGCATTCCGTCCATCAGTTGTGTGTCTTTTGCTTAGAGGACCAAAAAAGCATTTTTAAAAACATTTTCAGTGGGTGTCCCGCTAGATACGCGGATCCCACTGAAAATTAACATTTAAAACAAATATATAGCATGGCCTACCGCACTGCAATAATAATTGGCCCTCCTGGGGCTTATTAATGACCTAGGGACTACCACCTCCCTGGGGCCACATGTGAAAAACAAAATCAGGGTCCTCTTGGACTCCCCCTGCCCCAGGGACTACCAGGTCCCCATAGCTAATTCTTTGTTATGGGGGCCTCTCGGACCACCACCTCCCGGGGCCATGATCAATTGGTCTCGGGGGCCTCAGGGACCACATCAGGCCCATCAGGCCACTACCTCCTCTGGGTCAGCTTGTGTTTGTAAAGGTGGAAGGGGGGCCCATGACCTCCCTCCCAGGTCGTTCTCGGCCCCAGGGACCACCACCTCACCAGGGCCACATCAAGAAAGGAGGAGGACTGAGCCACTCCACTCATTGAGCCATAGGTGGTCCTATCGACTGCCACCCCTCGGGGGGGCTCCAGCTAAGTCCTGGGTGGTCCAATGTAATCGGCCTAGGGGGCCAGTCTCCCCCTCCTCCTTTATTACATGTAGGCTGGGCCCCAAGGATGGAGTCCCCAGGGCCAAAAACAGCCAGAGGACGGGGGCTGCATGGCCCTCTTCCCTAGAAAATAAATAATTTAGAAAAAGCCTGGGGCTTAAATCGGCTTGGGAGGGAGCCACGCAGCCCCTTCCCCCATTTAAAAAAAGGGCTGGCCCCTCCACAAATAAAAGAGAAAATAATTAAAAAGTGACAGGCAAATCACCTGGAGGCCCTGCCCCATTTCTCCACCACTCTGCAAACACACCTCCTGCCGCACTACTAGTTCCCTTGGCAATTGAGAGTCCTAGGGGGCCAACTACCCCTCCAGTTAATTCTAGTAAGTCCCACACAGCGGGATTGCTGACAGGTTGTCGGAGGCCACATCCCCTTTCTCCACCACTTTGCAAACGTGCCTCCTGGTGCACAGCTGATTAGGCGTCGAAGTCCCCGTGGCTGCTAAGGATCTTTGGCGGCCAACAAGCATCATTCTTATGTGCCTGTATGAGGAAGAGGATCGAGTGTATATGAAATGTGTTGTGAAGTAAAAGATGACAGACTCCAAGGCTGGTAGGTTACAACAAAATGGTTTCCCTTTTTTTAAAGATTTTAAAACATTTATGTCTTTTATTCTAGAATCATTGTTGAAATATCTGTAATTTTTATAAACAAAAACTTGTACAATTTTATGATGATGTATGTATTTGTACTTTTATGATCATTTTTAACTTGATCGAATAAAGAAATGAAATGAAATGAAAATGGTGGCCAACAACCTCTCCTGTTACTTCATTGTAAGTCCCACACAGTGGAATTCCTCAGAAGCTTTCTGAGACCACGCCACCTTTCTCCACCACTCTGCAAACATGCTCCTGGCACACAACTGGTTGGGGGATGAAGTCCCCTTGGCTTTTGAGGGTCTTTGGTAACAACCCCTCCTGTCACCTCCAGCAAGTCCGACACAGTGGAATTGCTGAGAGGTCATTTGAGGCCCACCCCATTTCTCTACCGCTCTGCAAACACACCTCTCCTGGCTCACGACTCGTTGGGTGATGAAGTCCCCTTGGACGCTGAGGGTCCTTGGGGGCCAGGAACTCCTTTTGTTACCTCCAGCAAGTTCCACACAGCAGGATTGCTGAGAGTTCTTCGGAAGCTATGCCCCCTTTCTCCACCACTCTGCCAATGTGCCTCCTGGCACACTACTGGTTGGGGATGAAGTCCCCATGGATACTAAAGGACTTTGGGGGCCAAGTTACCTCCATAAGGTCCCATACAATGTGACTATTAGTTAAAAAACTATCCTAAAAAGCCAGAGGTTACAGGGATGTTTTAGTTAGGAAGTAACATTTTAAAAACCTTAGAAATTCACTGAAAAAAACAAAAGTTACATGGATGTTATTGTTAGGTTCAGATTTCACTTGTGCAAAACCAGTGAAATTCATCAGCTATTGTTACCTGAGCTGACTATATCTTACGCCCCTGCAGGGCACTGCTTATGACCTCACATATTATATCACTTATGACATGGTCGGTGATATCACCTTTCATGGCGCAAGGGCAACACACAGCCTTGATATAATTGGACCCAGGTATCTAGAGTAGTGGTGCATGGTGCCAGAGTAGGACTGTAGGAGTGGAGTGGACGTCAAGAGAGTGTAAATGATACTGCCAGGATTCTGTTCCAATGTTAGATAGTCAGGTGCTTGCTTGTGCTGATTTAAGCAATGTCACTATTATAATAGTAGTATATTAGGGTGTTAGCGTTCGTCTCTCTCTTGCTTTATGTAGCTCATACAGTCCCAATCGCCCTTATGTGCAGGATGCAAAGGCAGTCCGACTTGACCTATCAAAGGAGGGCAGAGGAGCAAAGTTCATTTTTGGAATCAATAGTTCAAAATGTCATTTTAGGTTAGGAAACTAGGAACAGGCTATCTGATTTAAAAAGTACAATGCGTGCCTGTCAAAATGTCTTTTTGGGAGGAGAGGACCACTAATCAATGTTTTTTTAATCTTTAATCTTTTTACCTTTTTTAACACCCAAGGACAAGAGAGCACCCGCCACCACCATCAGTGCCGTGTCAGGTGGGACCACCAGCGCCACAGCAGATTGGACCAACAGGGTCGCAGCGGATGGTTCTGCTGGCCCCAGAAAGTCAAGTTTATTATTATTTCTTATTATTTACTATTTCCACTAGTATGGACTTGTGTATTTATGCTATTTACTTTTTTTCAAATCCCCTATCTAATGTTTGTTATCCCTGAATTTCCCTGTGCTTTCTAAATTTCCTGTTTCCGCAGCTGACTTTCTCCTGTCTGTATCTTTCTTCTGCTTCCTTTTTATTAAGCTTTCTCCTTTGACCCTCTTTTACATGTCTTGTGTAGTACTGTTAAGGAAATCGTTTTTTGGAAACATAAAGAGGATCGCAGGCCCAAGTATTCACCAAACTTAAGGCTTTCTTGATCAAACAGTCAAAACCTAAAGGGACAGAGATAGAGTAGTCATGGACCCCAAATGTTGTCTTATACGAACAGTTTTCATGACAGCGCAACATGGCAGGAATGAGATACCATTACCAATCCATACCATTATATGTCCTTCATTACCTTCAATGTGTTCCATTGTTCATACTATTATCCCTCCATTAGGTGAAACATTTTTGGGTTATCTTGACAACTGCTAAAACCTGGTTTTTAAAATATTGTCAACAAACAAACCTCCCAAAGTGATACTTATGATAGAAGATACTGATAGATAACCTAAAGTTAGTCAGGTTTTGCCCTCTGTATTATGTTTTTGTCTAGGGGCACAGACCACCAGTGCTGCCACAAGCGCCAGCCATGCAGGGACGTTGGAGGAGGCCCAGCTGGTCGAGGGGGCAGTCCCAGTGGAGCCAGAGATAAGTGGTAAGTTACTTTGCTTTCTTATTGACAAAACTGTATTTGTTAAGCGAGGCAAATATCCGGCTCATCACCTACCTGCCCACTGCATTTTGCCACCTAAAAATGAAGTGCGGGCAGTGTAATCTATGTCTGCTTCAGACAACAGCACAGCACAAAATCTGCAACGCATACAAACCAAAGACAAGTTGTGTTTTCAAGTGCCCACTCAATCATCAACAAGTTTTTCACTCAATCATTATTTTTTTCTGTCAGTCCCAACCTAACCAAAATGTAAATTCCATCTTGACATGCGCCACATCTTTCTGCCGAAGTGACTTATATTTCATGGCTTCCATTACAGATTTACGGCTTTAATTTTTCCTTCCATTCACATTTACATTTTACATTTACATTTACATTTACATTTACATTTACAATTTTAAATTTACATTTCCATCAACCAAAGTGACTATCCAAAAGCGCAGTACATAATCAGTGACACCCAACCATTCCACAGCTTAAACCTATACTTAGACCAATCCCTATAAGTCTTAACTTCCTATAGACTAACTGTCCCCACTGCCAAGTGAAGGTGTTTCTTGAAAGAAATTTGAGGTGGAGAGTAAGGCCAGAGAGTAATGTGGGACTAAGGGCCTGAGTTACATTTTGGTAGATGGGATAATCTGTGACAAATAAAAATAAAAACTTTTCACTGTACTACAGTGCATTATTTATACTCTAAGCACTGTCTATTTCAATATGGTGGATGGGATATGCGTAATCCGCCATGTGTGTGACAGAGTATCCCGAATGCCAGACTGTATAAGCCCCTACATTTTTGACTCAGGGTAGACTTGAAGAGGGAGTAGGAGAAGGTCAAGGCCATTGCAATTTATGATAATAAATTATAACACAGCTTCCCCAAAAACATGCTGCGGAGAAGCAGACCAACCAGCATGTTTCATTTAATGTTGCACATATAGTAAATTAATTGTTGTTCAGCATAAATACACCTTCCTCCTCATGGCAGCTAATTCATTTATTATATTGACACACAACGTTTCTGTTTATTTTCAACCTATGAAATCCCTTAATCATTTTTTGATTATGTTGATGGTCTGGCTCCATTCCTTGCAGCCAGCGATACTGCAATATGTGATGCAATGTTCAGGAAATAATTTGGCCCTAAGGCTTTTGACTAATCACATCAAAAATTCCAATGGCCCTAGTGAACCCTACTGCCAGCTGGAGAAGCCACATGCCTGCGGCTCCAAAAGTTGTAGGTCACGGCCGCCGAATACTTCTGACTGGTGGTCTTGTAGCAGGAAGAGGAGGAGGCACGGGCCTCCAGTTCCATGGACCACCAGCCCAGCCCGACTCCAACCTGGCCATGTCAGCACCAGTGCTGCCTGCAGCACGGGTCCACTGCTGCCCACAACACCACCACACCCCTACTTCGTTAGCATTATCATATGACCTCCTCCAATGCCTCGGCGCTGCTCAGGTGTGGGCAGCAGTACTTGAAAGAAGTGGAAGACTTACAAAATGAACTGTATGGCTTCAAAGACCTTTTTAATTGAACTTCGTTTTGGTGGGAGGGCCTTTATGGGTGGAGAGGGTGGCACAGAGGTTTGAGGAAAGGGTCAAGGATTATTTGGAATTCTTGCTTGGGGAGGGATTGGGCCTGTTGTGGGTGGAGAGGGTGAATTTTGTTATATCTAAAAAAAAAATGGGTTTGTGTTTTCTATCACTCAGTATCTGTCTTTGCATTGCTAGTTAGCGTAGCATTGTGTTTTAGTGACGAGAGTAAGACAAGAAGCTGCCCTTTAAAATTGTCACACATTATACTGTACATCAAATTTTCCCCCAGACCTTTCCTACCTGAAGCCCTTTGCCATGTGTTTATTCTTCAGTAGGTTGCTTACCTCTTCCTGCAGTCCAGTATACCCAGCTACCAGAGTAGGAAGAGAAAATTGGCTAATTCTGTTTCACTTTAACACTTGATGAGGTTTCACAGCACCCAGGCACTTAGCATTGGTACTACTTACTAATTAGTTACTGCCCTTCTCCTACCCTCCCCAAATATTGACCACTAATGGGGTCTGCCAACAGCATACACCAAAATCACAGTCTTATCTATGTCTGCTTCCCAAGAATGACTTCAGTACAAAGTTCTTAACTAGTTCACTTCTACCTAAATAGATAAAGCGATGTCTTCTACCTTTCTAAATCTCCCCAAACATTACTGAAGGGTTTCCCAAAGAACCCTCCTCTTAATGCTGGTGTTAGAAGTGGGCTATAGCAACACAAAAATATGAAGGATGGGATGCTGAATATTGTCAAACATTCGCCCCCAGATCAGAGATCTGAGCCTAAATCCTTCATTTGTTTGCTCACCAGACATATGTAAATCAGTCTTGACTCTGCTCTGGAACAGTCCAGTCTGAACTGCCAGGCCAGGTCCACCCAACCGGAAGCAAGCATTCTGGGACCAATTTCAGGGTATCACCCCTTTTCAGCCAGGCTAGCTTGAACCTAAAGGTATAGTGAGCAGGGGGCTCATGTCTGGGCATGTCCTTCCCACTACGGGTGACTATAGCAACACAAAAAGATGATGGATGGAATGCTGAGAGTAACAAGACCAAAGTGCCTGTGGTAGAAGGGTCTGGAACAGAGGATGAAAACTTAGTGTAACACTAACTCTCTGTGGTCTCCATTTCCATCTGGAGGTCAGGCAAAGACTGCAGGTTGCAACTGTTAATGCAGAAGGGGTAAGCAATATAGATGACGATCCTCTCAAAGTGTCTAGTATGTAAAGAGTGGATCTATTTCCGTATACCATTGAGCAGAGTTGCTATATGTTGAGTTTGTTGTGAAGCGCTATGTGTGTGGAGGTTCTGTCCCAGCTGTGACAATTTTGGGGAACGTCATCTTACGGGCGGCCCACGTGTAGTTTGAGAAGCATCCTCGGAACGTAGCTTGGCAGGAGTGCACCATATTCCGACCTTGTAATCCTGTGCTTGTGTTCAGGATCGGCACCGGTATGCGGCAGGAAAAGACGATGAAGCTGTTGACGTATTGGAGCACAGAACTTAGGCAGAGATCTTCTTGGGTGGTAGCCATGCCCTCCTCCAAGGAAAATCTGTTTAACTGATATATTAACAACCAAAGGATTATATAGTGGACTTCCCTATTGAAGTTATTGTAATTTCCAGAAACGCATCGGGTGGAGAAGCTATTATTCGGGAACAGTGGACTCATAGTTTGAAGAAATTAAATTAAGAGGTACAACACTGCATAGTTTGAAAAACCAACAAGATATTAATTGAAAGACACAATTCATAAAAGTCACATAACCCATTAAATCACAAACGCACTTTTCGAAGGTAAATGTATTTCCTAGAATGTCTGTCTTTAGTTCTTAAGAGACATTGCCAGTGAATTAGATTTAGACAAGTAGCAATATTGCCAGTACTTGAAATTTTCTTTGATATGCTACAAACAACAGTTTAAAGTCACTGTCGGGGTAACTGGAAAGCTCAAAATGTATTTTTCTCATGTCAAAAATGTAATAATTCTATATTTAAATAGCTTTTCTTTGAATCCTCAAAGCTTGCTTCACTGGCGAACTGAGAATGCCCCAATTTGGAACACATTTGGCATAAATTTTAAGAAGAGAAGTTATATTATAAAAAAAAATAGGAAAGGATGCCCGTACGCTAAAAAAGAGTATGACAATGTTGTAAATCCTCAATGACACACACAATAAAATAAAAACATTTCTGCTATCTATCAAGCACAGAATAACCCAGAAGCCTTAAAAGCTATAACTTGTGCTTCTGAACAACACAGTAAGAATATATGACGTTACATTGCATGCCAACACAACACGGTTGTAACAACGCAGGTGCTGTAACAACGTGTTACCATTACAATGCATACCTGTACATCGCATATGCCTTTACCACCCATGCCATTACAACGCAAAGGCATGTGTGGAAAAGGCATATACTTTGTAAAAGTGGTTACGGTAAGCAATGGTATATGTATATATATTTATATATTTTCACATATATACATTATATATTATATATATACTTTTTATTTCTTTTACAATATCCTGTAAAACCCCAAAATGACCCATGCACCCCAAAAACCTTACACCTCCAAAATTCTAAAATTACCCTAACCACTCCCCTAAACCCTGAAATTACCCAAGGCACCCCAAAACCCAAACCCACCCTGAACCTCAAAATTACCTTTAGCACCCGAAAACCCAAGTCCACCATGAGCCCTAAAATTACCCTTAGCACCCCAAAACCCAAACCCAACCAGGACCCTAAAATTACCCTGGGCACCCCAAAACCCAAACCCACCCTGAACCCTTAAATTACCCTGGGCACCCCAAAACCCAAACCTACCCTGAACCCTAACATTACCCTGGGCACCCCAGAACCCAAACCCACCCTGAACCCTTAAAATACCCTTGCTATCTCAAAACCCATACCCACCCTAAAACTTAAAACGATAATGGGCACCCCAAAACCCACACCAACACCAAACCCTAAAATTACCCTTACAACCCCAAAACCCACACCCACCCTAAAACTTAAAATTACCCTTGGCACCCCAAAACCAAAATCCACCCTGAACCCTAAAATTAACCTTGGCACCCCAAAATCTATACACCCCAAAACCCAAGCCTTATACTTACATGTAAAATACATATGCCTTTACCATTCATGCCTTTACAACGAAATTTGTTGTTAAGGCATGCGTGGTAAAAACATTTGCAATGTAATGCCATATGTTGTAATGGCATTGCAATGTAATGGAAGTTGCTTTGTGCTGGCATGCGTTGTAAAGTTTTCATTGTAATGGCTGTTTACCTCACAGCGAGGACCTTCTGAGGTATTATGAGGGCAACATTTTAAATATTCTGTACTTGATGACATACAATCATGACCGATCTCCATACTCTTACAGCAGACATTCGTAAGTTCAGGCCTCCTGTTCATACTTCACATACGTGGAAATAAGTCAGGTGGCAAATCATGACCAAAACCCGCAGCTTCTGCCTGATTGTACAATGATGTTCCACAGTCTGATTGAAGCAACGTTTCCAGTCACTGGCTCTGACAGTCCATAGTTGATTAACTTGCCTCTCTCCAGTAGATCTATTCCTAAATACATTAAACTGATTACCAAATCTATTCTGGAAAACCACAGCAAATCCAGAAGACTGAGGAAAATATTGACCAATTGACCAATCTCCAACCTGCCTAACAGCAGCAAATTCAAACAGAAAAATATCCCCAACCTGCTACAAGAATACATTTAGTTCATATACTCCAAGATCTACCGTCTGGCTTCAGACCTTTGTGAGGAACAAAAAATTCAATTGCTACTGCTAGGGAAACCTACTTACCTCTGTGGATAAAGTGAAGCAAGTAACTCTAATTTTCATTGATTTCTCTGCAGTGCATAGGTGTATGGATCACAGAGTTTTTTTTAAATACCTCAATGGATGGGCAGCCCTATCTGGTATATCCTTACAGTGGATTTATCTCTTCCTTCCTAATAGGAGCCAATCATTGTGAATTGGAAGAGATGAATCTTCAGTATGATGGGTAACCTGTAATGTCTCACTAAGTTTCTCCCACTTACCCCATTTTTCAACATCTATCTGCTTCCACAGGCACGCCATCAGAGACCTATCAAAAATCAGAATGTACTTAGACGATATCCAAATTCACTTGCAACTGGAAAATAAGTCACAAAGCTAAACATGACAACATACCTAGACCACATTTTATATTTGTTAAAAGAAAATATCCCTTGTTTGACAGGATTAAAAGAGAAATCCTGGTACTAGGTGATCCTGACAATCCCAAGCTTAATTTTGAAAGTTGTGAGAGCCTATAATCCCCATCGTCCAAATGTCAGAAAGTTAACTTTGTGAATAATCCTCAGTGTGGGTTTTTCATTAGGTAATGCTAAAGAGGGTGGTGTCATTCTACAACCTTCTGTGCTCCTGTCCCTTAGAGCAACGAATACCAGATGGATCTGAAAAGACCCTACAGTAGTAGTGTATTTGAATTATGAAAGGCTCACAAAAGCTTACTAAGGGGTTGAAAACAATCCAAAACCTTGCAGTCAAATTCCTTCTCAAACTTCAGAAACATGACTGTATAAAAAACACCTGGAAATAGCTCAGCTGTCTCCCAGTGGAACCCAGGAATAAATTCAATATCCTTTGCATCAAAGTCAAGGCAAACGCGACTAAAGGATCCAGATACCTTCAGAATCTATCCGAAAATTACATTCTGGGCCAGAACCATTTATTGGCGAATTTGCACCTCACTCAATAAAAAACATTCAAATGACAAAAATGCAGAGAAAGATTTGTGAGTATCCAGAATACCAAATACGGAATGCTTTGGCCCGCCAGCCTGAGAGCAGAGCTAACCTGTTCAGAAAATTGTTGAAGAGTGAACTCTTTAGACTGGCGTTCAGCTGATTTCTAACTTCCACAAAAGCAGTGTTTAAAAGATACAAAATAAATAACCCAACAATGCATAGTGCTATCTTAAGGAACACAATGTAAAAAGGGCATATATTTTGTCAAAGATTTAGGTAATACAGTAGTGGGTGTGACAATGTTTATGAATTAGGTTTACAAGAAAATTTGTGAGAATCGATGATAACATGTTACACTTTGTAATATGAATTATCTGAGGTCCTGGGCTACGTGCATTGTAGACAATATAAATGAATTGAATAGTCTTTATGTTTAATGATGTGCTTTAACATTATTTAGCTGAGCTTTCATTTGTGTCAGTCTGGTATTCAAATTCCCACTCATAACAGACAACTCAAACTGCATTATCAAAAATATTTTTTTATTTTTAAAACCGCACTATAGTTTATCTTGGTATATAATACGGCACAATCAAAGAAACACCAGTTAATAGGCTAAAAGGTGTAGAAATATATACATTTAAATTCATGGTATCGCCAATAATGATATAACCCATATATTGATGACCATGCAAAGACCAATAAATATATATTCGCTTTTCTGGCGTTTAACCCAGTAATAATTGAAAAGCTTTAATTAATACTGCAACATAGCTATTTTGGCGATCCTCTTATTTGTATGACTGTGGGCTAGTTCCTACACTCATCTAAAGATTGGGTGCACAATAGATGATGTTTGGGACGCTGTATGTGGTGAGCATGAGGTGTGAAGGGCAGTATCCCTATATTTTTATTGGCCTGAAGTCCTAATATTCTACTATGGAAATGTGTTCGATTCCCTTAAACCATGTTGCCAGGCATGGTATGGAAAGAAAAGTGTCCCTCCTTCACTTTTGCCAGTTCGTATGTCAAAGTAGATATTGTCACCATAACCTCTGCATATATATTGGGGGTGTCTTTCAAACACCGAGGCAGCAATGTGGCATGTATCCCTTATCCAGAAATGCTGGAAGCAATTGCATATATTCCCTGCAGATGAACTCTGCTAATTTTCCCTGCAGATAGATAAGTCTACAACAAAGTCTAGTGGGTTCCTCCACAGAGAGATGTTGAAGAAAGCTTAAATCACATGAATCACAGTGAAAAGGTACACGACCTGAGAGATTAAAGATAGAGATATGTATACTGTCTTTGTTGTGAACAGAGAAAGAGTTCAGCACTAATTTTTGGCTGAACAGGTTTTGCCTAGGAACGTCATTAAGATACTCTCTAGGATTTACCACATTTTATCCCAGTTCTTGGCCTAAAATAGACTATCTGTTCAGCGCAATTGCTCAACAATCCTCATAGACTCGTGTCTTGTCTTGCAGCTTCTATCAGGATCATGGCACTACAGATCTTACGAGTGTACCGAATGTCGTAATATAAGCAGTTCATTGACTTTTTCTATATGTCATCAGTGGCAGTTCTAGCTCAAATAAAATTCCATAGACACATTTGATTCTCCATGGACTTCTAGTTTCAATTCTAAAAAAGCGATCAGTGCCATATACAGCACAATATAATTATATGTATAGTAATATTAGTAGCTGATGGATGGAAAATATCAGAAAAATAGAAACATTCAAAAAGATTTTGTATGTGAATACGGGAAATAAGAAACACAACAACACACAATTTTATTTGTATTACAGTTATTGCAGCTGAGATTAGCACATAACATGTAGAGCATAAATACCTATAAAGTATCACAAGCTGATATATAAGTACATTTCAAGCCATATATAGATATGTTTATAGAGGGAGAGATAACACAGCAAAGCACTCACAGTTCATATAAATGGCTTTTTTCAGTCCACACAACTTGGTCATAAAAGTAAACTATGTTCAGTATAGCAAGCAATTAGGCATTCAAATATTCTAAGGTTCTATGCTATGTGATAAATACAGTGAGTCATTTCGTAGTATTGAACCCAAGCAAACATCATATTTTTTTTACAACTTTTCGAAGACATACACTGGCTCTATTTTCTCCTAATGACACCACATGTATTGGTAAACATGTTGGGCCTGAGTCACAAAGGTAGACTTACACTTTTGTGTAAGTTTACCATTGTTTGCCTTTCACAAAGATATTTTACTAGTAGTATCTTTACAACGGCGGAGTCTCCACACATAAAAATATAGGACTGCCTAATCTTTTAAAAGCGGATATTCCACAGTCAAAAAGATACTAATAGTGAAATACCTTTGTGAATAGCAAACAATGGTACATTTACAAAAAAAATCGGAAATTTAGCTTTGTCTTTATTTTTTGTACGTATAGTACATGCAAATCTGCATTGACACCAATAGGAGAATACTGGATTAATATTGGTGTTGCAAAGAATCTGATAAAATCAAGCTAGATCTAATTGATTGCTGGAACTCTTCATAGAGAGACTTTTTGTTAAAGCACTTCTGATATTGAAAGTAAAGAACATAGGCCGTGGCGTATGTCAGTCTCTTGTAGTGACAATTCCTTAAACTTCCAAACTCACAGACTTTGCAACCACAAAACAGTGTGTAGCAATGTTGCAGGTTTTGGGGAAAGCGGACCCACTGAGCACCCTCTACCATCCCTTAAGCACTCAGAAGTATGATGGGGAATACAATAACACCAACCGAGAGATTGTGGCACAACAGGGAAACATAAGCAGGAGAAAGGGTGGAAGAAAACCCAGAGGGAACTTCCTTAGGATAGTATCATTTCAGTACTGTAAAAAAGCCCTCATTCTCAGGGAGGAGTAGAGCCACAGTTAGGATGCCATCGAGGATCAGGTTAAATAAAGTCTTGAACAGTGGAAGAAAGGCTTACCCATTTATTTGCAAATGGTATAATAATGAGCTTTTGACAGACAGATGCCAGGCAAATACCCTTGGACGTTAGAGCAAATGGAATGTAATTTGCTGAGAAGGAAGGATAGTGGGAGGCAAAACAGAGGGCAAGAAATCAGGAGAAAATATATAGTATATTTAATGGAAGTCAGATATAACAAATTCAGTGGTCATTCCACACCATGATCTTGTGATGTGCACCTTCCAGATAATACCTCAAATGGATGAAAGCTTTGTTTATCTCATGGAATTGTCAATCATATATGGCATAGTTCTTCTTGGTTTCAGCCAGACTTCATGAATAATACACAACAGGATGTAAATCCTCAGTCATCTCATCTCTCTAAGATAGCACATTCCTGATGGTAAGCAAGGAGGCATCCTAGTCTACCATAAATTGTGAACCTATGTCAGGGTGTCTCAGAATAAGTGACGTAGTGAACGCTTTCTTGAACTGTTGGAGTGCTTGTTTATAATCTTTGCCCCACTTCAATGCCATTCTATTTCTTGTTAGGCAGATAATGGGTTGCATAATGATTGAGAAGTCTTGAATGAAAAAGTGGCAAAACCAACAAATCCCTGAACTTCTTCCTCCAACTGCAGGGATAGCCTCTCCAAGACTGCTCTGGCTTTAGGCGCATCAGTTTTGATCCCTTCTTCAGATATTTTGAAGCCTAGAAATAACATTTTGCGCACTTCTAATCTACTCTTTCCAACCTTAGCACGCCAGCCACGCTTGCGTACCTGTCACACATATTTTTTTGAAGCTGTTTCAAGATGTCTGAATAGATCAGAATGTCATCACAGTAGACCACCAGAATAACATCTAGCAAGTTTTGCCTATGCCACCAAATGCTCAAATGCAACAGGGGGATTACATAATCCGAAGGGCATCACCAGATTTGGAAGTATCCATACCATATATTGAATGCCATTTTCCATTCATCACTCTCTCGAGTTCTCACCAGATTGTAAGCTCCTCTTAAGTCCAGTTTGGTGAAGATATTTGCGTTCTTGACTTGATCTAGCAATGCAGAAATGAGAGGCAGAGCATATCTTTTTCTAGGTAATGCCATTGCTTTCTTTATAGCCAATACATGGATAGAACTCACAATTAGATTTTGGTACATAAATGATAGGGGCCAGTTTTGGTGATGTAGAGAGACTTAATAAATCTTTTCCCAGGTTTTGTTGCAAATAATGACTTAACACATCATCTTATTTTACTATAAGAGGATAAATACTCCCATGTGGTATTGGCTTAACTGGAAATAGTTCAATGGAACAATCAAAATCAATGTGCGGTGTTAAGGTATCCCGCCCCCTGTTTTTTCTGAAGACATCCAGGAATTCTGGATAGTCTTCCACTACTGTATTCTCATACTTTCTCTTGCATACTGGCAAAGGTGGGTCTAATGTGAATCAACTTAAGGCTGAATCTTCATGGCTACGGAGGCAGCCAAACAATCTTTTTTGGCAATATAGAGAATCAAAAGTAATTGGTTGTAGTTTCCCATTGATTTGTGAATTATGTACTTTTGTTCAAATGGTCCTCAGCACAATGAGGAATGAAGGGGAATTGTTTAAATGGAAATTGATCTGTTCCACATGTTCCTTTAGAGTAGCCAGGAGAAGAATTTTTGTAACATCTCCTGGTTATAACATGGTCCCATTAATTCCCAAAATCAGTTCAGGTACACTGTTTGTGACATACTAAATCTGAAGTCTTATCTGGAAATCATAATACAAAAAGCACCACAAAGCACCTGAATTCGCAAATGAAAGAATCAACTGGGGTCCTTGAGGCGTTGTAATCAGAACTTTTAAGTGGAAATAGCTTTATTAGCAAAGGGCACTTCATTAATTTCTTGGCCCATTCCTTATACATTCTTTAGGAATGAGTCAGTTTGTTTCCCACCATCTTAGGACAAGCTAGTACAAAGTGCCCTTTCTTGCCACAATACACAATATTCCTGCTATGCTTCTCCTTCCCTTCTCTTCCATTGTAAAGGATTTCTTAAATTCCTCTACTTGCATCAGTTTTTAAATCTGGCTTTCGACTATCTATCTGTCACAGGTGTTTCCCAGGATATTTTCACAAATCCTATTCTTTCTCCATTACAACACTTTAATTGTGCATTAATTTGTAGAGTTAGATCAGTCAATTCCATGAAGGCCATAGGACGAATCAACACAATTAAAATTATTTCTTTATGATCTTCTATTAAGCCTTGATAGAATGCAGTTCTGACTGATTCACCTGACAAGAAAGCCTTGGATACCAATCCTTGTAAATATAATTTATAATTTCAGAAGGTTTTGTTAAGAAACATGGCATTTTTTGAAGATATCTATGTCCTTGGGTAATCCATCTTCCTTTAAATATACTCACTTTCTCTCGTCTGTTCTTGTATCTACCATGTTAGAACATATAGTGGCCTCATACAGATATATTTGTGGGCATTCATATATATATTAACCCTGGGCATAGTTTGTGAAGTAGCACTACGCGAAGCTACGCAAAGTGCACTTCGCACTACGCGAGCTACGCGTAGCACTTCGCGAACTGCGTAGTACCCTGTTCGCACTGTGCAATATGCTGTTTTCAATGATTGCACAGTGCGGACAAGCATCCGGCACTGTGCAATCATTGAAAACGGCATCTTGCACAGTGCGAGCTGTAGTTTTCTGCCGCTCGAGTAGATTTTTACTCAAGCGACAGCTTTCTCAATGCGGACTGGTAGTTTCTCATCGCGAGTATACACGACCACTCGCAATGAGAAACCTGACCTCCTCGCGTTGAGAATCTCGCCAGGACGTTTATTTTCCACGCTCGCGATCGGCAACTTGATGTTGCTTATCGCGAACAAGCAAAAAATCAAGTCTCGCCGGGATGTCATTTTGCTTGCTCGCGGTCGCCAACTTGATGTTGAGGACAGCGAGCAAGCAAAAAATGATCGCTGCACTACGCAAAGCTACGCTACGCATGTTTGCACTGTGATATGTGCAATTCGCGTAGTGCGAAGTAGCGCAAACTTTGCAAACTACGCAAGCGTAGCATAGTGCTTTGCCCAGGCTTAATATATATTCACACAAAGTAGATGACTATGATTTCAATATATTTGAACATATTGATTCTCGAATAGTTCAGCTACTCATGTGAATAAAGAATTGTGCGTATAGTGTTTTCTCTGTCTTTGCTAATTTTGCCCTCTCCTCAAATAATTATGTTTGTTATTAACCAGTAATTCAAAGTTGCCCAACAATAGTAATGGACCAGGCCAGTATAAGAGCTCAACATCTAGATTGTAATATTTAGTTGTAGCTGCTGAATTAGTATCATCTAAATAGTATAGAGCAAATGAGCAACCTTTATTTCAACCTTAAAATAGTCAATTGCTTAATATTTTGTACAACTAATTGTGGGTTTACGATGTATATTGTCACCTATTCAAATGAAGATGTTTGATATGTGAT
Source organism: Triturus cristatus (assembly GCF_964204655.1). Taxonomy (NCBI): domain Eukaryota; kingdom Metazoa; phylum Chordata; class Amphibia; order Caudata; family Salamandridae; genus Triturus; species Triturus cristatus. The sequence goes on along the minus strand of NC_140593.1, from coordinate 364,513,648 downwards.
AAAGCATATAGGTTACCCTATATAGAAGGATTTATCTTTTAAGCTATGTGCATCTATGAAAGCCGTAGGATTTGCTTTGCAATATAGAGCATCTTCCCTTATGAATTGCTGTTCTGCCATCCCAGTTATCCAATTTTCTCTAACCACCACAGTTGAACACTACATTTTCCAACTTCTTAAAGAAATGTGAATTTGAGTTTCTTCCCTTTTCTGCATCATTTTTTATCAGCTCATCAACTGAATATTTTATTGCAACCCTTTCCATTTTAGAAACCAAGCAGTATTGTTCTCCTCTAGGTTTATATTCTATTTGTAAAGTGCGCCTCATAGGACACAAACACTAAGGTACTAACTGATGGAGCATGAATAAATCTTTGAATTTGGTCAGAAAGGTTAGTGAGGCATTAGTTATTAATATCATCGGTCATATATCATGTGCAGTTTCTGTAGAAAGACTTTAGATGCTTTACCTGCTGTCACCAAACAATAAAGTAGGAGTGAGCTCATTTGTTCAATCACCCTAAGTAGAGGTACCTGTGACTACTTTACTTATCAGCCATGGGGTTGTTTGGATGCTTTAGTTCTTTAAGTATACAACTAGCTATAGAGGAGGTCTCATTTAGTCACCTTAGTGTACAATGACTGGTCCTGATAAAAAATGATAACTATGCACGACAGTGTGCAGAAACTGCTTTCTTTTTATGCCTGTCTCACTCTGACTAGGGTTCCTTGCCACTCGCTGCCTTGCTATATTGTGTCCCCTCAGAAGCATCATAGATAAATGCTCAGATGCATATTGACACCAACAGGCCTCATGTCCCTGGGACCATGTAGGTCATAAGCATATTTTTCTGAGTGAGTCTTAAATTGCCAGTGCAGGGTTATGTATAGCACTACAGTCCTGTGTCTTATCAGTCTTTTTTTATTTTTTATTATTATAACTTTTTATTAAATTAAGTCACAGAGTCATCATTATAGAATCATAGTACATGTCAATAAAGAGTTACAGTGCATACACAATCGCATGTTACACATTTTAAGCAATCAGTGGTGTTACTGTACGGTTCTCCTGTGCATTGCCATATCATCTGTTGGTGATGTACAAATATTGCCTCTAAACCCATTCCATCCCCCCCATTTCCGATCCCATTTCTTAGGGCAGCCCCACATTTTGTAGACCTCCTTCTCTGCTGTCATGCATTGGTCCATTTCTCCCACCCATCCTACTGTCAAAGGCCGTGTGTTGGAACCCCAGAGTCGCGCAATAGCTCTCTTTACTAATAGGTATCCCAGTGCCACCCATTGTTGTTCTATTTCTGTCAGATCAGGATTCCCAAGCAAGGTGTCAGAGTGATTTGTTTACCTAACGTGTCTCTCACTTTTTTGGTCCCATTATTCCATAAGGGGCGTATTTCGGGCAGTCCCAGAGAATATGGTAAAAGGTGCTATCTTGACCACAATTTCGAAGACATAGTGCGGTTGCCCTGCTACCTATCTTTTCTAGAAGTACCCCTGAGAGGTATGAGCGATGTAGGATTTTCAGTTGGATAAGACAAAAGCGACATCAGTGCGGTTTGCCAGTCCTCATCGTCTATGGGCCCTACGTCCCTTTGCCATTGGTCCAGGAGGGTCTGGAAGGAATCCGGTAAGTTTTTACAGAGCTTGCGATATGTACAAGATACAGCCTTTGTTATGAGTGGTTCAGAGAGTAGACAGTCCTCTAGAGGAGAAGAGTCTGGTATGGAGGACATGTCAGGGATATTGTTCTGGAGTGCGTGCCTGATTTGCAAGTATCGAAAAATTTCCCCCGATGCTAGGTTGTGTTTGGTCTGCAGCTCCTTGAAAGTGATGAATTTGCCCCTGTGTATAAGGTCGCCAATATTTGTAATGCCAATAGTGTCCCATTAATCGAAGCCCACGTGATGGCAGAGTAGTCCCAGCCTCTGTGTGGACCAAAGCGGCGTAGATTTTGTGAGTTTGTCTGCCCATCCCAAACATTTAGTTGCTTGATGCCAGACAGCCACGGTCTGTGACATGGGTGCAAGGTATCGGCCCCGTCGGGCTTACTATAGAGGGCACCCAGATATCCTCTCTCCCAATTTGGTAGCTCTCCAGGTGGAAGGCCGGATTGGACAGGGAGCCGTGAATCCAGTCGTTTGTGGCTACTAATTGTGTGGCCCCATAGTATAAGCGCAGGTCAGGGAGGGCAATTCCACCATTGTACCACCCCTTTGTCAATTTGTGGAGAGCGATGCGAGGCGTTTTCCCATCCCAGAGCAAGGTATGGATTTCTCCCTCTATAGCCGCGAAGTAGGTGTCAGCGATGGGGAATGGGCAATTTTGGAGCAGATATAAAAATCTAGGGAGAGCGAGCATTTTAAATAAGGCTGCTCTTCCCAGGAGGGACAGGGGCAGCGTTCTCCAATGTTTAACATCCTCTTGTAGCCACCTTAGGGGGCCCAAAAGATTGCACTCATAGAATATTTTGGAATCAGATATAATATAAATTCCCAAATATTTTAAACTCTCGGTGGTCACATCAATTTCATACCCACGTGGTAGTCTAGGTGGAGGGCCGTGTAGAACATAAAGTACTGATTTAGACCAGTTAATAGTGTACCCAGAGTACTTACCAAAGTTAACTATAACATTGAGAAGGCTATTAAGTGAAGCTCTTGGGGACGCCAAGTAAATCAAGATATCGTCTGCATATAACAAGACTTTATCCTCCCTATCTTCACTCCATCGCATGCCCCGTGTTGACACATCACGTCTAATCCAGTGTGTGAGTGGCTCCAAAGTCAATGCGAACAGAAGGGGGGACAGGGGACATCCCTCTCTGCAATTTAAACGTACGCAGCGTATGGTTATTCACTCTACCTTGGGCCAACAGTTTGGAGTATAACAATGCCACCCACTGCTGAAATCGAGGACCGAAGCCGAACTTCGCTGGGACCTCAAATAAGTAAGGCCACTCTATGGAGTCGAACGCCATAGCAGCATCTAATGACAACATAACCGCGTCTTCTTGTAGATATGGTTGTCGGCTCAGGACGTTGTGGACTCGGCGGATGTTTAAAGCCGTACTATGGCCCGGTATAAAACCTGATTGATCCTCATGGATTAGGGAGGGAAGAATTGTGATCAGGCGTTTCACAAGGAGTTTTGCCAGTATCTTGGCTTCTGAGAATATTAAAGAGATGGGTCTATATGAGCTGCAGCTGGTCACCGGTTTACCAGGTCTATGTATGATAGCGATAGACGCTAGTCTCTGATCCAAAGGGAACATACCCTGTTCTAGGCTTTTGTGGCCATGCCCTTGAGGAATTCGATGGGAATCCCGTTGGATCCCTTTGCTTTCCCGGAGTTAACAGCAAATATGGCTTTTCAAATTTCCTCTGCTGTTATGTCCGCGTCCAAGGCTTCTTTGTCATTTTCTGAGATAGTGGGTAGAGGCATTTCCTCCAAAAGCTGGTGTGAGTCATCAGAGGATGTGGTTATTTTGGAAGAATATATCGCCTCTAGGTGATCTGCAAATGCTTCTGCCACCTCTTGTGGATCAGTCACCTGTGTCCCATCTTCAAGTAAGAGTTCAGGGACCCATCTGGCCACCTGATCCCTTCGCTCCAACCACGCCAGCATTTTCCCAGCTCGTTCACCCAATTCGTACACTCTATGACATGTGCGGAGGAGTCTGGCCTGAGTTTTTTTCCCGAGCAAGAGCGTTATATTCTAGCTGTTTATTTCGGAGAGCCTGGGCCATAGCGTCAGTGGGTTGGGTGTTATGTACTTTTTCTAGGTGGAGTAAGTCTCTTTCTAGTTGAGTCAATTGAATATTGTGGTTTCGAATATAGCCAATCTTTAGTGCTAGTGCACACACCTTAATTAGGCCTCCCAAATAGTGTTGGCTGAGTCGACAGAGCCAACATTTTCATTGAAATAATAGTCTGTGTGTTCGGCCAAGTAGTCCTTAATGTCTGGGATCGTCAAGAGCCATGGGTTTATAATTATGGGGCCTTGAGTACATTGTCGAGGGAAAGTAAGGTCTATCCTGAGGGAAGAGTGGTCTGATATACCTCTCGGGAGGCAGTTGGGATGTTGGAATAGGCCTATATCCGCTAGAGACGTAAAGAAATAATCAATGCGAGACATACTTTTGTGCGCGTTGGAGTAGTGTGTGAAATATGCTGTGGCGGGGTTGAATGTCCACCATATGTCAGTGAGACCTAGTGCCTGGGTGAAGTCGGTCAGATGCGTGGTCCGTCGAGCAGAGGGTGTCTGGGGGTGTCTATCCAGCATCTCGTCCATTACCATGTTAAAGTCCCCCCCAAGTATAATAACACCCTGTGGGAGATCCACAAGAATTTTTCCCAGATCTTGCAGTGCAATCTTACCCAATAAGAGTGGAAGATATATTGAGACTACATCGAGTGGTCTACCCTCCCACAACGCCTCGAGCACATCAAACCGACCCTGCGGGTCGCTCCACACCTGGATAGGTGTGAGGGCGGCAAGGTTTTTACGTTTAAGTATATCCGTGCCCCTAGAGCCCGACGTAAACCCAGCATGAACTAAAAGTTTATAACCCCATCTGTTAAGAGCCTTGCAGCTATTTCCCACTAGGTGAGTTTCTTGCAACAATATTAAATCTGGTAGCTGTCGTTTGAGATACTGTAAAACGATCCCCTTTTTAGCTTACTCCCCAACCCATTAACATTCCATGTCAGTATGGACAACTTCATATCTCTCTTGTCCGTCATATCAGGCAATAGTGGAGAACCAAGGGGGTAGGTAGTGCAAAAAAGCAATTTGACATGATAGCACCAACAGGGCCACTCCCGCCCAAGCCTCCCGAGCACATGGACAATGTGAATACTGCAGAACTCGTATCAGGCGCAAGTATATTGTTCTGATTACTCTGTGTGAAGATAAACAACCCGTCCATCCCCCCATCCCTTACCCCTCCCTGCTCCCCTGCCAGTGGAATTACAACTTTCCACTCCCCAACAAGGTAGAGTGCCTGTCGCCCACCCCATCGGGTGGGTAGGGTGCCTGGTTAACCACCACCACCACCCCTCGCCTAATGCAACGTAGTGTATATCATAGCTTTTAGGTATGTGAGTTAGAATCCGATCCTTAGTCAAACAAAACTTGTATAATAGGCAGCTAACTACATCAAGATATTGAAACAAAAAAGTTACTGAGGCGGTGTCATGGCCGGAGATGTGACGTCACAACTATATTTTGGCAGACTCCCTTTTAGTTGTTGAAATGAGCCGCAGTCTACAAATCACTGGGTGCTGGAGAGGCCCAGGAGAGTCAGTGAGGACAGATAAAGTTCGGTATTTTAGCTCAGTCACCCATCTGGGTCTTCTTCCAGTCGCTGTTCCTCGGATACCAGGGGAGCACGATGATTAACGTTAACGTCCTTGTTGTTGTTTCTCCCTGATGGCCGTCCCACTCTTCGCCACCCATCAGGCCATTCCCAAGCTTCCTCCGGAGAAAGAAACAACCAAGACTGTCCCTCCGATTACACTCAGAGTTTAGCCGGGAACAGCATAGAGTATTTGATTTCTTTGTCGCGCAGGGCTTTCTTCACAGCCGTGAAGCTGTGCCTCTGGGCCTGAACTTTAACGGTGAAGTCCGGAAAGAAAGTGACGTTAGCATTGTCGATCTTCACTGGAGAGCCGGCCCTTGCTGTTTGTAATACATCGCTGTGCCAAAAATTAAAGACTCTTGCAATTATCAGTCTAGGAGGAGCACCAGGTTTTGGACATCCGCCCGGGACCCTGTGGGCTTATTCAATGGAGAAGTAACTAGAGAGTTGCTTTGGTTGGAGTTTGTGGAGCACCAAGTCGTCTACAAAAAGATCCATGGCTGGTCCTCCCGATCTTTCAGGGACTCCCAGAATACGAATCTTGTTCCGCCTCGCCCTCCCTTCATAGTCATCCAGGAGTTCTTCCATCTTTTTCTGTTGGTCTTGAATCTGGGTGACTTGCCGTTGTAGAGTAGAGTTATCGGACACCAAAGCTTTTGTAGTGATCTCCACATCCTTGACTCTAGAATCCATTTTTTAAAATCCGCTCGGAGGATGGTCACTTCTATGTTCACAGAATCAATCCGGGTCTCCAGTGATGCTCGTATACCCACTATTGCCTCAATAACGTCTTCGAGAGTAGGGGCTTTGGTCGAGGAGCGAGGTTGCGATGTCTTGGGGTCATCCCCTGCTGTCGCCTCTGTATCTTCCCCTTGCTTAGTCCATGCGAACTTTGCCAACTATTTTTGGGTCTGAAACTTAAGACCCTTATTAGTAGCCATTTTAACAACCAGGAGACAGGGGGGCCAGAGGGAGTCCGGAAATACCCACAGAAAGCTGAGGACAACACCTGTAGTATCCGCCGCCGTCACGGAAGAGGAGGGCGATCCTCCATCGGACTGTCAGGGTTCCAGGTGCGTCCACCAGAGCAGGAAGGAGTGCGCTCTTTTTCTGGTTGTCAAGGTGGGGCTGGCGCTACAACAGCATACTATATGTAGAGGGCCACGATCAGTGAGGAACTGTTACTCTGGCAGTCAGCCCGGTGCCGGCCATGTTGCAAATCAGACCCGTGGTGGAAGGATCATCTCCCTTCGCTCCCCGTGTACTATGTAAGCCAGGAGGCTGTAGCGTTATTCGTTTCCCCGCCACAATGTCCGCCGGGGACACAGTGGGACAAGCAGAAATGAAGTCCAAGTGCCGCCCTAGACACACGTCCAACATATAATGCCAGTCTTTGTAGGCCCTAGAGTACCGGCCTAGAGTAGCAGGGCAGCCTGATGCTCCTCTCTCTGCTGGCGCCTCGGTTGAAGGTTCTCGGGTACAATATACGGCTCAGTGGGCCAATGTCAGCCACTTCTCCCCCAGCTATAATGCTCCCCGTGAATTTAGAGGCAGGTACAAGTGGGCCTCAAAGCCGGGGTCTCAAGTCGCGTTGTGCCGCTCTGCGCCTTGCGTTTGTCTTCAGCATCAGGCGGGTGTTCAGGAGATGGGGTTGTCTCGAGGGCGAGTCAGCGCCCCCGCGGAAAGGCCACAAAGCCGGGGAACTCGCCTCGCCAGTCCGCCAACGCCAGTCCCTCGCAGTACGGCGGCATTCGATCGCCTCTGTATCACCAGCAGAGTCCAGAGGCTCTCCGCTCATATATCGATCGCGATCTTCAGCGGCGCCGTCTGCTTACGCTGCTCTGTAGCCGATCGCAGCTTCCTCACCTCCATCCGTCCACCATCTTAGGGTTCCCCCGGCTTCTCAGATCGGCAGGGTTTTCACTTCTCAGAACCTGAGCAGGTCGATCATAAAGTAGCGTTCTTGTGCTGGATCAGGTTGGGAGGCAATTCCCGTGGAAAGGGGGGAATCTGCCTGGTTGATAACAGAGAAATGATCGGATATGTAGGCGAGGGCTGCGGAGCCGCTTCAGAGAGCGACCATTTCCAACGACCGCTAGCCACGCCCCCAAGTCCTGTGTTTTAATTAGTGCTACTATGTAGATAATGTAGGTACATTTCTCCACAACTCTTCAAGAGCTGTAAAGTAACCAGAATCGCTTTATAAAGTTTCATACTAAATAAATTAAGGACTTCCATGATGGTTGGTGTACAGGCCATGAAGTGCAAAGAGGGCACATATGTTTCCCATGCCTGTATTGTGGTTTTACTTGTAGGAGTCTTGCAATAGGCCAGGGTTTTCATAGGAGAAGTGTGTAGGTGAGTATATATGTGCAGTCATCTGTAATATTTATTCATTTGCTTTTTGTATAGCACAAATGAGACATGGTGAGGAGTGTTAGAAATGGAATTCTTGGTTAGCTGAGGTATGCACCCAGGCCAAGCAGGATCCACCACTCTAGTTAGGGTAAGCTAGATACAAACTAAAAGATAACCTGTGCTCACCCTCTGGTAGCTTGGCACAGAGCAGTCAGGCTTATCTAAAGAATCAGTATGTAAAGTATCTGTGCAAAACCCACACACAGTAATACAATGAATACACCGCAAAATGACTGCACACAGGTTTAGAAAATGGAGAAAATGTATCTTAGTAAAACAAGACCAAAAGGACAAAAATCCAATCAGTAAAAGTTGAGATACAATTTTTTTAAGATTAAATGCAAAAACAGTGCTTAGAAGTCACTAGTGGTCAAAAGGTTACTTTTGGTTGTGAGGGACCAGTGTAAATCCACTGTTCAGGCTGACCATTATAGAGGGCAGGCTGGCTACAATAACCAGAAACGTCCCGCTGAAGAAATACCTTGGCCGGAGCAAGTGTTGATGACGAGAGCCTAGTGCATCATTGAGCCATGCAAAGGGGGTCCTGTGTCACCATCAAACTCCATTAAGGTGAATGAAATGCATCATCGTCCAGCCGTGCCGAGTGCCATCATCGACCCACGCAGGCTGTGAATCCGCTGCTAGCGAGCAGCCTCTCTCTCGGCGATGCATTGGTTTTTGTAGAAATCAGCTGCAGAACTCACTTCTAAGGCCCAGAACCTGGAACTGACACCTCAGGCAAAGGCTGGACTCACAGACAGCAGAGTCCAGCAGCACCAGCAGAAGTGTAGGAAGTCTTTTGTGTCCCTGAGACTGCAGACAACAGGAGGCAAGCAAGCAGGCCTACAAAAAGAAGGTCCAAGAAATAGGAGGAGGAAGGCAAAACATTTGGGGTGACCCTTAACCCCTTCCCCGCTCATGACGGAGCCGCTCCGTCATGAGCCACGGTGGCCGTGTGCTCATGACGGAACGGTTCCGTCATGTCACGGCCGTTGGCGGCCGCTCCGCCTACGCGGCGCTGTTTCCCCGCCTGTGCGGGGGGACAACGCAAATGGGCGGAGTCATGACGGAACCGTTCCGTCATGAGCACAGCTCAACCGTGGCTCATGACGGAGCGGCTCCGTCATGAGCACAGCGCCACCGCGCTGCCCCCCCCCGCTCCCCCCAGCGCTGCGGCGGAATTCCCGCCGCAGCGAAAGGGTTAATAGAGGATTATTTTACAACAAGAAGTTTACATGAGGACATAAATATATACAAGTAAAGATAGGAAAGCAAGTAACATAAGAAATTATAAATGGAAAGGGACTATAAAATATTAACACTTGTAGGAAAATTGTATTTTCTTTCTACCATCGATTTGTGAGTTTAATGTCAGTGTGGAGAGGAGCCATTGGTTTCCATTGAAGTGGCAAATTGGAGTTCTTACCACCCTGAGAAATAGCTTGGTGCTGGTCCTAACTATCTTTATGATCATTTTCACCAAATGTCCGATACTCAAGTGCTGCACCAGTCCTTGAGATAATGTTTCTAATTGCAAGTGGTTATTGAATAGGAGTGTTCTGAGTTATCTCTTGACCTTACTATAAGGAGAAAATGTCCTTTTTGAGCTAGGGCTGGAGCTCCATCTGAAGGTACAACTGCTGAAAAAGCTTCTGTCTGAATCTTTGAATTTTAAAGGCTGATTTTTACTGAAGGAAAGAGTCAGGACTTCATAGTGATTGAGCCAGCAGAGATTATTAATTTGCTGGAAAGATAGTTTGGACAGCCACCATGAACTGTTTTGTCTACTATGTATAGATACAGAAAGTATGCTGTTCCTAATTACGAGACAAGGGAAAACTAGGGGAACTGATTTTGCGCTGTCATGAGAAGTAGGAGGACGGGGCTGTGTGTCATGCTTCATCATAGGGCTGTTCCTCGTCAGGTCAACGCTGCAATTCCTGATGGGCTCCCTAGGAGCGGCTCTTTGACAGAGATCTTTTATTCCAAATTGCCGTTTGGTACCGTGTGGGTGAGAGGCCTAACCAGTGTAGATGAGTGAGGTAGTGTGTTAATTATATTTGTTAGATATCTCTCACATCACCGCAGGACTGTTTCCAATCTATTGTTCCATGTTCTTCAAATATGTGGTATGTGAGATCCCGTCCAACATTTTTTGGATATCTATGGCAGCTTGCAAGTATTTATAATATGGATTTCGGTGATTGTATGACATAATTTCGAAAGACAAAAATTCGACCTACAAAAATATCGCAACAAAAATATCGTGGTCAAGAATATCGACATCCTATCTACAACATGGTAAGTACAAAAATATCGATAATTTAATATCGATGTCAAAAATATCGTAATTCAAAAATATCGTTTTTTTTTTAGTTTAAAAAAATATGTAAAATAAACCAAATAATACTTATAAATCAAAGAAACATAATTAAATATATTGTATAATATGTAAAATGTATAATAAATATAAATAATTAAATGAAACTTTAATGAAACATATATATATAATATATAATATATACACTTACTTAATAATTACTTTTAATAATAATTTCTGTAACATATAAATTATTAAATATTTATTTAAATTACCAATACATCTATACACATAAAACAATAACATTAATAAATATTAAATAATTACATATAGCAAATAATAATCAATAATTTTAATTTGAATAATTTTTATTATTAATTATATATTACAATAGCTAAAATATTACAAAACATATTTAATATCAGACACAATAAAACTACTAGTCCAACTTCAACAAAAACAACAGTAAAGAAAATGTTGGATAGCGTAGGGGTAAAAATAACTATTCCAACTCCCGAGAGTGCAACAGTAGGGAAAACATTGGATAGCGTAGGGGTAAAAATTACTATTCCAACTCCAAAGAGTGCAACAGTAGGGAAAGCGTTGGATAGCGTAGGGGTAAAAATTACTATTCCAACTCCAGAGAGTGCAATAGTAGGGAAAGTGTTGGATAGCGTAATGGTAAAAATTACTATTCCCACTCCAGAGAGTGCAATAGTAGGGAAAGTGTTGGATAGCGTAAGGGTAAAAATTACTATTCCCACTCCAGACAGAGCAACAGTAGGGAAAACGTTGGATAGCGTAGGGGTACAAATAACTATTCCAACTCCAAAGAGTGCAACAGTAGGGAAAACGTTGGATAGCGTAGGGGTAAAAATTACTATTCCAACTCCAGAGAGTGCAATAGTAGGGAAAGTGTTGGATAGCGTAAGGGTAAAATCTACTATTCCCACTCCAGAGAGTGCAATAGTAGGGAAAGTGTTGGATAGCGTAAGGGTAAAATTTACTATTCCCACTCCAGAGAGTGCAACAGTATAGAAAACGTTGGATAGCGTAGTGGTAAAAATAACTATTCCAACTCCAAAGAGTGCAACAGTAGGGAAAACGTTGGATAGCGTAGGGGTAAAAATTACTATTCCAACTCCAGAGAGTGCAATAGTAGGGAAAGTGTTGGATAGCGTAAGGGTAAAATTTACTATTCCCACTCCAGAGAATGCAATAGTAGGGAAAGTGTTGGATAGCGTAAGGGTAAAAATTACTATTCCAACTCCAGAGAGTGCAATAGTAGGGAAAGTGTTGGATAGCGTAGGGGTAAAAATTACTATTCCAACTCCAGAGAGTGCAACAGTAGGGAAAGCGCTGGATAGCGTAGGGGTAAAAATTACTATTCCAACTCCAAAGAGTGCAACAGTAGGGAAAGCGCTGGATAGCGTAGGGGTAAAAATTACTATTCCAACTCCAGAGAGTGCAACAGTAGGGAAAGCGCTGGATAGCGTAGGGGTAAAAATTACTATTCCCACTCCAGATAGTAAAACAGTTGGGAAAGCACTAGATAGCATAGTGATTCTATGAACATTATAACCAATTCAATAATTTGTTATAAAAAAATTGCATGTTAACAATGTTTAAAAAAAATAATTATTATTAAATACCAATTATGTAAAATAAATATTTAAATAAATAAATTTAAATTACATCCCACACTATTCCCCCTTTAACACACAACACACTACACATACAAAATACACAATATCAATGTATCTCTTATTTACAATTAATAATACATTCTTTATAATTAATATAGTTATTAATTCACTAATTAATACATATTAACTACGAAATTACAAATATTCACCTATTAATTATTAATTAACAATACATTAATTAGCAATAACAACAAATAAAATACAATAATCAATTATTTATATTTACTATATTTAACTAACTAATAACAATTAATTAATAATAATTACAAATAAATAAAATATATCATTATTTATTTTATTTTAATTACATCCAACCCTATTCCCCTATAAACCCACAACCCACTACACATAAAAATTCACATAATTAATTTTAATTATCAATTAATCACTTAATAAAATTAAATCACCAATTAATTACTAATTAACAATTCATTAATTAACTATAACAATAAATAAATATTATTAATAAACTAATTATAATTTATATAATTAACCAAATAATAAATTATTTTTACAATTAATAATTAATTAAAAATTATTTAATCTATTAATCAAATTAATTACCAATTATTAATTTATTACCAATTAATTAATCATAAATACCAATTAAACAATACATATTAATTCATTAATTATAATTACATTACTTCCCACCCTATTCCCTATATAAACCCACAACCCACTACACATAAAAATTCACATAATTAATTTAATTATCAATTAATCACTTAATAAACTTAAATCACCAATTAATTACTAATTAACAATTAATTAATTAACAATAACAATAAATAAATATTAATAATAAAGTAATTATAATGTATATAATTAACCAATTAATAAAATAATTTTACAATTAATAATTAATTAACAATTAATTAATCAATTAATTACCAATTATTAATTAATTACCAATTAATTAATCATAAATACCAATTAAACAATACATATTAATTCATTAATTGTAATTAAATTACTTCCCACCCTATTCCCCTATAAACCCACAACCCGCTCTGATACTAAAACGCTAAATTAAATGTAAAATAATTATAAATCTCTAAACATTTATTTTTAAATGTATTAAAATACATTACAATAATCTTTAACATACAAATAAAATACATATTAAATGACATTACACTAAATAAATATCGATATTATTGACATCGAAATTTTTACTTACGATATTACTTACATCGATATTAAGTACTTCGATATTATTAACTTCGATATTACTTACCTTGGGATCGATATTCTGTCCATCGATATTCTTGACTTCGATATTCTGTACCTACGATATTAAAAACACGATATTATTGTAGGTCGAAATTTAAAACTCGATATTTTGGCTAAACACCGATTTCTGTGTCATGCTTCACTGGAGATCATTAAAGAATTTGTTGCATTGATGAAATGGTTTTGTTTAAGAAGCAGTGTGCCAATTTTCCAGATGTCTGGTCTACAACTATGAGAGACGATTATGTTGGATGCTCACAGATCTGCACCTGCTGGGACCAGGCCTGTGATCAGACCTACATTTTGCACAGGGGCGAGTGAAGCTCTGGAGATTAATTTGAACACATGCAACACATATTTTTGTACATGTGCAAATTCTTTTTGGAATATTGCAAAAATGCAAAAAAAGCTTTGCAATTAAGAATTATTGTTTGTCCCATTATCCTATGCATGTTATAGATGCCAGATTTCCCTACCTCTTCACTGAGTTAGTTTGGCATGAATATTTGTCTTTGCTATGCATGCTTTACATCGCATGCCATTACAACGTAGTAGTTACAACGACCGCAGTGTTACATCGCGAACCATTACATTGCAAGTCGTTACAATGACTTGCTGTGGGGAGCACGCTGGATTAAGGAATAGTATAATTTACTATTCCTATTCCAGCTTGTGCAACAGCAGGGGCGGTGTTGGATTGTAAATCCAACACCTTCTTCCCCCTATCGCAAGCAGTTGTAACGACTTGCGATGTAATGGTTTGTGATGTAACAACGCTGCCGTTGTAACAACTGCGTTGTAATGGCATGTGATGTAAAGCATGCGTAGTAAATGCTGTTTCCCTTTTGGCACCCTTCCTATGCGAGAAAGACCAGGGATGATATTTATACATCAGCAGTTGGCCCCCCCAGCTCAGTGATGTTCATGCTCCCTTCTCCATTGATTGAGGCCCACCTGTCATATTATGAGATCCACATCTGCATGGTGGAGATCTCATTTTTGTTTTTCCAAAACAGACCCCCAAAAATTGCTTTCTAAATAGAAAAAAATGAAATGCCCCTGACACGTGTGATGATGTAGCCTATGTGAACGTCTTCATTTTCATGTTCATTACCATATTTATTTATTTTAATATACTTAATGAGAGTTTCAGTTGAAAAGACACTTCTCTACTCTATATCATATTGAAAGAAAAACAATGCTTACTTTTCCATATGGCCCAATGCACCTTTTAGGGATTGCTGTGTAAATGGTGCTCCAGATTTTAACTGCCTACATAGTGCAGCTTGATCTCTGCCTTTTTAACAATAACTGGTGCTATATTAAATGGATCACTTGTTTAAAAAAATACGCTCTGAACGGTCGAACTCTTCAAAAAAACATATCGACAGATGTAGTGTTGCAGTTTCTCTGATATATGAACACGTTGCTGTGCATCATTGGTCAGGAACACCGATTACAAATTTCTGCTTGGCAATAAACACAACGTTCTTCCCTTCTAACAAAATATATGGTATTAAGGGGAATATGTCGTGGGGCCTTTGACCAATCTGGTATCCTTAAAAGATCGCAAATCGTTTGTCTAGCGCTTGATAACAGTTTCATCAATAACTGATAGCCTGCAGCTGTGGCGCGTGCACGTTTTATAGCCGCGCGTCATGCTCAGCCCTGCGATGCCACCATTAGAAGAAGGCAAAATGGCGAGGCAACTATAGATTTTGCTTCAGTCATTGCAAGGTGGTGGTTTTAGAAGAGCGAGAATCTCTTAGACAAGGACCCCCCTGATTTAAAGATTTTTCCAGCCCAGCCGGTCCCCAAAGTGCGTCGAGGTCTCTTTTATCTGTCAGGATGTAACGTTGGTGAGAAATAAAAATAACGCGCAGATGGGGCTATAACTGACCATAACATGTTCCATTGTATTTTCCAGCAATCTCTAATTACAGCGACGCACCAGAGGAAAAGATTTAAAAGGGCAGGTGATGGGATAGGAGAGAAACCTGTTTGACTTAAACACCACCGGATCCCGCGCCATCCGGGCTGATGTACATCAGCTTGACAGCTAATTAGGGTAGACACGAATTTTTCCAATGTAACAGATGTTCGCTAATCAGGCCAGACTTGGAGCCCTTGCGCCAGCAACATTTCATGCACAATTTAACTATCTAAAAGGAATAAACTATTTAATGCATTGTACTAGAGGCACAGCTGTTTCACAATCAGAAAATTTCCTGTCAAAGATGTTCTCTTTAAAACTGACATGTTTTTATATAACTCTGATGGGGTGTTTATAATGTATTAATAGTTGTCAGCAAGAGCTGCTGTCATCATCAAGAAGTAAAATATTTCTGAAGGTATATTAAAATGAACACTCGTTTTCGCTTCCAAAAGCCCATTCAGATAATTGAACAATTATGAATTTGGTCTGTTTCCTTCAAAAGGGTATTTATGAGCCTGGGTTTTAGCACATAAAATCTAAAGCAGAAGGATGATCATAAAAAGGAAATAAGAGTGTATATTTTGATACAAAATGGGTTTAAATAATGGAATATCTTTTTTTTATATAATGTGGCGTTATTTGAATATTTGCACGCACAAAATAAATATATTCCACTTTACTTGCTTTCGATATACATTTCAGTAGCAGACTAAGTACAAAAATATCACAATATCATTATTTGTAAGAGTATTTGTTGTTTTGTGTTTGGTAAGTGCCTCTCTCATCGTAAAACCATGTCACGTTCCTCTTGAGAGAGTAAATGCATTTCAAAATCTAGTTATAGGTAATTCTGTAAAAGGATTTATCACTCAGATATGCACTGCCCGTCTGTTCATCAGTTAAAAAGTTGCCCATGCAGTGACATTTTGAGCGGTAAAGTTGGTCCAAAGTACTCAGCCGACCACAACCTCAATACATACAGAGACAAAAATACAAAAATGCATACACACACGCACAAGGATGCCCACATGCAGACACACTCCCATGGGCAAACACATATCCACATTCACACAAACAACCGAACACACACACACACTATCACGCATCAGTACAGGCACAAACAACCCCGCACCTACAAAGAGATACTCACAGGCACACACACACCGAAACACGCAACACACTCAGGGACACGCATATAGGCCAATGACCCATAATATTAGCTTCCACGTTACACATGTATTTCAGCACATTGCTTTGAATTTTTTCAGAGATGTTTTGAGGCTTGTGCAAAGTGGGCAATTAACATTGGCCTGCACCTTCCACATGGCTTCTGGGAAATGATCTTTTTCTCTCCTTAACTCACCTCTGTATATTTCTTCACACACCTACTCTCCCTCTCTCTGCCTAGGTATATAGCTACCTTAATTTACTCACACTCTTTAAATCTCTATTCAGTGCCATCCTAAGGATTTTGGGGCCCGGATTAGACATAATTCACCTGTTTTTCATGTCATAAATTTCAAAGTTGTTCATAAGAAGGGGCCCATAAAATGTCTTGCCCAGATCCCCAGAAATACTTAAAACAGCGCTGCATATTTCCTCTGCATGATTGCTTGTAGTTTTTCCAGCAGTAGGATTTAATAATATACAAAGGTCCCAACTCAAAGAACTAATTTAAGACAAAAGCCTAAACTTACTACCATTTTGGTATTCACAGAAGGCACTTACTCATTTTGGTATTCACAGAAGGCACTTACTCATCAATGAGTAAGTGCCTTCTGTGAATACCAAAGTGAGTAAGTTACTCAAAATGAGTAAGTTACTAATTTTGGTATTCACAGAAGGCACTTACTCATCTATGAGTAATTGCCTTCTGTGAATTCCAAAATGAGTAAGTGCCTTCTGTGAATACCAAAATGAGTAAGTGGCCTTCTGTGAGTACCAAAATGGTAGTATGTTTAGGATTTTGTCTTAAGTTAGTTCTGTGGATCAGGCCCTATATTTCTAAAGACCATCATTATTTGAATTAGGCATATGTACTCAGTGTTAAGAATATTTCGAAATATTTTTTATTTAACAATTGGGCCCTTATTTGTCATGCTATATTATGTTATGTTATGTTCTCAGATGCTTGGAAACACGCAACTGTCTGTGGACCCTTCAATGTTCGCCAACTATGGACCAATCTCCCAGCTACCATTCCCGGCCAAGGTCTTAAAGAAAATCATTAACAGACACCTCACTGTATATCTCAATGACCACCAACTCCTCGACACCACTGAGTCTGGTTTCAGACCGCATCACAGCATGGAAAATGCCTCTTCGTTGCCACAGATGACATCCTCATGCCTCTGGACAGAGGAGACATGGTGGCCCTCATCCTGCTCGACCTCAATGCAGCATATGACATCCCATTCTCATCCAATACCTACACGACATTGAAAAGGAAGGACACGCACTCTGATGGATCTGCTCCTTCCTGATTGGAAGGACACAGCCAGTCAGCTTGGCACTATATACCTCGGACACCTGGGACTTCATCTGCAGAGTCCCAAAAGAATCCTCCCTGACCCGACCCTCTTCAACACATACATGATCCTTATAGCCAGCATCGTCTGCTCTCATAACATCAATGTCCTCACTATTCAGATGACACGCAACTCATTCTTCCCTTCATGGACAAGATGCACCGTGCCCGGATAAAGTTCAATGCCTGCATAACTGAAATTACCCAGTGGATGAAGACCAAGTGTCTAAAGCTGGACACTGGCAAGACTGAAATAGTGATCTTTGGGAAGAGTACATCACCGTGGAAATACATCTGGTGACCAACAGAGCTGGATCCCCATTCACAAATGATCACTATTTAAACTCCTCACCCACACTTTCAATGCACTGCAAAACACAGGCCCAGCATACCTCACCAATTGCATTTGCTTTTACAAACCTTCCAGATACCTCAGCTCAGCCAGACGCCTGGTGCACAAATTCAGCACATACAGAAAGCCAGATCAGAGCCTTCTCCCACACCACCCCTATAGGTTGGAACAACCTGCTTTTACACATAAGAACCTCCTAATCAATTATTTAATCCTGCAAGAAGCTGAAGATCCAGCTATTATTGTAGTCCTACTAGGCCATAGGTGTGGCTGGACTCACATCTGCCCAGCCCTTCCAACTGATACTGGGCCTAGGGCTGGCCTAGTTAAAGAACAATGTCTTCAGCTTTTTGAAGAATTTAAGAATTGACATGGCGACTCTAATGTAACGGTAGGTCATTTCAGGCTTTAGAAGTGAGGTAAGAGAAGGCATGACCACTGGATCTGATTTTGTGTATGCATAGGAATCCGCCTAAGAGGAGGTGTTTGTGAAAATGGATCTAGTCATTGAGGTATGATGGGCGTATGTTGTGTAGGGCTTTGAACATGTGTGTGAGGAGTTTGAACAAAGCTCATTTGTAGATGGGAAGCCAGTGGAGCTCCCTAAGATGCAGGTTATGTGTGTACGGTAGGTTAAGTGTGAGCCTGATTCCTGCATTCTGTATGGATTGGAATCATCTGGTAAGGTGTGTGATGATTCCAGCATAGAGGACATTCCTGTAGACCAGTTGGCTGGTGATGAGTGCTCAGTGATGGTTCTGTGCGTGCTGGTGGGAAAGTATCACCTGTGTGTTGTTGGTATAGGCTAAGGTGTTGACTATGTGGTTATGAATGACTGTGGTGAGCTGGGAAATTTGGTTGTTGAAGAGGGTAAGTCTTAGGGAGAAACATTGAGGTATTCTACAGAGGAGGTTTTGGGCATCCAAGCCATATGGGGCCAGGCTGACTGACTTGGTTTGGCCTGTCAGGAAGGTGCATATCCAGCTGCGGGTGGTTCCTTGAATGCCAGCTTCATGCCTTTGGGTGAGGATGGGGTGGGAGACCTTGCTAAAACTGCAAAGTGATCAAGGAGGATGCAGGCTGTGGTGTCTCCTTTGTCCATAATCATACAGATGACGCCTGATCTGGTGATGAGGACTGTTTCCATGCTATGGTTTGGCCTGAATCTGCATTGAATGCCATTGAGGAGCTGGTTTTCAATGAGGTGGGTGACTGCTGGCCCATGTTGATCACTTTCTCCAGGACTTTGACTGAGTAGGGTAGCAGTGAGATGGGTCGGTAGTTGGTGAGTGTTGTTGGGTCTCAGGTTGGCTTCTTAAGGAGAGGGAGAACTTCGGTGTGCTTCCAGGCATTTGAGTAGCTAGTGGTGATGGAGGTGTAAGACGGGTAAGCACTGAGTTGATGGTGTCCGGTCCTCTGATGAATATGTGGTAGGAGCATTGATCTGAGGGAGTTCTGGAATGGATGGATTGCATGATGGTCTCTGGGTCTTCCTTGGTGACGGTGGGCAAGCCATTCAGTGTGGTTCCTTAAGTGCTGGTCGAGATGGGTAGGACAACTCCGAGGGAGGTGGGGTCTAGTTGGGGTTATCATGTTGGAAAAGAAGAAGGACACCTTGGTGCAGTGGTCATGTGAGGAGGTGATGCTGGTGGAGCTTGGTGCTGGGGAGGTGGCATTTTTCACAGTGGTGAAGACCTCTTTTGCACTGTCAATGTATTGTCAATGTGGTCTGTGCCTTTTGTGGTTTGGATTTGAGGGAGGATTTGAAGGAGTCCATGTGTTGTCGTGGCTCCGTCTCCATCTAAGTTCCAATTGTTTGCAGTGACGCTTTATTATCCTGAGTTCTACCTTGTACCAGGAGGCTTGTGGACTAGATTTTGTAGTATTTCTGGGATGGAGGGGTGCCAAGGTGTCAGTGCATGCAGTAATACAGTTATTGAAAATGGAGATGAAGTCCAGGAGGCCAGTGTTGTGTGGGGGTCAAAGATCGAGGAGTTCAGATGTCAAGGATGCCTCTGAGACCTTGTCCCGGTCTCAACATGCAGATTTGGTGGTGGAGGTTTTCCGGAGGTGTGGGATGGGCATGCTGAAATTCACGGTTGCATGGTCGGACCAGATGATCAGGGTAGGCTTGCTCAGCGAGATGGTGCTGAAAGTAGTGAACATTGAATCAAGTAAATGTCTGGTGGCATCTGTGGGCCCTTGCACCCACTGGGGCCCATTACGATATCAGGCAGACACAACGGGACCAGTCGACCTCCCTTCGACAGTCCTGACCACTACATTAGGATACAACCGAACACTGATCAGTCGCATTCCAAAATTTCCCTATGGAAGCATGTGTTTTACGGCCATAAACCGGCAGTAGTACACGCTCTCACAGGGAAATGGGAGGTGGTGTTAATCCCTGCACCCCGTGACAGGCACCTTGAGGCATGGTTTATGGCAGGCACCTTGAGGTGCCTGCTACAGGGATAAACAGGGGGGCACCAGGTGCCCCTCGCCCCCAACCCGAAGCAGCAAGGAAGAGGGGGCCTTGCTAGGGGCCCCCCAAACATGCTTTCTGACGAGGTTTCCATGTCAGAAAGGCCGGCATGGAAACCCTTAAGGAAACTGTGCATTGTAATCCAGACAGTGTAAAGCGACGTCCATTTGGATTACGTGCCAGTTCAGCAAGCCGGAATGATGAGCCAGTTTCAATTTGACCGGCTGAATCAAAATCAGCTGTTCGAAATTGAAACCGATGATGTTGGTTGTAAGGCCTCCGACCTCAGGTCGGAGGCCTTATGATCGACATCATAATAGGCCCCACTTTGTGAGGCCGAGGTTGGCCAGGTCCTAGAGCAGGCATATTGTGATTGGGTCGGCGTGATCTTCCAGGTAGAAATGTAGGTCTCGAAGAGGATGAAGGTGCTTCAGTTGAGGTGGGCTGTAGATGAAGGTGCAACTCAGGTGAAGTTGATGGTGATGTGGAGCTTAAAGGTCAGGTGCTCCATGTTTCTGGGCGTGGTGTTGCTGATGTAGCAGATGGGTTCCTTGAAGATAATGGTGAATCCACCTCCAGGTTTGTGTGACCTGTCCTGTCTGGCGATCTTGTAGCCAGGAAGAATACAAACTATGATGTCGGGTGCTGATACAGAAGTCACCCAAATGCCAGGTTTCTGTCAAGAAGAGTAGGTCAGGTGGTGGGTCATGAAGCAGCTCCCAGATTTCAATACTGTGTTTGCTAAGAGAGCAGGTGTTGAGGAGTGTTAGACCTGACATCCTTGGTGTGGTTTCCTGCTGACTTTTTTTGCCTTCTGACCTCCTGTTTTGCTGACTTAGCCTTTACTGGCTTTAGGACTTTGGGCACTTTACCACTGCTAACCAGCGCTAAGGTGCATGTGCTCTCTACTTCTCCACAATTGTCATATTTAATGAACTTATAGGTGCCTGGTAAAATACAATACATGTGCCCAGGGCCTGTAAATTAAATGCTACTAGTGTACTTGCAGCACTGATTATACCACCCACTTCAGTAGCCCCTTTAAACATGTCTCAGGCCAGTGTGTGCTGTTTTAAAATGCCATGTCGACCTGGCAAGTTAACCCTCTGGCATGGCCCAAATCTTCATTTTTAATCAAAATAAGTCAATCCTAAGGTAGGCCCTGACAGCCTCAAGGGTAGGGTGCAGTGTATATTAAAAGTTGGACATGTACTTTTACGTTTTACATGTTTAGGTAGTGAAAAACTCTTTAATACGTTTTTCACTACTTCAAGGCTTATCTCTTATATAGGTTAACATTGGGATTATTTTATTACATCTTATAAGTGTAATTTCCGATTGGGAAGAGATGGGACCCCCAAGTTTGTTGTCTCTGGAATCACAATTTAAAATGCTAACGTATGCTGAAGTTAGATTTTGAATTGTAATTCTAAAATGCCACTTTTAGAAAGTTCACAATACAGAAGAGATGGCTGTGTTACTTAACGTTACTCTACTAATGGACAAGAACAAGTAAATCAACAGACTTGACCTGTGTATTAATTTCACAATTCATTCCAACATATTCATTACTTTTTTGCATGTCATGAAAAGGAGAATCACTCATCTTGAACATAAATCCATTGTACCACACCAAAGACAATGACAAAATAATAACACTTGGTGGCAATACATTTGTAACACAGACTGTGTAGTAATCATTATAAGTTGGATAAAAAGTAACTAAAGGTGCTCAACATTTAACAAACGATTGGTAAAGAGTGCTGATACATTTTGAGACACTGCTTTTTAGCCAATTATTGGGAACCAGTCCAATATTTCATGAACCAGAGGGATTGTCCTTACAGCTATAGGATGTCATGACCCTCTTGGTGCCTTCATTGGGTTTCATTGCCATCTAGTATGAATGGGTTCCTGATTTCACAATGTCTTTTCACTGTCCATACTGATGTAAGTCAAAAAGAAGAAGAAATTCCTGATGGTTCTCACTGAGGCATTTCAAACCACTGGTTATTAAGGGTTCTCATCAGGACTAGGGATGGTTGTGTTCTATTGTCTGCAAAAAATAATATGAATGCAATTATATTGTCTTAATCATCTCAAGTAGTAACAACTCATTCCTTACTCACATTGTTCCATATTCCAATATGTACCTTGTATCTTCAAGAGCAGGCTAATTCCATGTTTGAATGAATTATTCCAGATGAATTGATTTGCTCTATTGTGTTTTTTGAGTGAATGTTCAACATTCTGGGAAAGTAAGCAAAGTTTGTATTAGGTACTATCTCTGTGTTCATAGTTACATTTAGTCGCCTTCCGAATTGTCCTATTTTCTCAAGCCGAGGGCATGGATGTTTAATCAAAGGGGAGATGTTATGTTTCATAGTGGTCCGATATAGCTCACTGGAAATGCCAGGTCAGTTTGAACTGAACAGTGCTGGGATCGATACTGCAGGGCAGAAGGTTGCTTACTGGCATTGACCCTGCGCTATGGGTCTGAGTTATAGCAACATGTCTTGCATGCAATCTATATATCAATACTTTTTTGATTATAGCATGTTAAGTAAAACACAAAGCAGGCCTGTGTCTGATCAGTTGCCTAATTCCATTTTCACTTTACCCGACTTGCGTGTGTGATACATTGTTTTTAAATCATTCTGTCATGTCAGACCTCGGTCTAGGGGCCTCGCAGTTCTAGGATTGCTTTACAATATGAATTACAGTGACACAAACTTACACCAAATTCTTTAGTTTCTTCCCTGTTCTTGGTTAACTTTGCCTTCACTCCATAGGATTATAAGTGGAGAGGGCCTCAATCTGTCTCATTGATTTAGGCAGACTAGAGAAATCTGTTTATCGGTCATGCTCCCGGTGCATTATGGTAAGTGTAGTTCACCCTAAAGACTTTGTGAGTCTGTAGCACTGTTGTGTGGTTAAAATGCTGGATCACATTATAATTTATTGATCTCTGACATTTTGTTCAAACCATGATCCACTTTGTTGAATTTCAGAATTAGGTAGGCTTCTTTTCTCACCAGATTAGCCTCCACGTTGCCCCTCTGGGGTTGGGCTGGATGATACTCAACACCGTCCACCAGAAGTCTTTTTCTAAATGTTTCAACTTAATGAAATGGTTAACCAATGGCGCTGAAACTGTTTTTGTGTTAATACAAGATTTGTGTTGAACTATTCGTTGTTTGATCTCCTGGTTAGTTTTATCGATGTATATCTTGTCACAATGGCAAATCACTGCGTAGACAACATTCTTTCTTCTGCAGTTCGAAAACTCGTTATGTTTCCCTTGGATCCTGCCTCTGATGAATGTTGTACCTTCTATCGTCAGACCACACACTGTGCAGTTGCCTTACTTGTTATGACCTTGAACTGGTTTTATATTCCAACGCTACACGAGGTCTCCTTTTATGGTTTTCTGGTTGCAGCATGCTCTCACTATTTGTGTCGCTACGCTGGCATTTTTCTTTGTGGCAAATAATGGGATATTGAAACCCACACTCTGAATTCTTAATGAAATGCCAGTTGCTGCGGATTATTTGTTTGAAACTGTTCGTTTGGGGACAAAAAGTTAATACGCACACCATTTTTTTCCAATTGTTCTTTCTGTTTTTTCACTAACAAGTCTTCTCGTGGTGTGAACCAGGTCCGTTTAAAAATGTATGCGGATAGCTTCTTTCTTTTACTGTTTCTCATGAGATTTCTGCATGGAGAAAGTAGTCCTCCTTCCTGGTGCAATTTCTTTGAATTCTTAAAAATTGCCCAAAAGGGCGTTATTCTTGTTGGTGGGTTTCGTGTGTAAAATGGTAAGTAGTGTGTCGTCAACATCCAGGAATGTCAAACTGGTTTTGTTTTTTGTCTGCTGAATTTTATATCAGGGCTCCAGGTTGCAGGGAAGATGCTGACGCCGAGCCCAGCGGCGTTCGAGTTTTCTAAGTCTTTTGTGACTTTAAATGATGGCTTGCTGGTAGGACCTCACCTGCAACTACCTAGTTCTGTGCATCCTTAAGGTGTAATTGGCTCCCCGTTTGCTGATGAAATTGCCACAAAGTCAATGGCAATTAAACATGTCGGCCGTTCAGGTTAAAATGGTCTAAACATGACACTGTTGTTTTAAATGACAACGGACACAATTAAAATTAAAGACAGTTGCTTTGTGTTTCCGTAACTCAATTTTAACCTTGTGTGAGCAGCACAATTGGCCTCCTTCTTCAACTGGGGTTTCTACGGATCGGATAGTTTGGATTGCTTTTTCTTAGCCACATATGATTGGGAGTTGGTTTCTGTTTCTGTCTGGTAAGTGCCAATCATGACACCTTGAGCTTACTGGTGGATACTTACCAGCTGCTCCCTTGGTGTTGCTTACATGAGGCACTTCCTTGACTCACCTCACTCTTTAGATTGTAACACTTCTCAAGCTCTGTGGAATATCGGCCTGTCTTTAATTGGTTTTATATATATTAAAACATACCCATGGGGGGTATATGACTAGATATAAAACCCTGTCTCACTAAAAAAGAAAGGGTGTGATTCTCCCTTACAATTCTAATTTATATCTATGTGTGATATATAACCAGGTCTTTGTATGTTGGCAATATTGAGTGGAGGAAGCCCTGGTTTATTTTCCCTCTTGAGCTCCTTTTGTGAAATATGAACTGTTTTCATCATGCCAAGTCTGGTCCCTATATCCAACCTGCACTCCATCGTGGTCACCCTGAACGTTTGGATTTGACTAGCTCTAGGGCGACCATATAGCCCTGGTTGGAACTTCATGCTTTTAAGATATTCTTTAAAAATTCATAACTCTGGTTGCACTTATTGGATGATTGTCATTTTGGTCTTATTTTGTTTAATGATTTAACCCCTTCCCCGCTCATGACGGAACCACTCCGTCATGAGCCACGGTTGCGCTGTTCTCATGACGGAGTGGTTCCGTCATGCTGTGGCCGTTGGCGGCCGCTCCGCCCACGCGGCGCTAATTCCCCGCCTGTGCGGGCGATTAGCGCAGTGGGCGGAGACGTGACGGAACCACTCCGTCATGAGCACAACTCAACCGTGGCTCGTGACGGAGTGGTTCTGTCACGAGCACAGCGCCACTGCACTGCCCCCAAACCCTCCCCAGCGCCTCGGCGGAATTCCTGCCGCGGCGAAGGGGTTAAGCACCATTATTCTATCATAGTGTGGTATATTTTTGTTTGGTGAATTCACAGTTTTGATGTAATAAGTGTTGCACAAATACTTTACACATTGCTTCTTCAGTTCAGCCTGAGCGCTCTGTCACAAGCTACCAAGGGGTGAGCACAGGTTAATTTAGTGGATGTATCTGACTTGCCATGACTAGGATTGTGGTTTCTGCATGGACAGGGTGCATACCTCTGCAAACGCAATTTCCAACATTGGTGATCGGCAGTGAGGATAGTGCTTGTGTTTGTGCACTGCCTTATATTAATTTGGTGGACATTTCCAATCCATACCAAAGACAAATTTGAGTTAATTCTCTCTGAATTACATTTTACATTTTTCTATTCTCCCTCATGACTCTTATCCCCCATTGGATTTTTGTAATTTTGGTGTATTTTAATACATTAGAATGCACTCTGATTTTCTAAATTGGTGTCGTGTTTTGACTTCATTTTTGTTTCGGTACTGCATAAATACTTTGCACATTGCCTCTAAGTTAAGGCTATCTGCTCTGTGACAGGATGTTCAGCTCATGTTAACTTATGGTCTTTAGTAATTCAGCCTAACTCGGATTGTAATTACTACTTGAGCTTGGTAGTTACTCCACTCAACTAATACTCCAAACTTCTTACAATTGTTTTGATTTTGTAATCTGTTTATGGATTTGTTTGGAAGGATTTAGGAGCACTAAAAACAATGTGACCATAGTTTGATGATGAAATGATCATACCAAAAGCCAACAGAAAAGCAGTTTGTAGAGTGAAAAATATAGAACAAAGTAAAAATCGAAGAACTTCATAGAAAGAATGTGCTGGTTATCTTGCAAAAGGCTATGAGAGAGGTCATAAGAAACAAACTCATCCAGTTAGTAGTAATGTTCAACATTATGAAAGGCTTAGAGATAGTAGATTGAATGAGGGATTGGAAACTAGAAAGATGCCACAGTGCGTGACATTCCACTTGAGATGACTACAGAAATTCAGAATGGCAACAAAACATACCTGCCACACACCACTCTATCTAAGTAGTAGGATAGGTATAACCAGCCTCCCTTTGGAAACCTCCACTCAAACTTAAATCACAAGGATATCTAGTGGATTATCATCCCTAAAATGCATTTCAATATAGTGTGTTAGCATTGTCTATTAGTGTCAGTATGATGCAGTACGGTGTTGAGAGTTCACTTTCCTCACATGCAGTGTGGGGTGGTGGGTTAGTGACCTTAGAATGCAGCATGAGTTGCGTGTGTCCCTTGGATACAGTCCAGCATGACATTTCCTAGAATGCAGGTTGAAAGCAATGTGGTGTGGTAGACTCATTTTACTGCAATGTAGTGCAGTGTAAAGGGATGAAAGCTCTAGTGTCCATTGTTTTGACCAAATGTATCTACATGCTAGCATGATGGATTAATGTCCTGAGACTGCAGTATTATGTTAAAGAGGTCTGAGGATTTTGTGTAGTGGGATAAAGTTCCTATTCTGTAGCACTATGTGGTGAGTTATAATAATTCTTATGAAGTGCAGTACAGCAGTTTTGTGACCTCTATAATGCAGAGCAATGTGCTGGGTTAGTGTCAATAAGATTCATGCATTTGCATAAGGGCATGCCACATGGCACCTTTCTAGAAAGGTCAAGGAACAGGCTGCAGCACCACAGAAAATGTAGAGAAGTTATATATAGGGCGATTTATGATCTGATATATTAGTGGATGAAAATAGAAAGTTCCTGGATTTCCAGAGGAAGTCCAAGTCTAACTGCCAACCTCAAGTCTGCACAGGCTTTAAACCAGCAATCTGGGTGGGTGAAACTCCACACCAACAAACAATGCCCTATTTATACTTGTGACTGTATACCACTATATTATTCTACTGTAGTCTTTATTCCAAGTGTGACACATTGGTAGCCCAGTGAGGCTAACGACCTGGGTCAAGAGGCTGGATGTGTATTGGCACAAGTGCTACACATAAAATGTTTTTTTTCTGCAAAAGCACAAGATATTATTCCATATTCAATTCAGGAGTGACTGTCATGAAGCACTGCGTCTAATATTGTAAGAGACTGTGGTGCCTACTAAAACCTATAGCCAAAGGCTAATATAAAACAATTGAAAGTGTCAGCTAGAAAATTTAATTTCAGAACATAGATTTGAGATATAACCCTCTGAAAAGGGTTCATATGATTGAATTAGAAGTATAATTTTAGGTTGTCCAAAGTTTCTATACTTTATCCTACCTCTAAATAACCTTGTCATTTACATAGTGCCTTTCAGCCACTAGTTTGGCAGTAAAAGTCGATACTGAGAGGAAATGGATTCAAGAAATATGT
This sequence comes from Triturus cristatus, assembly GCF_964204655.1. Lineage (NCBI taxonomy): Eukaryota > Metazoa > Chordata > Amphibia > Caudata > Salamandridae > Triturus > Triturus cristatus. The sequence continues at coordinate 364,485,773 of NC_140593.1, read as the reverse complement.
GAATTGCAATCAAGAACACAGCCAGTCCCAGATGATTTGTAAGGTGGGCCTAGGTGTGCATTTAGCAGAGAGTACATGTTGTCAGGCAAGAAGAGAACAAGGTAAGCACTCAATTAATATTACTGGTTTCTTTGAAGCCAAGCCCCACATAAAAAGGACACCGAATTTTAATGTAGCTTTGTTAAATATGTGCTTCGATTTTTAAAATTGCACCTCTATCCTTGATCGATGGAGAAGATTTTGATATTTTGTGGATAACAGACTAATGGTTCCCTATAAACTACCCATTATCTCTGAAGACTGCAATATCCTTAAGGTACAGTGAAATGTTTCAAAAGTGGAAAAGAAATGAGGGGGTGAGAGGCAACATCTCACTGCTACCGATCCACATTGTTTCTCTGTCTCAGCATAAAGCTTTTGTTTAAAAAACAGTTCAGGGTCCAGCCCCAAACATTATATAGTCATGGTTAATTGAAAATTAATTCGGATACTAGCTGAATCATCTTAAAAGACTTGTAGCATTTTTGATTGCTGAGGGCTCTAGCAGAGTGCCAGGGATATTCACAGAGTATGGGGCATTTTCCCATTTCAATTCATGATTTTGATATTCATAGAGAGAGCCCATTATAATGAAATTGAAGCAGGTTTTTGGTTTTCTGAAGCTTGTTTTTGAAAGATTCTTTTCATCTAATAACACTGATTCCTACATCCTTGTGGATATTAGTAATGATACCCAAACTATGATTAATAATTTTCATTGGAAGATTCATTCTGCCTTATACAAAGCAGCTACATTTAAATGTAAAATGTCTCTAATAAAAACCCTAATCCTTGGGTCTCATTTGTAATTCTCCAGGTACAGAGTAAAGGCAAATGGTTGGTGCTTTACCAGAGAAAGTTCCTGTGGGAGAAAGATAAGGCACAAAAAGTGTATCTTGTTTATAAAAACTGCACTCTTTTTCCTTATGCTTCAGCAACAATGTAAACAATGCTAAGGAACTTTTTTTTATGATCCTTAATGGATTACCAGCACCCCTTGGTAATACCTGTAGTCTAATTTCTACTCAGGTCATTTGTAAAACATTCGTTTCTTAGTGAAGGGAAACTGCAGAAGTTCATGGCAGCATTCCCAAGGACATCAACAATATCTTTACAAATAACACTGATGTGATAAATTGAAAGTGAATTCATTGGGCACCAGAAGTGCCTGCTAGTTGCACTTCCTGATCAGTGCCTGGGGGCATAACTCTGCCTCCTATGCACTGATCATTGTAAGAACAACAGCATTTGAAAAGGGAAAATGCCCACTTTCCTTCCCTGTCTCTCCCTAGTGGATCCCTGCATGGGTGATCCCTAAGCAAGAATCCACTCCACTAGACACCAGTGATTACTTGAGGCTGCGGCATAGTCCTCTGGAGCATGGGCCTTTGCTTCCTCCATCCCCAATGGCACTAACAGTCATTCTGCCACCCAAAGTTGCCAGTTGGAGGTATATCCTGGGGGGCAAAAAACACCTAGACAGCAGGGAATTAATGGCCAATGGGTGATATCATACCTAATTTTCAGAAGGCTGGAAGTAACTTTCTAATGGCAGAGCTCTGAGGTTTCCCATGACCATTTAAAAGTACCTAACCCAGCCCAATTGCTTGCTTGAATTTTGGTAATTGTATTTCTTATGTTGAAATGGGACAACAGGAATACAAGACCAGAATGAAAAGACAAAACCTGGAGCAGATTAGCTGCTAGCAGCGCACACATGAACCTGGGAAAGTTGGAAGCAATGCATTAGCAATCACAGGTAATCAATCTAGTATTTTTCGCTCCTGTACCTACCTTACCAAAGTAGACTGCCTTTACCATATACATTCAACATGGACCAGGTGTGCCATATGGCTCACAACAACACTAACTATAGAGAAAAACACATAAACTTCCAACAAAACTGTAAGGAAGACAAAACCATAAAGTAGATTTAACTTACAGGCCTTAATGTAATTAGAGCAGATTCCAACAAGGAAATGCAGTTTGAACACTGACTGATTTGTGCATTGGACTTCATTTTGCATTCTGACTAATATACTAATCAATCGAATTGCAAAATGAATGTTGGTAGAGGGTCGCAAAACTCCTGTCTTGTGAAAATTAGGCCGGTCATGGTTTGTGACCATCTATGAATTAATGACAATGCAAGGATGCAATCCTGTGAAGGACAGCAGACCTCTATCCCTGTGTAAGCAACCCCAGAGTGTCAAAATGTATTTAAAAGCAACCTGTGTCCCTTAAAAGGACATGTACTGCTTTTTTATAAAAAAATATGTTGACATTCATGGAAAACATCGTGCGAGGAGCAGTAAGTAAGCCCCTGTGCTGGGAGCAGAAAGTGGTCCCCTGGGTTGAAGTAGATGGTGGTCCCCTGGATTTGAGCAAACAGTGGTCCCCTGGGCAGAGAGCAGACAATGTTCCCCTGGACAAGTCAGCAGACAGAAGTCCCTTGGACCACAGACAACTCCCTCAAGGGCCACCCTCCGAAATACTCAAGGGGGAACTGCATCCTATATGAAAGTTAGGGGCTGATTACGATGGAGGACGAACTTCAGTCCATTTGCCATCATTTTCTATTAGGGACCACCCACCCACAAGGCAGCAGTCCCACAGTAGGAATTACGATGCTAACGCCACCAAGGTGGTGCATTGCCATATTCTTTGTATTGCTGCGTGTGCTGCTGGCTGCAGCACATGCCGCAAGACAAAAAGGGCCCTGCACTACATAGCAGGCACCATGCAGCGCCTACGGTGTACCCCCAGTGCCCACAGCCTAGGGCCAAGGGGGAAGGAGGGCCCACTACGGAACCCCAATTTCCCTTTCCGCCAGCTTTTCTATGGCGGGTGAACTGCCATGGGAAGTCTGGCGAGGAGGGCCATCATAATCCCTACGGCGGTGCCTGGTAGGCACTGCCACCAATGCAGGGATTGCGAGGCCTTCCACCTGAAGGAGCCTGTCGGATGCATGGCGGTTGGTGTTTCCCCCCGCCATCACACCCCGCCATCCTAATGTGGCGGGTGGTGAAGGTGATCCCAATAGGGGTGAGACGGCCACTGACAACCTGTCGGTGGCAGTCTTGCCGCCATCGTAATGACCCCCTTAGTTACCATCACAATTCGTGCATCAGAAACTGATCTACAGTCTGCAACTGATACTGCATTCACAAACTATTCATATATCCCATCGTGACCTGCAAAGAGGTGTGGAAAACATCACAAAACCACTTTGCATGTCTGAATGAATTTACTCATACGCAAAAGGCATTTTGTACATTTCAAAAACGTTCTTATAGTTGCAAACCATGTGCTTAATGATTCTAGAGTAGGCCTGGGTGATGAATTTCCCTCCGTTTGCGGAGTTTGCAGAGTTTTCTGCACTCTGCGCAGCTCGCAGAGTATAGAAAACTCAGCTCCACGTAGTGCAGAGGAGATTTTCCCCGCTCGTGCTCGCCAACGGTAAGTTGACGAGAGCGAGCTGCCACTCAGGTAGAATTAAACCCGAGCAGCATGAAAGATCAGCGCAAATGGCAATTCGCACTGCACTGTGCCACTTGCGGAACTCCATGGAGTTTTTTTTGTCACTTTGTGAAGTACCGCATAGCCTAACTAAGCGAACTACGCCCAGGCCTGTTCAAGAGCTTTACAACTGAAAAATTACTTTGTACATCAAGCCTTACATTTGGCTACCACACTGCTCACAACATCACTGACTCCATGATACCCCACAAAACAACATCCAATAGAACACATTAGACAGAATTCTTACCATGATATACAATAACACACTCTATCAAGCTTACACACACACATGCATACACAAACACTAACATACACTCCCAAACACACACACCCTAACTATCTTTTTATCACCAGCCAATTAGTGTTTCTATTGGTTTAGATATGTGAGTATATAGCTAAATCCTTGGTGTTAACCAATAAAACACCAGAATCATACACTGGTCAGAGGGGAAATAAAAGTCAGCCCTGGCAAAAAAAAGCTATAATCAGCTGCACACTACAGAAGGCAGAATGAGGCTATGGTGGCATGATTAGGTCACGGCGGCCAATTCTGCCCTGAAATCAGCCCCAGAGTGGCACAATGGACAGTTTGGCCAAGATCATATATGTACAGCTTAATGAATAACACAAATCTGCCTACCTGAGAGTAGGTTATGTGTGAAATTACTGCAGCCCATAGGCGTAAGCAACAGGTAAGCCCTTCAGCCACATCTCAGTTATGCTGAAAGCGTACGCCCACATTTCTAATATGATATTGCCACTCACTCATGAGATTACTAGAATATAACATGCAAGCAAATAGCACAGTACAACTCTGACTGAGGTCAGTTTGGCACTTCTGAAATGTGAAAGGAAACCTAGATGACTGACTGAGCTACATATCCACGCTAATGGTCGACAGTGCATTATATAAATGCTGCTAACTTAACATTACTTTATCACCAGCTGACTCTGATGACTTTCTATCCTCCAGTTGAAAAGACACTGGACTACAAACACCATATTAATATTTGGATGTGTACAAGACAAAGGCCATTATCCCCAAAACAACCCATACCTTAGGGAACACACTAAAAGGTGATGGATGGAAATGCTTGAATAAATCGTAACCATTCACAGCTTGTCATTAAGGGCCAGATGTAGGTGGCTAAATACCGGTCGGTAACACCGAAATTCTGTAAATTGCAGCGTTACCGACCAGTATTTAGCCATGTGCGATGTAGGAATTACCGAACGCCATCTGTAATGAGGAATCGGTAAACATAAGGGAAACCAGTTACCGATTCCTTATTTACCGATTTGCAGACAAAAATACCGAATCGGAAAATAAGGAATCGGTAAAAATAAGGAAAACCAGTTACCAATTCCTTATTTACCGATTTGCACACAAAAGTACCAAAACGGAAAATAAGGAATCGGTAAAAAATCGCAAATGCCATGTACGAAAAATTGGTAATACCGAATTTGCTGAAAATCAGTATTTAAGAATCGGTAATTAGCACCGACTCAAAGCAGGTGGTAATCAGGTGCACTGCATATAAACAACCCCAAAATGCAACAGTGTGGACACAATGGCGGCCCTCTACGTGATAGCAAGGCGTCTACGTTTGCGAGCAGCAGGACTGAGGGATGGAGATGGGAGGAGTGCGTGTACAGAGTGCGCGTTACACTGTTCCATCTGATTGAGGCTGAGATCCATGATAGGTACAGGCTACACCCAAACACCATCCTGGACCTGATACGGGACCTGCACCCACTCCTGGAGCACCAGACACCAAGGGCGCATGCAATACCCTCTCATGTACTGGTACTCTGTTGCCTGCACCTCCTGGCATCTGGCAGTTACCAAGGGGTAATAGCTGTGGCAGGTGGAGTCTCACAAAGTTGCCTGTCACGTTTTCTCAAGAAATCCATGGACGCCATGTTGCAAAGGATGCCACACTACATCAGATTTCCCAGCACACAGGCTGAACTGCTGAAGACCAAGTTGGACTTTTATCAGAAGGCCCAGTTCCCACACGTCATTGGTTGCATTGACGGGACACATATACCACTCTGCCCCCCCTGCTGCGACTGAGAACATTTACCGCAATCGCAAATCCGCACATTCGATTAATGTCCAGGTCATATGCAATGCATCATACATTATCACCGACATAGTTGCAAAATTCCCAGGAAGCACCCATGATTCATACATATTCAGGAACAGTGGGATCTATACCCGTCTCCTTGCAGGGGAATTTGGAGAAGGCTACCTGCTAGGTAAGTACATGTGACAACCCCTCAAGTAATCACCTGTTGCTGCGTTTGTAGACTGAATTACTTACTTCTCACACACAGGTGACAGTGCCTATGTGGTGCGCTCTTTCATCCTGACTCTGTACCTGCACCCATCCACCCCAAGTGAAAGGCGATACAATGTTGCACATAGATCGACACGCAATGTGGTTGAGCGAACATTTGGACTCCTCAAAAGCTGGTTCCGCTGCCTGCACAAAAGTGGAGGTGCACGGCAGTACCAACCCCTGGTCTGCTGCAAAATCATAGCTGTATGTGCCATGCTGCATAACCTTGCCACTAAGAGGGGGACACCTGTGGAAATGTGTGATTCTGAAGAGGAGGATGAGGATGAGGAAGGTACACAGCCACAGCACAGCGCCGCAGGCGGCGCAGCTGCAGCAGATGGGAGACAGAGACGGTCAGAGATCACACAAAATTATTTCTGAGTAAGTAATGAGACAAAGCCTGTTAATGCATTTGTGTCACGGTGTTTAATAGATCTTACAGCAGGCAGTTGTCCAGCACACCGTAACACCAGCTATATGTCCAATGGGTTACGTCACCCACAACCGAATGAAAGTAGAGGGCTGTGCCTATCTCCTGCGCGCCGCACACCAATGCTGCGTTCAGCATGCTCACTGTCCTCACCAGCGCTGTGTCCTGCAGTAGACCCATGCCTCACACTGCGCCTCGTGATCTCTGGCAAGGGGGGAGTTACAGTGCTGCGACTGCTTGCCTCCTCACTGTCGTCCACATCCCCTGTGGCAGTGGCAACAATTTGTTGAGTCTGCATCACCTCTACGGTGCTGGTGACTGTGACCAGGCCCTGAGTAAACTCACGGCTGCACTTAGCCAATTCAAGTTGCATGGCCACAGATCTGCAACTGAGCACATGCGTTGCATTGCACAGCCTGTTCACAGACTTGGTGAAGCCTGCAAGTACCTGCCTGTCTCTCCACCTTGCAGCACGCTCACCATCCATCCTGCCACATAACTGCCTCACTGCCTCCGACACCTCCTTCAATCCCTCTACCACAGTATTGTTGAGGCAGTAGATGGCCTCCTTCATGTCGTCGACCTTCCTGTTGTTAGCCACCATCTGTTGTTGAATGGCCCTCATTCTCTTCCCCTGCAGGCGCTGCACATTGAGCATCTGCCCCTCCAGTCCAGAGAAGACACTGGATCCATCAGCGTCAGGACTCTGTTCCCTCTGTCGCTGTCTACGGGCACCTGTGGTGGTTGCCTCCACGGGGGACTTTGCCCCAGATGTCTGTGTGTCATCGCCCGGTGTGGTCTGTTGGGCTTCCTGCCTGGCCTCCTCTGTGGCATCTATCTCCTGGAGTGTGGCCACTGTGTGCCTCTTTGAGGGTTGTGGTGGTGGTGGTAGGGATGTTGGTGTACTGTCTGCAGGTGACATGGCTTCCTCCTCAATTGTGTGTCCTTCCCTGGAGGCCTCGCCAGTCTCCCCTTCTGCAGCCTGGGGTGCTGTTCCGCCTGGGGATATAGAATGTACTGTTACTCACTTTTCTGCCAGCATCTGTCTGCAAATAAATTTCACAACTGACATTCTAGCTGTCTGTCCTTCGCTATCTCATCTATTGCTGTGTGTGACATGCCTATGCTTATTGGGGGCTGGCTGATTTGCTACCAGTTGTTAGGGACTACATTTCCCATGATGCATTGCTGATCTTACACAAAACATGTTCTGGAGTGGGATTTTTGCAGGGGGATTGGGGTTAGGGAGGGGAGACAGCATGCTGTGCATGCATCTTACCTTGTCATTTGGATGCTGTTGCTGAGCTATCCACATCCCCGACGCCACTGACGCTCTCTGGCAGGAGGGTGGACTTTACCAGTTGGTCTAGGGTTGCTGGTGCAGACGCAGTGGAGCTTCCCCCGCCTGTCTTCCCCGCTTGTTTCTGCCGGTCAGCCACCCTCTCCTTCGCACGTGCCCTCAGGCTGTACCATCGCTTTTTCAAGTCCTCAATTGTGCGATGTGTGACGCCAAAAGTGTTGATCTTCTCCTGGATTGCCAGCCAGATGCTCCTTTTCTGGGACTCAGGGACGTTCAGTGATCTCTTGCCAAACAGCTGGTCGTGGTCTTTGACTACTTCCTCTATGAGGGCCTCCACCTCCCCCTCACTGAACTTGCGCTTCCTTTTCCTTCCAGCAGCATCTTTCCCCTTCTCCTGTGAGGCCATGGTGCAGTTCTTCTGTGGTATCTGGGTGGATGTGCAGCTCCTCTGCTCTTGCTCCTGCTCCCTGTCTCTCCAACATCTACAGATTCAGTGCACCTGCATGGGTGTGGCCACTTCCTGGTTGTGAGGTCATGTGGATGCACAGGATTGGCAGATTCGACAATTATGGATTTTTTGAATTACCAAATCGGTATTACCAAATAGGTATTTCCGAATCGGTAATATGGAATCGGTAATTTTTTTACCGATTTGTAGGAAATCGCAAATTTTTAGCGAATATTACCGATTTGGTATTTTTTACCGATTTTTTACCTACATCGGAAATACCGAGTCCTTAATAGCGATTCGGTAAAGATCGCTCTTAAGGACTCGGTATTTCGAACTTACCTACATCAGGCCCTAAGTATTAGTTGCAAGGGATTGCTCATTGAGTGCCATTAAATTTGGTGATCTTATCAATTGTTATTTACAGCACTCAAAATGAACAAAAGTGAAGTATGTAGCGCAATATAAAAAAAGTTATATGAATGAATCTGACTTATTTATTACATGGTTTATGTATCTACATTTAGAGTTATCACTTATTTAAACATTAAAATGTTAACCTAATATCTCTCTCACATCACTCACAGCAAGGCAGAAGTCAGGGGTGCACAAGGGTAGAAGGTGGGCTCACTGAAATATGCTGAACTCATCCAGGTGTGATTTTCAAGCACTAGGAAACATTCTGCAGCACCTGCACTTTGTCTTCCAAGCAGCAATGTGCATGGATAGAGGGGGCTTTGTTATTTTAAATTCCAGCTGGAGAAAAACAAAGGCCAAAGTTAAGGGGCCATTATGACTCCTTTTGTTTGAGTATCCAGGATGGGAGCTCACAACTAGGTGCAAACACAATGGAGAGGTAACAAAGGCACACAGCTTGTAAGTACTTCACAAGTACTTAAGAGAGGCATGCGTTTGACTTTGATCGGTCCCTGTATAAAAGAGATATGCATGCACTGTAAGAATAGCAAACACAGTTTCAGCGCTCCGTCCATCATCTCCTTGTGCTTGCTTTGTTCGCTGTAAGTTGGCAGGGTATGCATAGACGTGGGTCACTTGCTCACTTTGACACTGGATTCAAGCTAACCTGGCTGATGAGGGGTGTTACCCTGAAACTGGTCTCAGGATGCTTGTTTCCGGTTCAGGGAAGTCCTGTCTTGTCAGTTCGGGCAGAAACGTTCTCCTGAGGCGTAGGGTCAAGACTGATTTGCATACAGCTGGGTCTGAACTGAGGTGGCAAAGTAGCTAAAAAACGATGATGGATTCAACCTAGATCTGTGACTGGGAGTGAGTGTCTGAAAGGTTTCAGCACTCTGTCCATCATCTCCTTGTGTTTGCTTTGCACTGTAAGAATGTCAGATGTGTTTGTCTGTCCTATTATTTGCACAAATAACAAATTAAACATCACTATTTGTTTTATTTATTTAACAGCGCTACTCGTCCCAAGGGAGTCAGAGCTTTCTACATCACAGGTACACATTATATATTGACAATAAATCATATAAGTGTGTAAATCAATGTAAAGGATGTGTTACATAAGACAGTGAGGATTACACGGTGTAGGAGTCACATGTCCTTCATAGCTCACGATGCAATATGTTAGAAGGATAGCAATTTATGAACTACAAGTAACAAAAGTGTCTCTGTATCAAAAGCAGTAACCCACTTGCCTAGGTACAGGAAACAAAAATCTGTCCTCTGCATGTTACATGATGTGATTTGTAGGAGACACATTAACCCTCTATGCTGCTTTGATTTAAAACTGGGACTACAAAAAGCACAGATCTTTCCAGCAAATGTGTTAACCTCCGGAGTTATTTTACCACTCTTATTATTAATCCCTAAGGTTTATAGGACACATAAAGATCTCTGCAGCAGGTGCCATAACCCCATAAGATATTTTATGCAGACTTTGAAATCAACTAAGCAGAACAGATTTACCGCCACATTTCTCCTTGTTTCCAATTTGTTTGTTGCAGAGTTTTAAAAAAAAATACATGTATAAGTTGAGGCCCTGATTTTGGGTTTCTTTTTTTGACACAACCCCTTCGAAAAATCTCAAATGTTAAATCTTATAATGTGCTCAAATGTACTCATGATAGACCTTCGAAGCATGCGTGAGGTGTTAAGGTCTGATGTCACTTCTTGTGATGCCACTTCCTGTGAGGTCATGGGCTTTAATGCCACTTCCTGTGATGTCGCTTCCTGTGATTCCACGTGTTATGTCATGCACCATGATGTCACGTGCTGTGATTTCATGTGCCATACTGTGACTTGCATATTGCCTAACTTGGTTAGTCCCCTCTCTTCTTATTTTTAGGATTTGTGCCCAGCCTCACAGTTTTGGTTCAGATATAAATTTTAAAGGAACTGAGTTGTGGCTTCTCTCCCTGGAACGTGACTGACCTGAGCAAAATATCCCTCTCCCCCAGATCCAGCTACATTGAAGAAAGATGAACTTCAAAGACCTAGACAATGTCACTCCCTGCCAGTACAGTATATTTTAACCAACGCCACAGCTATAGCAACAGCTTCATTTCATATAGTATTCTGAATCAAAATGAATAACATAAGCACAGTAGAAACAATTTTAGTAGTGGTAAAAAACTCACAATTACAGGAACCAGGAAAAAGGGAAGGGAAGAGAAGAGAAGAGAAGACAAGACAAGAGAAGAGAAGGGAAGGGAAGGGAAGGGAAGAGAAGGGAAGAGAAGGAAAGGGAAGGGAATGGAAGGGATAAGGAGTTCGGAAGTAACCAGTATGAGCCTGTATTGCATTTCATTTTGTGTTGTGCCATATCAGATGAGGTATATATAGCCTTACCTTATTTATTTTGCTTCTTAGCTATGTAAAACATCCTGGCATACAATTTGGCATAAACCTTCTATAACATAATCCAAACTTAAGAAGTGCAAAACGATTTCTCCTTTTATTATCTGTCTCCAGAGCCTCTAGTTATTTGTTTCTATAAATTATACAAGTGGAAATACAAGAACGGATGTTGTCACTTCACTTCTAATTGTAGCGCTGAACTCGCTCACAAAATTGCATGATTGGAAAATAATTGTACATTTGTTTACTTCTGTTACCTCACCAGCACTATTCATTTCCTATGAGGAACGGCGAAAAAAAAGCATACATCTTTCAACTCTCCTTCTTTTATCTGATGTAGTGGATGACAGGTAATCTAGCTGAAAGTTCCTACAATTGCACCAGCAGAAAAACAGTGGCTGATGAAATCTGAGCAGTTATCACACTAACCATCACCTGTCAAGCCTCCTGCTTCAATTTAAGGGTGCATCAATTTTCTGAAGAGGAAATCAAGGGCAAGGAATAAAAGCGCCACAGATAAACACTGACAAAGGCCCTTTCTGCTTTTTTTTTTATTTATTTATGATGGGATGTACTATCGTAGGCTGCTCTGTGAGGTTTTATCAACTGTCCAGATACATCACAGATAACCCAGATTTCTTTGGCCATTGATGAAGTGCTATGCTTGCACTTACTGAAAGGGCAGGAGATTTCGAACTGAAAATTACTTTCACTAAATACCAGCAAGATATTGAAGTCAGAAAGAGCAGGGAGATGGAACAAATGACAGCTGCAAATAACAATGAAGCTCTTTGTTCTCTCGGCTGCTAGACATGACTGATTAGAGTAAGAACATGAAATAATGTTCTCTTCAAGACAGGGAGCATATTGAGTAAAGTGTCTGGTACAAAGAGTTCATGTGTTCTTTGTAGCGAAATGTGAATACATTCCCTGCCGGGCGATGTTTGCTACATCTCCTATCACTCTTGCTGTCCAAACAAATGGCATGCAAGTATATTTTGTCACCGGCAACTAAATCATTATGATTTCATGATGTATGGGTGCCCGCGCGCCAAGAGTGCGCGCGCATTGCAAGTAGTACTGAAATGCTGGCTTATTCCTGCGGTGAGATACTCAGGGAGTTTAAATCGACTGTATGGTAGCAGACAACAAGAGCTGCGCACTTGAGTTTTTAGACATCTAGATGATAAAGGTGGTGCCAATAAGGTGGCATTAATTTCGCCACATGGAGAGCATTTTGAAAGCATCTAGAGACGAATGGAATTTGAATGAATAAGTATGTTGAAACTGATCCTTTTATTACCCCTCTCATTCTTGACAATCCCTTACTCACCACTCTCGTTACCTATCGCGATTTATTTGTTGAGACGCCGACACCAACCATTAAATTGGCGTGGTTGTCCCCTCGACCTACGGTGATCTTCATCCAGCAGAATTACTCTTCTGTTTCAAATCACAGAGACCTGAGAGCAAGAGTCAGTACCAAGTTCATGGCAATATACATTAATGGTAATTGCGATATAATGCCTTTATTCCTGTCAATATAGTGGCAGTCTATGTGGGTGCCATACATCTCGACTTCTCTGACCCCTCCTCCCTTGATGGAATTGAGTCACAACATAAACTTGAAACTTTTGGCTTACATAACAGCTGCAATTAGATACATTCTCTGTCATACTTGCATTGTGTATCTGATTGAGTGCAATAAACAATCTAAACGGTAACATTATATACAGTTCTTAAAGGAAGTGCATTTTCAACAGTCCTGTAAAATACAACAAGATATAAGATTTATGACTATGGGGAAGCATCCATAGACTTGGTGCAATGACAGATAAATGCATCCTATCTCTAGCAACACTGAACGTTCTTATTGTATCAAATAAGTAAAGGCCACCTTTATGGACCATTAATTCGCAAGTGCATGCATGCCAAGAAATGGAACAATTTCAATCAGGAGCGGCCCGTGCAGGTAAGAGCTGTAGGGCCAGGTTGGGGGGATTTCGACAGACGATGATGAGGGAAAATGTATTATTCATTTAATTTCCCCTCGTGGTCGTCTCTTGAATCCTCACTCAACCCGGCCCTACCGCTCTTACCTGCATGGGCCGCCTCTGGTTTCAATTTAGGCATAGAATCTTAGTAAATGTATGACTGGACTGCCTGCCTAACAAGTGTACACTCCTTATAAACTGGGTACTAATTGAGTATCTTTTATTGCAAAGGCAAGGAGGCAGTTCACATTCTTATCACGTTGTTAATGTGGCAGATGATAAGCACTTGTCACTAGCACACACTAGATAAAAGTTCATTAATGGGCCCTTCGCTGCTGCTTGAAGCTCTGTTGGTATAAAATGTAGGATGCACCAATGCAATTCCAGTTGGGGGAAAATACACCATTGCAAGGATTCCCGCTTAAGAAATCAATCTGAGGACCTCATCCAGCAACAAAGAAAATGTGCTTCCTTAATTTGGGCTACCACACCAAAGAAAGTAGAAGGACATAAGACCACTAACTAAAATTCTGGTCTAGTGCTGAACCTGGACCGTTTTGCAGGGCTTTCTCTATATGTTTGTCTCGGTTACTGAAACCGTTTTCATTGGCATTAGGACTCTACACGTTTCCCCTGATTACCAGTGGTAAAATGCTTGTGCTCACTCACTAAAACAAAGTAAAATTGGCCTACACCTACTCGTACTACTAGTAATCAGTGCCATTGCATTAAATGTTACTAATAGACCTGCAGCCCTCAAAGTAGATCTTTTGCAACATGACTCAGGCCTGCTACTGCTGCCTGTAGACAGTTTTAAACTGCCATTTCGACCTGGCAAAAGAATGCTTTTGCCAGGCCTAAACCTTCCTGCGTAATACTTATAAGCCAACCCTAAGGTAGGCCCTATAGTAGGTCATATGTGCTTAAGCTTTACATGTCCTAGTAGTGAAAAATTCCTAAGGTTAATTTTCACTATTGCAAGGCCTATCTCTCCCATTAACTAACACTGACTCACCTAATTACCTTTAATAAATGATAACTTTTGATTGGGAGCAGAGGGAGCTCTTGTGTTTACATTCAAATACATTTTGATTTAAAATCCTCTTTAATGGTGAAGATGGATTTTAAGTCACAATTCTGAAATTGCCACTTTTAGAAAGTTGGCATTTTCTTGTCTTAACCCTGTGTGCCTTTTGCCAAAGTCCTCGGTCACACAACTGTGAATGGCTCTGCTGTTGTGGTTGTGTATTCCTTCCAGACAGTGACACAAATGGGACTAGTTATAGACAGGAAAGGGCCACCCTGGCAAGATGGCTGGGGGCTGGGCTGTGCCTTGCCCTACTTCCACTTCAGAAGGGCTTGCCTCCAGCACATACAAAGGAACCTGAGACTAGTCATCTGTCTCCACAGACGTCTTGGAGCCTTGACAGAGGAAGGGAAGTACTTTCCAAAACCAAATATCAGGGTAGTATGGGAATCCCCCCATTTCAAAGGCTGGCACCAGGGATAAATATTGGACCTCCAGAGCCCCCCATCAGTAAGCGTCTGGACCTCTGGACATTACAGAAGAATGACTGCCTTGCCCCCAGAGGACTGCCCTGTTACTACCAGATGACTGCACTGCTGCCTGAGTACTGCCTTGCTCTCTGAGAATGAAGATTGGACCCGCTGTCTTCATCCCAGGCCAACCTAAGTGGCTTCAAGGTCAGTTGGCTGTCCTCCAGTCTGAGCGACAGGGACACAACAAGCTCCGGAGGCCTTCCTGTATCTGCCCAGCTGATCTGCTGCAGTGGACCTGCCTGAATCTGCGAATGAAACTGCCTGAGTCATGCTAGCCTCTGCTAGTATGAGTTCCTGATACCCAATAGAGAGGTGCATCCCCAGGTCCTGGACCCTTGGGTGGTATCAGTTAAGCTCCTCCTATCCTGTGAAGGTGACATCCTGAAGTGTTGGGTTCTTTGCTTCTACGAACAGGATCACAGCCTACGATGACCAACAATACAATGCTTTGGTGAACCCAACTCTTCAAACTACAGCAACTGCAAGTGAGATCTGCACTTCATGCTACTGCTGTAAAGGCAGTTCCTGTGATTGCATTAATACCTTTCCATACAGCTCGCTCAGACATGATGGAGCCATATGGCAGTTTCCAAAGTATTTTTATTTTTAAAAATAAAACCCAAAGTGTTTTTTTGATTTTGAAAAAAAAACAGTGCCCCACTTGTCATGGGAGTCATCTCTCATGGCAAGGGGAGACATTTTTATGTTTTAATGACCCATACCACCAGGGTATTACTTGCGGTGATGGGCAGTAAGAAAGGATTGAATGTCCACCCATTGGGCAGGCATACATACAGCCAATTCTCTGACGGCCCTTACTCCATCAGGCACATTTAGCCACGGTGGAGACAGAGGGATCTCTGCCATGGCCAACCTATGGTCTTCAAGCTTCTAAATTTGGTGGGTAGGTCATGTTGGCAGTAAGCAAACTCTGCCACCATTGCAATGGACTAAGGTTACTGTCAACAAATAAATCGGGCCCTTAGTCTCGAAATAGAAGTTGAAATCCTCCACTGGAGCAAGGATGCAGGCTGGATCCAACAACCTTTTCTTGAAGTCAGATAACCATTGGTTGAGTTCCATCTGAAGCCATTGCTTTTGGAGGAAAAAACTCCAAACAGGGAAGTTCAAACTTAGCGCCCAGCGTCGACCAGATACTTTTGGTGTCTTCAACTATTCAAGGTTTCTACATTTAGAATTAGTCTCTTTTTAGAGTTCATAATCTTCCAGTGGGACATGGTTGCAGGCTGAATCTGATGGTGAGCTCCACAAGGCTGGATCCCTTCTCACTGAGGGCCCGCTAAAACTGATTTGCTGCTGCATAGAAGTTCCAAACAGGAGAAAGTTGTTTATTTGGCAAAGCTAAGTCACACCTTGGCATAGGTGTTTGATCTTGTTCCTCCGGAGATTTGGAAGTCAAATATTTAGCAAGGAGAAGTCCAGTAAGACACAGCCAAGGGACCCAGGACCTCGGGAACATCATTTGGGGTCAAGGCTCACTCCAGCAGAGACCATTAGCAGGGTTCAGTCTAGATCCAGTTGCTACTGGTCAAATTGACTCTTCAGGGAAGAGGCCTCTTATAACTTGTTGTGTCCCTGTAGCCACACAGGGCATCAGTCAACTGATTTTTGAATTCCACTTATTTATCCTGATTACAAGAGGGAGCAGATCCAGCCCTTCAGGTCTCCTCAAAGGAGGTGCAGTCCTTCTTCTGTTCTTCCACAGGCCCAGAGAGGGTTTTAAGAAGGGTGCCTCATTTACGGTTGTCACCGGCTATTGGGTGGGGGTGGCTCCTGACACCTCCCTAACCAATGGGTTAGAAATTCCCTGGGGCAGCCCTTCACTCTTTTGCAATATTTCCTGTTTGCTGTGTTACCTTGCTTCTAAAATTCAAGCTGTAGAAACCATTCCTACCTTGTGCAGAGCCTGTGTGCCTAACTAGTGGTGTTGCAAGGTAAATTAATGCATCCCCCCTTCTGTGGTCACTCGAAACCTGTTCTAGGGTAGCTCCTCTCCTATTGGGTTTAGAGGCAGTCTGGCTGGGTGAACAAAAGTTTGCCTTCTTCAGGTTTCAACCTACATTTTGTTTGGAAAGGGCATGCCCTTATACAAGTTAATGAAGTTCCTGAGTCGACCCTAACTGCAAGGGAAAGAAAAACATTGGATTGTTTTCCACCACAAGTAATAAAGTCATTATCTTGTTAGGTCTAGTCAAAGGTTTCAGCAATTTAAACCTGGGCTGAACCCCTGGCAACTATGGCATAGAGCAGGCAGGCTTAACATAGAGAACATGTCTAAAGCATTTAGAAGTATCAAAACAATTAAAAAGCCCAAAACACAACACAATAAAAACTGAGTAAAGTTTAATAAACAAAATGCCACCAAACAACACTAATCTAAAAAGGGGAACTGGAAATAATAATTGTTTGAAAGATTTGAGTGAAAAAGTACCAAGATGTGCAACACACCAATTATGGTCATGGGTTGCAGTAATCTGGAACCTAGGCATGATTTGAGGATGACCGTGATGGTTCGGGTCAAATAACAAAGTCATTTGCCCAGCTAGGGCCTGGAAGTAGGTAAGTAAAAAAAAAGTCCCAATCGAACAAGGATCTTTGCCTTGTTTCTGGGGGAAAACTTTTCTCCACATGGGACAAAGCCTGAAATTCAGTCTGACGATGTGGAACTATGAGTCATATACTTGTCTCGATCTGTCCCCTTAAAGCGCTGTAGAAAAAAGATTTGAAAAAAAGCTCCAAACGTTTTTGGGAGGCCAAGCAACCACAGGAGTATACTTTAAAGGCAACTAAGACCTCAGGGAGAGCTCTTACAGACTTTCAGTGTATCAAGCAGATGGCAACAGCAAAGTCCATGCCATATCCAGTAGCCACTAGTCACCTAGTGTTCTTTACAGGAATGTCCTCTTCAGCTTCTGTATGTTACCGAAGTCACCAAAAGGTTCAATCTCATGATCCTTGGAGATCTTTCTGCTCTAGGATTTCATGTGAAGGGACGTCTAACCTCCTCAGGTCCTTCTCACATGTCACAGATGTCACGTGCAGCAGGTTCACTGTATCTAGTACTCTGAGCTCACATTTCAGCTTAGTACCAGCTAGCAGATGGGGGTGACTCCTGGGCACTACCTAACTAATGGGTAGCAGATCCCAGGGGATACCATACCAACTTATTCAGTATTTCGGTTTTACTTCACTGCACTCAGGTCCAAAATACCATGTGCCGGGGCATTTTCAACTAGACAAACGTCTTCAGCCACAATAAATTTGGCCTCTGATGCCTGGGTGTGTGTGTGGGAGAGTGTCATAAAGACATTACCGTTGTTCTCCCTCTCCACAACAAATACAGAGACAGAAAGGAGGTATGATTGTGATAACTCTGTGGCTATTTCAGATGTAGATATTTCAAAGTTGTTTGAAATATCGTATAAAAATGTATATACTGTTGATTGTAGTGCTTCTCAATTGGATTTAAATATCTTCATCATTTCTATTTATAATCCTCGGTCCTCTAAGATTACGTTCTTAAATATTAGTTGAAAAAACTCTTTAGATAATGTCATTCATGCCATTAAAACATTACATAAAAGCAACACTTCTGGGCCAAAATATCTCTCTATATATTTATTTTCTAATTTTTTTATCTTTCTTTAATCCGCAATTACTAAAATTATGAAAAGCATATCCTCTCCTTATTTTCATGTGGGACATGGTACAAGGCAAGTTTTGCCTCTTTCCCCTTTACTGTGTGTTCTTTGTCTTGAACCTTTTTGGAATTATTAAGAAGTAATCCATGAATTATGTCTTTTAACCTGGGTGGAATTGAGATTAAACTGTCGGTTTTAACTGATCATATTCTTATGTATTTTATTGATCCTTTAAAATCTTAGAACCCTGTTTAGATGAGATATTTTTTTAGTCTGATGTTTTGGGATTTATACTTAATTTTACCAAAACTGAGGAGAGACCTTTCAAAAACATATGCTTAACCTACATCTTTCACCATTTGAATTTTAATTGGGCTCCACAAAATATAAAGGGCCTGATTGCGATATCGGTTGGAAAGTCTCCGACCGATAGTCGGATTCTCCATGACCGTGTTGGAACCCATCCTCCCAACTCGGTGACCAATTACGATGCTCACAGTCGGAAGGGGAACCGTTTGGTCATTCCGAATCAGATCCAACCGGCATTCAGAGAATTTGAGTCGGTTCGAGCTGATTCGTACAGCTCAATGGACGAGGTTTCCGACTGACAGATTATGAAGTTGGATTCCAACAGCCTTTCCGACTCGGTCTGTCTGACAGGAAAAGGCAGTCGGAAACTGACATTGGGGGCCCCTGGCAGGCCCCCCTTCATCCTGAGTCTTCCAGTTTGGGGTTGAGGTGGTACCCAAGGGACCCCCCTGTAAACTATGCACAGTGTGGCAGGTACCATGGGGTGCCCACGACAGGGTGCAAGGTTTTCCGCAGACACCTGTTTTCCCCATGGAGCCGGTGTTGTCGGTCGGAGCACAAGCTCCCATTAAAGTCAAAGGGAGTTCTTCCGAATGGTGTTTAGAAGCATCATAACTGGTCGGGCGGAACGCCTAACTGCGAGTTGGTTGAAGCCGAATCTGACAAAGGGTCTGGAGGTTTAGTTTCCGACCGACATCGCAATCAGGCTCAAAGTATCTTGGGGTTTGATTTACCTCTACTATTGATAAGCTAATTGAACATAAGATATCAAGTTTAATAAACTTTTTTCTACTTTTCTCTAGACTTTACCAGAGAGAGATCTCCACCACGACTGAAAAACTCGAAAAAAAATTGGAAAAATATTTTTATCATAAATGCTAATGTAAATTAATTGTAGATATTTATTGTGAATATGGAACAAATTAAAAAAATTACACATCACTATTAAGTTAATTTTGAATTAAATCATTATTAAATATATTACATTAAATGAAATGCTTTTCTGATGTTTAAATTAAAAATACATTTCCACCTATAGTAAAAAATACAAATGTTCATAGATTTTTAATATGCATTTATTATTTATAAAAATTATGTATTTAAAACAATGTAATGATATTTTATTAATTATATATCATATATTTTTTAAAATAAATAATGTATTAATTTAAAAAATATTTTACATATCTTAGAATTAACTATTTTAAATAATGTAATTTGTATGTGAACTTATTTTGCTCCTATAATTCTATTATTATTTTGTAGTACCAGTATTTGGTTATGTGTGATTCTGGACTTACTCCAGCTCAGAGCAGGTTAAGTGCACTTTCCTAACTAAGCTCCTCCCATTTAGTAGTAAGTAGCCCCTTTTTGAAGCCAATCCTACTGTTCCCTCCCACATTTACTACTAAGGGGCAGATTACGATGTTGGTTGGAAAGCCTCCTAACACTAGTCAGAAACTTCCGACCGCAGTTGGAGGGTTTCCGACTGACACGATTGGTTTGCGATCTGACTGCCGAATTACAATGTCAGCAGTCGGAGCATGAACCGGTCGGTCATTCCGACGCAGTTCCGACCGGCTCTCGGAGTCTTCCAGCTGGTTGGAACCGCACTGTAATCGCCTATGAACAGCGGTTCCGCCGTCAGGATTACGATGTCGGTTTCCCACAGCCTTTCCGTGCTGGCCTTTTCGACATGGAAAGGCTGTCCGAAAGCGACTTTGGCGCCCGTAGCAGGTTCCCCTTGCCTCCGTGGCCTACAGTTCGTGGCCGAGGGGGTACCTGAGGTGCCCCCCTGTAAATCCATGCACTGTGTCTGCAGGGTTTTACACACACACCTATTTCTTTATGTGAGCCTGTATTATGGCTGGTTTACGGCCGTAACACAAGCTTCCATTGAGAAATGGGCGTACCCGATCGAACAGTGGGGGTCAATAAGATGGCGGACACACTGGAGTCCGTCCGCCATCCTGGTGTAAACCGGGACCGTCCACCATGCATGCAGTGGTCCAGCACACCCAATCAGGATGCGACCGCTACCATGGAGGTCGGATCTTGGTTTTTAACATTGCAACAGGTGCTGCTGACAGCAGCACCCGCCACAATGCTAAAACAGCATGTGGTGAATTACACAGCACTACGTTGCAGGCACCATGTGGTGCCTGCCACATTGTGCTCTAAAATTTGTAGGGGGTACTATGGCTACCCCCAGGTGCACCCTCACCTTCCCCCAACACAAGGGGGGCCTGCAACGGCCCTCATCACCAATCCCCTCCAGCCTTTCCATGGCAGCATCGCCGTCATGGAAAGGCCTTCAATGGCCAGCATCCTGATTAGGTGGACAGTGTCTGGTAGGCACCGTCACCATGCAGGGCTACCTGATCCATCCACCAGGCAATCTGTTGGATTGCTTATGGCGAACCGTGGCAGATGGTCTTCGCGTCCACCACTGTCCGAGCACGATTCCCTCCGCCATCGTAATGTGGCTGGCGGTGACGGGCCTTCTGCCATCGTAATCGGGCCCAGTGTTCACATCATAATCAGGCATTTGGAATGGCCAACCAGAGGCCGGTCGGTACAGAGATGGTGTAGGTTGGAGGCAACTCCGACCGAGATGGTAATAAGCCCCTCAGTGTTAAACTCACATGTTTACATGTGTGAGGATCTCTCCATAGAAAAGATAGGAGAGATGAAGGAGGAAATTTACACTCATAGCTTTGTTAATAAACATTTGTAGTCATTTTGAAGTACTGTTTTAGTCCTACTAAATGTACAAAAAAATTGTGGTTTGAGAATAAGGGGGCTGTTTACGATGGCGAAAGGCCTGCCACCACCAGCCATGCAGTGGCGTGCCCTCCGCCATCGAACAACGATTACCCGGCTGCCAGATTAGGATGGCGAGCTCAGAGACCGCCCGCCACGGATCTGCCACAGGCAATCGTTCCGATTGCCTGACGGAGCGGTCTGGATGCGTAAAATGGTGGCGGTGCCTAGCAGGCACTGTACGTCAAATTACAATTCCAGCTTTGCCCAGCCTTTCCATGACGGCGAAACCGCCATGGAAAGGCTGGCGGGAATTGGTTTCAGGGATCGGTTGCCAGCCCCCCTTCTGTTGGGGGGAGGTGTTGGTGCACTGGGGGGTACCCATGGTACCCCCCTACATTTCACTGCACTGAGTGGCAGGCACCATGTGGTACCTGCCACGTAGTGCAGTGAAATGCACAACATGCATTTTTTAATGCTGCAGTGGGTGCTGCAGTCTGCAGCACCCGCCGCATTGTTAATGTGCAAAATACGACCATCATGGTGGCGGTCGCATCCTAATTTGGAGTGTGGGACGGCCAAATGACTGGCAGGGTGTCCCAATCCCTGCAACAATGGCGGGCAGACTTCGTAATTGGCCTCACGGTGCAGAGACAGAATATCGAGTACAAAATATCGAGTTGTAAAAATATCGAGTAATTAATATTGTCGGTCAGAAATATTTACAGCAAGAATATCGTGGTCAAGAATATCGACTTAAGGTAAGTAATAGCGATTTTAAAAATATCGAAGTGTTTAATATTGTTTGCAAAGATATAGGGGCCGATTCCGATTTCGGACGGACTCAGGTCCATCCGACATCAGTCAGGAGCCATAACCAACAGACCTGCTGTCGTCTGTTACGGCCCTGCAAGAAGTATGATGCGACCAAACAGGGTTCAGTCGCACTCGTATACTTCACAATGCAAGCCTGCATTCCGAGCGGAATGCAGGCTTGCATTGTGAAAAGCAGGGTGCAGTTCATCCCTGCACCCTGTGGCCGGCACCCCAAGGTGCCTGCCACCGGGTGCAGGGATCCTCAGAGGGGCACCATAGGTGTCCCCAGGCCGCCATTCGGCAACCTCGCACCCATGGGGGCCCTACTAGTGGCCCCCAAAGACAGTTTTCGACTGCCTTTTTGTGCCGGAAATACCGGCACGAAAAGGCAGTGAAAAACTGCCATCGTACTCCCTCGGTCGCAAAGAGGCGGCCGGGGGAGTACTGAGGGATTTCCAGACGGCGGACGGGCTCTCCGAGCCTGTCGTCCGCATTCGGTAAATCCGTGTCGGAAAGGAATCTGGCCGACATGTTCCGTTTCGGTTGGAAGGGCTCCGACCATTGTTCGGTGCCCTTCCGACCGGAATCGGAATCGACCCTTTAGTTGTTGAAAATATAGTTTTTCATTATTGTTATGTATTTTAGTAAATAGTTTATATGTATGTGATGTATTTTTTTGTATAAGAATTGTTTCTTTTTTTCATATATGTGTTACATTTTTAGTGGTTATTAATTTTTTTGTATTTGAATTTTGCGCTTTTAGTTCTGTAGCGGGGTGTGGATTTATAGGGGAATAGCGTGAGAAGTAATTTAATTATGTTAAATGTATTAATATTTTATCATTTACATTTTGCATTTTTAGTTCTGTAGCGAGTTGTAGGTTCAAAGGAAACAGGGTGGGAAGTAATTTAATTATATTAAATGTATTGATACATTTTTATTTAATAATATTTGTTTAGTTGAGATGTTATAGTGTTAAATTTGTAAAGTAATTTTTTATTAATTAATTAATAATTGCTGTCAATTAAATTTAACTAATTAATTGGTAATTAATTATAGTAACTGTGTAATTAATTTTAGGTGTGTGTTGTGGTGTTTATAGGTGTAAAGGGTGGGAAGTAATTTATTTGTAATCTATGAATAAATAATTGGTGTTAATTCATTTTAATTAATAATTAATTTTGGTAATTGTGTAATTAATTTTAAGTGTGTGTTGTGGTTTTATAGGTGTAAAGGGTGGGAAGTGTGGGAGGAAATTTTTTTTTAATTGATGAATTAACACTTGAGTGCCGATTCCGATCCGGGAAAACAAATTTGCGTACGACTCGTATCCCTATATTTTTACGTACGAATCGTACAAGTACCGTACAAACTGCGAAGTACGATTCGTACGTGAAAAATACATACGAATTGCGTCGGGAAAATGGTCCGAGAGGGAGCCTTAAATTTTTACGTCCGAATAGCGTCGGGAAAAGTGTTCGACAGGGATCCGGACATTTTTACGTGCAAATCGTAAAACACAAGTCCGAGCGCGCAAGTACGATCCGTACCACCCGTCCGAATACACAACCGCATGTAAAATGCCCTGTACGGAGCGAAGGCTGTAGCCTACATGTACACGGGTAAACTTGTGCCCAGATACGAGTTGTACAGCCCCCCACACCACGCAAATGTCAGCACCGTACCCCCGTATGTCAGCACCGTACCCCCCCTCTGCACCGTACCCCAACACCGTAGCACAGCCCTGCACCTGTACGCGCCGCACCCCAGGCCCGTCTCCCAGCCCCGCACCTGTACGCCCCGTACCCCAGGACCGTACCCCAGCCCCCCACCTGTACGCACCGCACACCAGGCCCGTCTCCCAGCCCCATACCTGTACGCACCGTACCCCAACACCGTAGCCCAGCCCCGTACCTGTACGCACAGTACCCCAACACTGTAGCCCAGCCCCGTACCTGTACGCACCGTACCCCAACACCATAGCACAGCCCCGCACCTGTACGCACCGTACCCCAACACCTTAGCACAGCCCGCCTCCTGTACGCGATGCACCTCAGGCTCGTACCCCAGCCCCACACCTGTATGCCCCGTACCCCAGGACCGTACCCCAGCCCCCCACCTGTACGCGCCACACTCCAGGCCCGTCCCCCAGCCCCGTACCTGTACGCACCGTACCCCAACACCGTAGCCCAGCCCCGTACCTGTACGCTCCGTACCCCAACACCGTAGCCCAGTCCCGTATCTGTACGCACAGTACCCCAACACCGTAGCCCAGCCCTGCACCTGTACGCACCATACCCCAACACCGTAGCACATCCCCGCACCTGTACACACCGTACCCCAACACCGTAGCACAGCCCCGCACCTGTACGCACCGTACCCCAACACCTTAGCACAGCCCCCACCTGTACGCAACGCACCCCAGGATTGTACCCCAGCCACGTACCTGTACGCACTGTACCCCAACACCGTAGCCCAGCCCCGTACCTGTACGCACCGTTCCCCAACACCTTATCACAGCCCCCCACCTGTACACGACGCACCCCAGGCTCGTACGTACCTGTATGCACCGTACCCCATCACCCTCACCCAGCATCGCGTATGTACGGACCTTACCTACGTGAAAATGACTCGTACAGAACCAGGACACTGTAAAACAGCACAAGGAGGGTCAATTCGACTCGCACAACACCACAAAACACGTCAACATGACAAAATACATCTCTATGACTGACCTGGCACATCCAAACAGGCAAACAGAGGCCCTAAATCACAACCACCTCTTATAACACACCCACCACAAAATCAAACACAGCCACACCCACAAATGGACCAATAAAAAGGGCCCACACACACAACCAATGAGCCTTTGCAACAGACTCACTGCTGCCAGACCCCACAGACAAACAACTGCACCTTACTTACACCTTAACTACACCTTCACTTACACACCTTCACACAACCTCATTCACAAACACCCCTTCTTCACATTCACACACACACCTACACCTTCACACCCACACACCCACAACCATCCACACCCACACCCCACACCATGACCACAGACAGGAATCCAAAGTTCACAAGGGCGGAGCTGGACCTCCTCGTCAACTAAGTCATCAGAGTTGAGCCACAGCTGTTTGGAACATTGGTCAGACAGACCAGCATAGCCCAAAAAACAAGTCTGTGGCAGAGGATCGTCGACAAGGTGAATGCTGTTGCGCCCATCCAAAGGACCAGGCATGAATGTCAAGCCAGGTGGTACGATCTGCGCAGGGCAGTCAAGAGGAAGATGAACGAGGAATACGCCCAGAGTAACATCACTGGAGGCGGGCTGCCCCGCAGACCCGTACATTACCATCCCTGGGAGGAGAAGGTGATGGCCATGCTACTGCCGGTGGGAGTACACGGAGTCGAAGGAGTCGCAGAGCCTGGTGAGTACACAAACAACTCACGTAACATGGGGGGAATGCCATCCACAACACAAATACACCAAATGCACGCAACTTCCCCCAAGCCCTCACCGCACACAACCACACTCTAAAACCACGCTCATGCCACTAACGTCTCCATGCCCCATTCACAAATAAAGGCAATGCCATGTCCCAGGCCACACCAACCACAAACCCAAGACTGGATGTCCGAGATGCTGGGAGGGTGGGGCTCACACAACACATTGTGCAACTCCGAAGCAGACACCAATGCTCTCAGCCCATATGGCCTAGGTACATACCCATGCACCTTGCCCAATGCACAGGGACTGGCAAAGTACTGACAAGGTAGCTGGCACTTGTCCCTGCTGTATGCAGCACAAGGCCCTTCTGTGACCACTGTACACTCAAACACCAACTACACAAGCTCAAATATCTAGCACAGGCACTCAAACTCACTGTCATGCCAGCATGCACCATGATGGGACAGACACATCACCTGGGAGACCCAATGACAAATCACACTACACCCAACAGCAGGCCCGGTCACACACCCCCCCTCACACAATCACACACGCCCGGGGCAGGCAACAGATTTACCCACTCTCACAATGGACATGTGACACAACAAGACCAATCCATCGCCAAATAAGCATCCAAGCCAAAATTCTACTGGTCAAACACTCAGGAGAACATACCAAACTGTCCCCCGCAACATACCCATCCCCAAGTGGACATTGAGAGGAATGCTAGGCACATCCAACTACCTGGAGGATCTGTGACAACTTGAATATGTATGAAACATGGATGTGGCATGAAACAGCATTAACATTGTCTCTCTCTCACACACAGGGCAACGTCATCGACCTCCCCCCAACAATGGGGGGAACAATCACAGTCCCAGGCTCAGCGTGAAGATGATCCCACCGGCAGCGACGACTCTCACCACTCCGTGGATGACCCCGACCAACCTGGCCCCTCTGGTGCCCAAGCCCCTGCAGCACCTGCATCAGGTACATCTGTGCCTACCACCACCCCCATTCCTGCCACATCCCAGGAGCCCTGCTCGCACTGAACAACACAGCCAGTCTGACCAGGAGGGACAAGGTTCTCCGGGCACCCAAGAGGAGGCAGACAACCCCGATAATGCCATCCCTCAGGAGTCCCGTAGACCCGATGTGCCCACAACGGCAGGCCAGGCTCGTGTGGGCAGGGGTGGTGGGAGTGGAGGCAGGTGGAGGCGCAAACCTGACCAGCCAGCTGAGGGAACCGCTATGTCACACATACGCCACATCCTGGACACATGCCGGCGTGACACCAGGGGCATCAGCCAGGTAGTGTCGAGCCTCACAGAGATGAAGGGGACCCTCGACGAGATGAAGAACCTGCTAGCCGAGCAACATGCCAGTCAACAACAACACCAAGGACGGATCGAGGCAAGACTGGCTGAACTCCTGGCGGTGCAAACGGACATGAGCCATTCACTCCGTCGGATTGCCGACAACATGGGCAACCCTCCCTGTGACACCAGGCGAAGACCAGCACCAGCCACAGGGAGGGAGGAGGAGGAGGAGGATTCGTCCGACGGAGCACCACAGACATCGTCAAGGCCTGCATCTGAGGGTCCCCGGAGGAAGGTGGGTCATCCACGGAAAAGACCGTGAGAGTCAGCGGACCATCCACATCTCCCAGGTCACCTGGCCTGGCACCTGGCCATCTGGCGCAACAGCACCACCTCACCCAATGACATTCTCTGCCACATGGAATTGCTGGTCATAGTCTGACCAATGATGACCAACACTGTGGTCTGGACTCTGATGACTCCAACTGACAAGGATGCCATCTCCCCCTGTGAACTTTGGATTCTATGCACCCGGTAGAGCACCTTACTTCATCCACCAAAAGACTCACCCCACCAAAAATAAATACTTTATTTTGTCATGAGATGTTGCTGTCATTTGGCATTATTCACCAACATATGTGTGTGTAAATGTCAAACTATGCCTGAGTGTTGAACTAGCTCCACACATCCATACTGTTAGAATCCGGGGTCTCTGGTTGGCGCAGGTATGCACTTGCGACAAGCAGGGACCCTTTCCTCTAAGTCTTTAAAAATAACCCCTGCTCACCCTCTAGGTAATGTAGCGCGAGCAGTCAGGCTTGATTTCCAGAGGGCATTAGGTTAAGCATTCAAGGTATCCCACACAATAATCACCACCCCACCACACAAAGACACAAGGCTGTATTTATAGTAAAATAAAGTTCTTTATATATAAGATCTCTTTAGGCAGGTTGCAAAAATACAGTTCTCTTGTTCAGATAATGTTCCAGTTACTTGTAAATGCTTTTAGGCAGTCCACAGATCTTAAAATGGCACAGTTCTGTTAAAAAATAAGCTTCTTTGGGGTGTTGTGCGCTTCATAGCGCCTCAGGTACGCTTCGTACCGCTATCTGGGTACGTCGTGCCGTTTCTCACGCTTCTCACGTGAGTACGCATATGCCGGGCGTGAACCGTACGGACCGTACCTTCATAGGTACGCGTCGTACACGTTCAAGGCTTCCCTTGCCAAATCTCACGCTTCCCGCGTGAGCGCCAGTAATGCTTCTGAGGCTGTACAGACCGTACAGATGCCGGGACGCGCCGTACACGGACGGCAGGTCAGGTACGGCTCGTACGAGGCAAGTACGGGTCGTACCAAGGGGCATAAGTCACAATACCTTAGATGCAGGGACGTGCTGTACACGGACGGCAGAGCAGGTACGGCTCGTACGAAGGCAAGTACGGGCCGTACTACAGCGTACTAGTCACAAATCCCTTAGTTCTTTTGGGGGCAATGTCGCAAAGGCTTGCAGACGTCTTTTACGAGCGTTCCGCGTCGCGTTGTCGTCCTTTGCAATCAGAGGGCGGCGGTGCTTCGTGGCACACTCGAGGATGATCCCAGCCACACGACAGAGCTCAGAGGAGGGGAGGGCAGCTCGGGGGCAATTCTTAGCACGTTGCAGCGCCGTCAGCTTACCAGGGGGATCACCAGTGCGTCAAAGGTCCTCGCGGTGATCTCGACGGCTCGGAGGGGCAGTTACTTGCGGTGCTGGGACCAGATGGACAGGTCCTTGCGGTGCTCGTGGTTGCCCCAGGTGGCAGATGTCGCGGTGCTTGGAAAAGGGGTGCACACAGGTTCTCTGGGGGTCAGCGTCACAGGATTGCTTCCAGCAGCTTCTCCTCTTCTGGGGGAAAGGTAGCGCCCACTGTTCCTGGGGTGCAGTTCAGGGGGCAAGTTCACAAGCAAGCCCTTGGAGATTGTTTGGAAGCACAAGTTGATGCAAAGTCTTGGCTCCCCACCTGATGTTCCCTTAAAGAACCATCCAGGCTCTGAGACTGAGGTTGGGCACTACCGGGACATAACTAGGCCTGGGCAAAAATTTCGTTCCGTTCGCGGAAATTGCGATAATTTGACATTTTTGCGTTCCGCGGAGAGCGCGAAAATGTCAAAAATTCCGGTTTCCGCAGCTTGGCGATAATTTGTTTCTTGCTCGCGCTGTAAAATGATACATTCTCGCGCGCGCGCGATCGCCTTACCTGAATCCCTGCGTTCGCCGACAAGTTTTCTTGATCCGGTCGCGTTCTCCATGAGATGTTGTATTGTTTTTAGCCATTTGCGCTGTCTCGCGACAGTTCGCGCCCGCAGTGACGTCATGCGTCGCGCGATCACGTCTTTCTTCTCGCGATCATGCACCGCGAGAACAACTCAAAACAAGATGGCCGCGCCCGCAAGCAGCCACATGGGTAAGTTGGCGACCCGCAACCATGCAGAAAATCGCGCGAACATGCCGGAAAAAAACTTCCGCATCTTCGCGATATTTCTGCTTGTTTGCGATAATTTTAAACATTCTCGCGATAATTTGCGAAGGTTAATTCCGCAAATTCCGCCCACCCCTAGACATAACCCATTCTCACTCCTTCCCCTTAAAGACAGGACGTGAGGCCCTACACCCCTCTCACTACTACAGGACCTAGCTGGGCTACTCTGAGCCACTTCCACCACACTGGGTTTGAAGATTCCTGAACCACTCCTCTCGGGATCACTCCCCAATGCCTTTCCAGACCCTGTGGACTCCATCAAAAGGTCTGTCTCCAATGTGAGCTCTCTGCGGTCAGAGAACTCACCCTCACACAGGTTTTGGCATAGCTCTGGAAAACAGGGACTTACAATATGCTCTCCCACAATTGGATCACACAGCCCCCTAGCAGGGTTAACCAAACTATCCTTCACCTTACCATCCAGTGCCTCACACACGTACTACACACCACTCTCCTGAGACTGGCAAGACAGTATCTGACTGTGTCTGTTACACAACCCATACTCTTCTGGGCGGTCTTCACACTCACCCACCAGGACTTCAACTTTGGGGGAACCCCTCTCCCTGTACCTCTCAACTAGAGTCAGTAGAGTGTCCCTCCCACCACTAGGACCATGAACCTCTGCACCAGTTACCCTATTCCCTTCAGGGATACTACGCACTACTGGAGCTACCTCATGCCTTTGAGCCTCCTGGTGTATGTTAACCCCCTCCTTCAAGTCAGGCGGCACATCTCTGGGTGTGTGTACTACTCTCTCAGCACTAGAAAATTCAATATTGCTGCCACCATCTGAGCTGGATTCCTCCTCCCACTCAACAAAGCTCAATCTCTGAGCTACGCACCTTTCTTGTTGCTGGGCTGAGACACTCATGGCCTCAAGCCTCTCGAGCTCCATATCATATTTCCTCATTATAAAGTCATGCTCAATTTGCATTTTCTTTTCTTCCAGAGCCAGCTTCTTGCTTTCTAGCTCCAATTGGCTTTTTACTTCCAGCTCTGCCAACTTCAATTCATGATCCCTGGTGGCCTGTCTGTCTGCCAGCTCCTCTGGCGACAGGCCTCTGCCAAAACTGCGAACGCTTTCCGCTGGTTTCAATGGTGTAACTTCCCTAGTTGCACCCCTTGATTCAATCCAGGCTTACAGCACTTTGTAGAGATCTGTTTTGTTTTTGCATCCTGCATGTGGAACCTTGAGCTTCCTGCAGAAGTACTTGAGTTCAGTTCTCTTGTAGCTGTCCAGTTTTGACGCCTCCCATTCCATTCCTAGGATTTCAGAGGTTTCAGAGATTGATTTCTCAATGCTGTTTGGGCCAGGCATGACTCCAAACACAAGGGATCTTCTTTCTTGGCAAGCGAAGTTAAAATTTTAAAAGTTCTGTGGCTCAAGCTACTGGACTGTCCTCATTGTGCAATGGTTAGTAATCACTGCGCAGACGCCAAGAACGCAAATCCGTAAATCCTCACCGCTGCCACCAATGTTAGAATCCGGGGTCTCTGGTTGGCGCAGGTATGCACTTGCGACAAGCAGGGACCCTTTCCTCTAAGTCAGGGCGTAGGATTACCTCTTTAAAAATAACCCCTGCTCACCCTCTAGGTAACGTGGCGCAAGCAGTCAGGGTAGATTTCCAGAGGGCTTTAGGTTAAGCATTCAAGGTATCCCACACAATAATCACCACCCCACCACACAAAGACACAAGGCTGTATTTATAGTAAAATAAAGTTCTTTATATATAAGATCTCTTTAGGCAGGTTGCAAAAATACAGTTCTCTTGTTCAGATAATGTTCCAGTTACTTGTAAATGCTTTGAGGCAGTCCACAGATCTTAAAATGGCACAGTTCTGTTAAAAATAAGCTTCTTTGGGGTGTTGTGCGCTTCGTAGCGCCTCAGGTACGCTTCGTACCGCTATCTGGGTACGTCGTGCCGTTTCTCACGCTTCTCGCGAGAGTACGCGTATGCCGGCCGTGAACCGTATGGACCGTACCTTTGTAGGTACGCGTCGTACACGTTCAAGGCTTCCCTTGCCAAATCTCACGCTTCCCGCGTGAGCGCCGGTAAGTCTTCTGAGGCTGTACGGACCGTACAGATGCCGGGACGCGCCGTACACGGACGGCAGGGCAGGTATGGCTCGTACGAGGCAAGTACGGGTCGTACCAAGGGGCACAAGTCACAATACCTTAGATGCAGGGACGTGCCGTACACAGACGGCGGAGCAGGTGCGGCTCGTACGAAGGCAAGTACGGGCCGTACTACAGCGTACTAGTCACAAATCCCTTAGTTCTTTTGGGGGCAATGTCGCGAAGGCTTGCAGATATCTTTTACGAGCATCCCGCATCGTGTTGTCGTCCTTTGCAATCAGAGGGCGGCGGTGCTTCGTGGCACACTCGAGGATGATCCCAGCCACACGACAGAGCTCAGAGGAGGGGAGGGCAGCTCGGGGGCAATTCTTAGCGTGTTGCAGCGCCGTCAGCTTACCAGGGGGATCCCCAGTGCGTCAAAGGTGCTCGCGGTGTTCTCGGTGGCGCAGGGTCGCAGAGGCTCGGTGGTTGTACAATCAGGTTCTTTTCTTCGCGGTGCAAGCTACGGCTCGGAGGGGCAGTTACTTGCGGTGCTGGGACCAGATGGACAGGTCCTTGCGGTGCTCGTGGTTGCCCCAGGAGGCAGATGTCACGGTGCTTGGAAAAGAGGTGCACACAGGTTCTCTGGGGGTCAGCGTCACAGGATCGCTTCCAGCAGCTTCTCCTCTTCTGGGGGAAAGGTAGCGCCCATTGTTCCTGGGGCGCAGTTCAGGGGGCAAGTTCACAAGCAAGCCCTTGGAGATTGTTTGGAAGCACAACTTGATGCAAAGTCTTTTCCTTTAGTCTTTTCCTCTCCTTCCAGCAGACAGGCACCCACTGCAGGCCAGTCTCTCAGGCAGAGAGACAGTATTCCTCCTTCTGCTTCTCCATGTCCTTCTCCTTCAGGCAGTGGTTCGTCTTGGCGGAAACAGGATTTGATTTCTTAGGAGCAGGGCTCCTTCTTTTATAGCACAATTCTTTTGTTCTTTGTCACCAGGGGGCCTGGGCATGGCTCAGTCCAGTTTTGGAGCACTTTGTTGTGGTGACTCTGCTCTTTCCTTTCAGCAGCAGGGCAGAGACATCAGCCGCTCCACAGGGGGCGGAGCCAGCATTGTGGTGGCAGAGCACAGGTCTATTCAGAGTCAAAGGTGTACTCCTCCCACCCATCCTGGTGTAATCTCTCTACCCACCACCTGGCAGCCAACCTGTCTCCTGGAATTCCCCAGCCCTGCTCCTTTACTGTTACTAGGCAGAACACACAAACACAGCAGAGACGGACTGAAATGGCCAGGTCAGTAAATACTAACTTACTAAAAGTAGTATTTACAAACACAGGATATTAAAATAAAATGTACTAAAAGAAGTATTTTATTATTCTGAGTTCAGGCATACTAAACTTGACTTTCTACCATGCTCTCTGAGTCCACTGGGATTACAGCGTGTAGTAATTCCAGCAGCTCATTCTGGCCTATGGAGAGCAGGTAGCCTTCAATAGTGAAAAACGAAAATGGCTGTAATTCACTATTAGGACATGCCACACACATCAGTGCATGTCCTACCTTATACCTACAATGCACCCTGCCCTTGGGCCTACCAGAGGGGTGACTAATATGTAGATAAGTGAAGGTTTGGGGACTGGAAAGTAGGTGCACTTGTGCAATCAGCGTGACAGTACCAGACCGTGCGCAGGTGCTGCAGTGGCAGACCCTAGACACATTTTACTAGGCCGCTTCTGTGGGTGGCACAACCAGTGCTGCAAGCCCACCAGCAGCATTTGTATTTACAAGCCCTGGCACTCCTGGTGCACTTTACTAGGGGCTGATAGTAAACCAAATAAGCCAAACATGGACACCAATCAATGTATACATTTTACCATAGGGAGAGCATATGCACCTTAGCACTGATCAGCAGTGGTAAGGTGCCCAGAGTCATCAAACAGCCAACACCAGGTCAGAAAAAATACAGGAGGAATGCAAAAAGTTTAGGGATGACCATGCAAAAAGGGCCAAGTCCAACACATACCCTGGGATCGGAGTCTGGTACAGGACACACATGGGTCACAATGTATCATTCAATGCAGACATGGAGCACAATACTCACCTGTGATGGCCTCAAGCTGCTGAGGGGGTGCATGCAATACTGTGCCGACAGACCTATTTGGAAGAGTACCATTAAGGCGTAGAGGTCATGCCTCGTTCGGAGGTTCCCGGGGAGGGAGTCCCAGGTATGTGTTCCCAGGTGGGAGAACTATGTCCTACATGCTGGAGTACGGCGGATCGAAAGAATGGTGGCCAGGTCAAGGTTGGATGCACGGAGATGGCACTACGGGGTCTCGGATGACAGTGGTACAAGGTTGGTGTTGGGTCGGGGTTGTGGCCTGCCTCCTGAGTGTGGTGGGGAGTCTGAAGGTCATCCTGCAGCACACAGTGATCCATTGCAGCTATCTCTGCTGGACGGTAATGTGGCTGGGGCGCGGGATGTTGCAGCTGAGGTTTGCAGATGCAGCCTGGATGTGGACAAGTGTCCTGGGAGTTTGGATGTGGCTGCCCCATAGAGGGCAGAGCAGTATTTGACACGGATGTTGTCGTGGACCTGGGGGATGGTCCGTCTTTCCTTGGAGTGGATCTATCTGGAGATCATGTGCATAATGCAGATGGTGTTGCAGTCTGAGGCACAGGTGCTGGTGATTACCATGGCAAATGTGAGCAAGCAATCCATGATGCACACCATCTTGTGTGCATGGACACTGGGTGCTTGTGCGGGGCTACTGCAGGTGGGACAAAAGCAGTTGACCCAGCTGTAAGGGGACAATCCTCAGATGTTGACCTCAGTCCTGTACAAGTCCAGCCTCAGGTGGCTGCTGTTCTGCCATTCATCAATGGATCTCATGCAATCTAGAATATTGGAACTGGCAGTGTCTGCGCCCTTGGTGAGGGTGAGGAGCACCTGGCTGTCAATGGCATACGAGTTGATGATGAGGTTGTGTGCGCATGTGATGGTGGAGAGGGGGGTCCTGGACACATTGTAGTTTGACACGCTGACAGATGATACCTGTGCCATGTGCCTCACAACGACAGCATACTACATGCAGAAGCCTTGAGTCCCACTCCCATGTCCTTGCCGGGGTACAGAGCCAGTGGGGAGTAGGAGGGACATGACCTGGTGGGTGTGACAGGGCCTGGAAGGCGTGGCAGCGCTGTGTAGGCAGTCGGAGTTGCACACTCATCATGCAAAGGTGTTGTGTGTGCGCTTAGTGTATGCCTGAGAGCTGGCGGCAGATGTGTGGATGGACATTGCTTGGAGGGTGGCTGCAACATCAGACTGTAGTGTGATGTGGGTCATGCAAGGACATGAGGCTCGTGCAATGTGCACATTGCATGTGCAGACGGTCCAGCATTTAGGACGGTGTGGCCGCAACTGTGGCCCAGACAAGCTGATGACAGCCAAATGAATGGGTTGATGGAGGAAGGGAGGAGCATCTTTGATGTGTGTGTGTTGCCAAATCAGGAAACTTCGTGTGCCCTTGCTGCAGTGGCTGCAACAGCAGGCGGCATGTCCTGGGAACTATGCCACAATTTCCACACAAAGACTAGCATGTCAGAAAGGACTACTGCAACAGGTGTATGTCAAGGAAAGAATGACCGGTTTTCAATGGCACACCCAGAGACAAAAGGATGCACAATCCCCAAAGATGACTGACACCGGATCATGAAACTGAAGGCCAAGCTGCGCACAGGAAACACACCCCAGAAGGTGTTGACGGTCCGTTGTGGGGACCAACATACCAAAACACATACACAGCCATGGACGTCATGCAGAATAGAGAATCAAATACATGTAGAACAGCATGCAGGTTGCTAATCTACACATAGACTCATATGCACAATCCTTGACAACCATGCCAGAGATGGCGCATGCACAGTGGCAAGAGACCTGCATTGACAGAGATGAGGCACCTTGGAGGCTGAGGAACACCTTTATTACTCAGGTTCACACCTATGGAAATGCATCAATATTAACAGACTCACATGGTCTTTTGGATTACCATGTGGGACCTACACTGGACATCCCCTTCGCACCACAGATGCTGTCAATCCATGGGAGTGGCACACAAGTGAAGGGGGTGAGCCAAACATCTCCTGCAGCACACGGAGAGGCTGCAATTCTCCATTGAGCCTCTCATGGGGATGTCCCGCAATATGTCCACCCGTAGCCTCCCGTATGTTTCCGAGGGAAGTTGTACACACATAGATGCCTTCCTCAAAATCCACAATCCCATAACAGATGACTGTCACGAAGTGTGACTATCAATTCATGTGAGTCATGCTACATGTTATGTGCCCCATGGTGAGTCGACATGTATGCATAGTAACAATACCTGCACAGGAGCAGTGCCCACACATTACAAACAACTACCACACCCAAAAAGCCTTGCTGCAATCCTTACCCAAAGGAGACTTCTTACCATGTCCGTGCATGTAACGCTGATTCAGCACACATTGCATTACTCATGAGGAATAGCAGGAGCACAACGATGCCACGAGCAGACAGCATGCGCAAGTAACTGGGGATGAGAGACACACAAGAAGTCAGGAAACACATAGTCATCCGCATGCATGGTCATGTACTCTACATGAATAAGGTTGACACTATGCTAGTTGTCAATTGAGTGTGTCAGCTAAAATGTGTGGAATTACATCAGCACTCGGGTGACACATCAGCACACACCTCAAAGTCACTTCGCATACAGTCAGCGGGACACACACATAGCAACACATGCCACACAAGGCTCCAAGCGTGCACACTCAGACCCAGGGACTCACCATTATGAGAAGAAGTTGTGTATG
This sequence comes from Triturus cristatus, assembly GCF_964204655.1. Lineage (NCBI taxonomy): Eukaryota > Metazoa > Chordata > Amphibia > Caudata > Salamandridae > Triturus > Triturus cristatus. The sequence continues at coordinate 364,449,563 of NC_140593.1, read as the reverse complement.
AGCTGACTCCGGATGTCCTCCTCCTCCTCCTCCTCCTCCTCCTCCTCCTCACTCGACTCGTGACCAAGGCCCTCATCCTCCACGGGTGGATGTTTCTGCTCATCGGGATCCAGGATGAGTGGCACAGCTTTCTTCACTTCCATGTTGTGAAGCATGCAGCACACAAGGAAGATTTTGCAGACCTTCACCGGTGCATATGGGAGGGACCCGCCGGTCTTGTGGAGGCAAAGGAATCGGCTCTTCAGGAGGCCAAAGGTCCTCTCAATCACTCGCCTGGTCTGCCCATGGGCGTTGTTGTAACGGTGATCTGCAGCTGTTCTTGGGTTGCGGAGAGGCGTCACCAGCCATGGCATGTTGGGATAGCCAGAGTCCCCTACATGGAAACATCATGTAAATAAGTGGGTCAGGAGATGCCGTCACAGACTAAGATTCTGCTGAATACTGGACACACAGAGTCTACCCACCAACAAGACATGCTCATTCAATGTGCAGCTGCAGCATCATTTCTGGCACCCTGCTACACCTCATGATGTAGGCATCGTGTGCTGACCCTGGAAAACCTGCAAAGACATGGGAAATCACCATGTTAGCAAGACACACCACAAGGGCATTAATGGAGTGGTAATGTTTACGGTTACGAAAGGCTACCTCCTGTGCCTGTGGTGGTACCAAAGCCACATCTGTCCCATCAATGGACCCAATTACATGGGGCATCCCTCCCAGGGCATAGAACTCACCCTTGATACCTGTCAACTGCTCAGGAGTTGGAAAATGGATGAATTCTACCAGGTGCTCCAACATGGCTTCTAAAACATCATGCAGGACACGGCTGAACATGGTCTGAAACATGCCACCCACATCAGCTATGGTCCATTGAAACGTACCGGTGGCAAAGAAATGTAGGGCTGATATCACCTTCATCTTGGGGGTCCGCGCAGTCGGATAACTGTGTCGCGGTTGGAGGTGTGGGGCCAGCCTGTTTGTCAGGTCCACAATTAACTGTTGGTTGAATCTGTAGCGGCGTATGCAGTCACATTCCCTCATGGCAGCCAAGTCTGGCATTGGTCGGGGGGAGACGGTGCCCTGCAGAAATTTGGAAGGAATAACGAAGATTGAGTACATTACTACACCAATGTCAATGAACTGAGCACATGTTCAACAGCTAATACACATATGCTACATACAGAGTCTGGTCTGTGCACTACATCCTGCACACGTATGCCAGCCAGGTGATACTCCTACCAAGATCCAGCTACAAACGTGGATTGTCAAGGTCTACATGACATGCCATGAAAGTAGCTGTGGGCCAGTGTGAGTGAACAGCCAGACACATTACAGGAGTGACATACATCCACATATGTGCATTTGAAGGATGTTATCTCATACAGACAGCTGCCGGCAAGCTAGACTCACAGGTCACATGTCATGGAAAAAGGACAGACCACACATCTTGCCATGAAGGGGTACATGTCAAAAATGATCACACAGACATTGAGACTATGCTGATATATCCTAAGCTCGCAAGTCCCTGTTCGATGCATACAGACACACGTTACGTGTTATTCCACATGTGTCCTGGTGTGCGTAATAGTGTGACATGGGCATCTACACACAGACACATGTTGGATGCAGCTATAGCAGATGCCGTTGACGGAACACCAACAGCAAGATCATGGAAACACATGACACACACATGACATAGTCACATCGGGGCACGCTGGTAGTGAGATGTCAGGTGTCATCATCCGTGTACCTGGCATCAGGGGACAGTTGCGGGTGTTGGTGACTGTGCCATGCCAGTGATGCAGTGCTTGACAAGTTTGAACTACATGCACACATGTAAAAGGTGTGAAGGGGAAGTGCGCCACATAGTGCCCCATCACACATGACATGTGTACACAGGTCATCACACAACTATTGGGTTAAAACATGAGGAGACATGTGCCAGCTCACTGCCTGACATACCTAGGCCCTACACATGAAGCACTGCACAGACAATGACTTGATGTCCATCCTTGTGCTAGTCTGACACCTCCATTCCTTTCATGTGCGCCTCCTAACACCAGTGTGAGCTGTGAAACGCACCGTACACATGTCTGAGGGCGTGTGTACGGTCGTATCAATATATGGGTTTTGGGTAGGAGTACGCGTGTGTGTACAGACGGTACACATGTACGTGTACACACTGGTCCTATCCCTATGGGAGTGTCGCCGTAGGCGTACACCATAGAGATACGGCTCGTACGCCATAGTGCTACGGGCTGTACCCGCGTGTGTACGGCCCGTAGCACGATGGCGTACGCCTACGGCAACACTGCCATAGTGCTACGAGCCCTACACACGCGGGTACCGCTCGTAGCACTATGAAGTACGCCTACGGCAGCACTGCCATAGTGCTACGAGCCCTACACATGCAGATACGGCGCATAGCACTATGGCGTACGCCTACGGCAACACTGCCATAGTGCTACAGGCCCTACACAAGCGGGTACGGCCCGTAGCACTATGGCGTACGCCTATGGCAACACTACCATAGTGCTACGGGCCCTACATACGCGGGTACGGCCCGTAGCACTATGGCGTACGCCTACGGCAACACTACCATAGTGCTACGGGCCATACCCGCGTGTGTAGGGCCCGTAGCACTATGGCAGTGTTGCCGTAGGCGTACGCCATAGTGCTATGGGCCGTACCCACGTGTGTAGGACTCGTAGCACTATGGCAGTGTTGCCGTAGGCGTACGCCATAGTGCTACGGGCCGTACCCGCGTGTGTAGGGCCCGTAGCACTATGGCAGTGTTGCCGTAGGCTTACGCCATAGTGCTACGGGCCGTACCCGCGTGTGTAGGGCCCGTAGCACTATGGCAGTGTTGCCGTAGGTGTACGCCATAGTGCTACGGCCGTACCTGCGTGTGTAGGGCTCGTAGCACTATGGCAGTGTTGCCGTAGGCGTACGCCATAGTGCTACGGGCCGTACCCGCGTGGGTAGGGCCCGTAGCACGATGGCGTACACCTACGGCAGCACCACCATAGTGCTACGGGCCCTACACACGCGTGTACGGCCCGTAGCACTAGAGTACTGGTGCCCTAGGGGTACGTGTGAAACGCACCATATCTGTGTGGGGATTTGAAATTTACAATGGGGACATATAAGGGACAAGTATTAGGGCCTACATGCATGCTGGTTGTCATGGATACCCAGTTTGAAGTTCACATTTTTCCATCATGTGGCCTGGAAAAAGCAGTTGGCCACAATATACATTGTTGCAAAGTGGTTGTTGACTTGACATGATGCTGCAAATTCGAAAAAATGCTAATGCCGTCACTGGTGTATGTTTAAAGGGATTGGAGGAAACGTAGGATGCAAAGGAGTCTGACCAATCACTCTGCACTCCTGTTACTGAAATAGGCCAGCAAGGCAGATATAAGTCAGGCAGAACCCATGAGAGGGCACTTGCCTGTACAACCTTTGATTCGACACCACTGCTGCTGCTTGTGATTCCTCTGGCACCATGTCGCGGTCTGTGGAGAGGGCCCAGCCATTCACCCAGGAGGAGAATGAGGCGTTGCTGGACATCATCCTCCCACAGTTCCCCAGCCTGTATTGTAGACCAGGGGTGCAGGTGAGGGCTGACTCCGCTACCTTTGACTGTGCCCCTTCTTTTTGTGACTGGCACTTCTGGCATTGTGTCCAGGTGTGACAGACATGAAATATTGTCTAGAGTGTGTCCCGGGGGGGGGGGGGAATGGCTCATGTCTGTCATGCAGAGCATGATGTGGTTAATGTGTGCACTCCTCACTTGCATTGTGCTTACTGTGACATTCACTGCATGCTGCATGGCACATTCAGCATAGCTAATCCTCTTGGCCCTTCTTGCTCTATAGTCCTGAGGTGATTCAGTGTTCCCCCCGTGTGACAGGTGACTGTACCCACAGATGTGTGTGAGTTGAGTGGAGCTGTGGTGAGAGTGTTCAAATGATCTGGACATTGATGTGTGTGAATGTTCCTTGTCATGTGGGTTAGTGTCTATGTGGAGTGTTGCACCACAGCTGCATGGAGGAGGCAACAGCTTGACCCATCTGATGTGAGAAGTAAGCCATGCTGTGTGTCTGACTTGCTTGGCTAGCCCCACGCCTGTGAAACCCCCCAGGCAAGTGGCACATGTGCAGAGTGAGGTTTGTATCGGCTGTTGCCACTGGCAGGTGAATGATCTGTGCCTGTGTGTGTCTGTGTAGTCTGCTGTTGTTGGGTCAGTGGCCTGGGGCATGTGACTGCTTGGAGGTGCTGGCCATCAGCTTTGTTTTGCTTGTGATGTCCAGTGTGTGCCATGATCAGGGAGTGTGTCGCACCACTCATGCCACCTGTGTACTTTCAATGCCATGTAGTGCATTGGGGCTTCCACTGAGCCTAATGTCCCTATGACGAAGATGCTATTCGTTGGCAGCATACTATGCCCTGCTCAACATATCAAAGATGTTCAAATGTGTGTCTCTGTGACATGGAGCAGGTGTAGTGATGTTGTCTCACCTTGTCATCCTCAAAGGTAACCACCTACGAGAAGGGGGAGATATGGAAGCGGGCCGTCAGGGCTGTGAGATCTGTGGAGGGTCACAGTCGGCGCCTGGCACAGGTGAGGAAATGCTGGCAGGACATCCGGTGCTGGACCAGGAGGATCGCCCGGTTCCTGCTGGGGGACTCACCAGAAGGCAAGAACCACCGGCGCCGGCGCCTGACCCACCAAATGAAGCCTGTCCTGGCGGTGGTATTCCCTGACATGGATAGGCGGCTACAGGAGAAGCAGCAGCAGCAAGGGGGTAGGTACATGTGTGTTTGTTATGTGTCACCAGTTTTTGGAAGTGCTCAGTCGCCTGGATACACTGCCAGGGTTTATATGTGCAGTGCATATCCTGTTCCCCCAAGTCACCCGGTGCTGTTCTTCCTCCCTTCCCCTCCTTGACATGTGTTCCCTGGTCTGTGTGTAGTCACTCTTGCACAAGGTAATCTAGGCTGCCGGTTAATCCAAGTGCCCAAAGCTTGCAGCATCATGTGTGGGGGTGGTCTGTGAGATGTGTTGGGACCTTGCCTCTGCCCTGTCCAGTTCAGTCATTTTGGGGTCCATGATTGTAGGCACTGATGCTGAGTCTCAACATAGGAGTGTGAGGCTTGAAATGAACAGACTTGAAGCATGCATGACCGATGTTGTGGCCTCAGACATGATGTGCATGAGGGGGAGATAGGCATAGTGCGGGGACGGTTGCTCCTGTTGAAGTCAGATCTATCCAGGACCATGGAGCAGTGTGGCCACTATAGTCCCCTGAGAAACCTTTTCCTAGGAATCATGTGTGTCATCCAACACTGTGGACATTCTCTGTGTCTTCAGCATAGGTTGGGCTCTGTGGCATTTTACCCTGGCCTCATTTGTATTTACGTAAAGTGTGCTACATGTGTCCACTGTACAGGGTGACCCAATGTGGCTTGTGCATACTCACTGTGGCCAGTGCCTGTGTGTCTCGGTACAACTATATGATGATGGTTGTTTGTCAATAATATATGTGGTCAGCCCCATGAGGGGTAGTTAGAGTGCACTTTGGATTTCATGAGGCCCATTTTTGTGATCCCAGATGAAGAGGTGTAAGTCCTTCCTCTGTCTCAATCACATAGTCTCAGGTAGGGGGGGGTTTGTGCGGCCAAGGCCGACATGTCCAAACCTTATGTCTCCTTTCCAGGTCTGGCCTGTGTGTGATGACAGTCTGAACAGACACTCAACAAGTATTGACCCAGTCATGTTGTGCAGGGTTTAATGTTTGTGCTTTGCAGCATGTGTTTAAAGTTTAAAGACATGGTTCCTGCTCATCCTTTTTTGGCAACGGTGTGTGGTCCAGATGCTGTGCTCGACTGTCCACAGACACTTGCTTCTCTGTATAATTCGATATCAAGTTATTTGCTGTTGTGTCATGCTCTCCATTGTTTCCAAGTGGCATGGTGGGTCAACCAACTGTGTAGTGCAGGGCCTACATATATGCGTAGTATTGTAGATGTTACTCATGATGCGTTTCATGCTATGCACTGTGACCTATGTAGTTTGGACTCATGTGTCATATGTATACAGGTGTCTGATTATTTCCTGTCTCTTCACCTTGCCCACAGCATCGTCGGGGGACACCGAGGGAGACACCGGCACAGACGTGGAGGATGGATCCAGCACCGGTGCCACCAGTGCTGGGGAGTCTGGCGCAGCACGTGGCACGGAGGGCGAGGGGAGTCAGGAGAAGGACCTGTCCAGTCCCAACACCGACTATGACGCTGACGGGTCCGAGGCTGAGATCCCAGAGGGGGCGGAGGCTGCTCCCACAGCTGAAAGCAACACTCCATCTCTCGCCGGCCCCTCCTTTCCCATCACCGCCCTCCCACTTGCTCGGGTCCCTTCTGTCCGTGCTAGGCGACAACATGTCTCCTTCGTGCCAGGCACCGCACCCCCTGCCCCTGTCTCCCCTGCTGCCGTCAATTCCGAGTCTGTGGACATCCTGCGGCAGTTGCAGGTTGGTCAGACATCGCTGCTTAATGTCCACCATGGCCACACCAGACTGCTGACACAGATGGTGTTGTACATGGAGGGCATGTCAGCAGCGATGTCTCACCAACGGATGTTGCTGAGGTCCATGGACTCGTCACTGACGGCATCAGTGGGTCTCCTGCAGCGCTCCGTCCCCCCTACCCCTGCACCATCCACACTTCCCACTCCCATGCCTGTCCCAAGCACACCCAGACATCCCCATGCATGCCCCCCACCAGACATAGGCAGCACACCAACAGGGAAGGCCAAGCGCACACCTCCTGTCACGCACACACAGGGGGAAGTAGGCACATCCACTGGGTTGGGGGGGAAACGGCAGACACGCAGCCACAGTGGGAGTCCGCAGTCCTCACGACCCACTTTCTCCAAAACCACTCCCCTTAGCTCCCCTGCCCAACAGTCAGACAAAGAGTCCTTCATGGCCAGTCTGTCCCTCAGCCCCAGTGTGACACCACCCCTCAAGCGGTCGAGGAAGTCCCCGGGCATGGGAGTTGAGTCCCCCCCTGCCCACACCCTCCCCAGTAGCGCTGCAACCCATCCCTCCTACCCCCCCTCCTTGGGGCCTGTGGTTCCTTCGGGTGCAGGGGAGACGCTGGAAGACCTTGCGACCGTGTGCAGCGCCATCCTAACCACCACCTTTGGCACTTCCCCACCCCCTGTGGTGGAGTCATCCGTCCCTGCACCCACAACACCTACCCTTGCCCCTCCTGTCCCTGCGGTGCCTGGTCCTTCCCCCCCATATGATGCCCCCCCCCACCCTGTGGATGAAAAGGAACTCCGAACTGTGCAGGCAAGCTAGGGGAGACGCGTCCTAATGTGTCCCCCCCCAGGAGTTCGCATATGGACTGGCCTCTGGGCCTTGTATATAGTGTACATTTCAATTCAAATATTATTTTTATGCTGAATAAAGCATTTTGTTTTTCATTTGCACACTAATGCTTTTCTGGTATTGCTGTTGGTGCTGCTGCTCCATGAGTTGGGGTGGTGATAATGTGTTAGGTGTCTGGGAAATGTTGTAGTGTGCTGCTCATGGGGTGGACCCTGGTATCTGCGTGCCATCACAAGGTCTCTGCAAATAATCTTTGGTCATGGAAGCTCTTACTGTATGGTGACATTGTCCCAAGGAGTGTTCCTTCCTCTGTGGCACCTGACATCTTCCCTGCAGGGTGTTTCCCAATTGTTGTGCTGACCTGTGTCTACATTTCCTTGGTGTGTGACGGATCCCTTCAACTTTGGCCATGCCTGCTCAGCAATGTCTCCGCCTGCATCGTCTGTGCCATCCTTGGTAGTCACTGTACTTGTGTATGGAGTATGTTGCCATGGCTTCATGAGGACATGGTCCCTTTTCCGCACTATGCATGTGAGTACTCCCAGCCTAGCACACATGTGTTACTTGTTCTGCAGGGTATTTGGGCACCTGACTGACAATTGTGGGCATTGTATCTGTGGGTACTCCACCCTTTTCCTTCCATGGGATGCAACAACTTGTTGGCTGCCCCAGCACCGGTACATTCCTAGCAGTCCTGGAATGTGCGTGACAGTGTGTGTTCCCTTAGGCTCTCTTAGTTTAGTAGGGTTTAACATGAGTATACAGTCTTGTTGCATGATCTCAGTGTGTGCATTGTGCTGCCACCGCCAGGGGTGGGTATGCATGTGTAATTTGTCATCACACCCACATGTGGTGGGGGAAGGACATCCATCCTCATGGGAGTGGGACACTGCTGTCAGTGATCTGTTTGTCATGGCACTCTCAACATAGTCGCACATTGTGGATGCCTTCATGTTGGGGTGCCGTAGGGGTACGGGTCGCACCACGCGTACCCCTACGTCACCCCAAGAATGGTGGTACGGCCCGTACCCAGGCCTTTAGAACGTGGGTACGGGCCGTACCGCCATTGTTAGGGTGACGTAGGGGTAGGCGTGGTACGACCCGTACCCATGCGTACCACAATTGTTGTGGTGATGGGACGCATCCACATCCACTTCCGTTGTGGGGGGACGCAGGCCTTGGTGGACACGCCCCCACCCCCCGAAGTGACCTGACCCTGGAGGTAAGGTATGTACAGGGCATGTTTACTTGTTAACTTGGGTGGGGGTTATGTTTCCTGCCCCTGCCTCCCACCTCTTTGCCCCTGGGTGTTGTTCTGACCTTCTGCGGCATCTGCGTCAGTTCCTGTGCACCAGGTTGTACGCTATGAGGGCCGGGATGACACGTAGGATGGGGTCCATGGCTGTCCGTCACGTACAGCTGCTCCTTCTTCGCGTCGTCCTCAATTTCCCGGGAGTTTTTGGCTGCCGTAAAATATTTGCCGTGCGGAGTGACGTAGGCACGAATCGTACTTGCTGGTTCGTAAAACGCTGCCTGACTCCGTCCGGACGTTCCATACGCGGTGTCCCGGATCGGAATTGTGGGTATATTTTTGCTGGTCGGTGTTTTTTACGATTCGTACGGAAATGGTATTTCTGTACGAATCGTACTTGCGGGTTTGCAAGGTGGTTTTCCCGGGTACGAGTCGGACGGAAAATACGCTCCGTACGACGGTTCGTACCCGGGTTTTACAGGATCGGAATCGGCACCTTGGTTGTTAATTAATTAAATTAATTAATTGATAATTAATTATGGTAATTGTGTAATTAGTTTTAGGTGTGTGTTGTGGTGTTTATGGGAGTAAAGTGTGGGACGTAATTTGTGTTTAATTAATTAATATATAGGGGCCGATTCCAATCCTGGAAAAAGGCTGTACAAATCGTTGTACGGAGCGTTTTTCCCATACGACTCGTACCCGGTAAACTTTTCTTACAACCTAGGAAGTACAATTCATACAGAAAGCCTTTTTCCGTACAAATCGTACAAAAGACCATACGGCTAAAATAAACCAACGATTCTGATCCAGAACAGCTTGTACGCAACGTCCGTACGTATTTAAGCAGCAGTTTCCTGACCAGCAAGTACGATTCGTCCCTACGGCACTCCGTACGGCTCTTTTCTTTCGGGAGCCAAAAACAGCCATAAAAGCAGAGTCCCCAGGTGTACGAGTCGTACAGGCATACACCCCGTGCGTTATGTATGTATGGTGCGTACCCCCAACATCGCGTATGTATGCACCGTACATACGCGATGTTGGGGTATGCAATGTTGGGGTACGTGATGTTGGGGTACGCGATGTTGGGGGTACGCACCGTACATACGCGATGTTGGGGGTAAGCGATGTTGGGGTACGCGATGTTGGGGTATGCGATGTTGGGGTTACGCACCATACATACGCGATGTTGGGGTACACGATGTTGGGGTACGCGATATTGGGGGTAAGCACAGTACATGTGCACTGGGGGTACGCACATTACATGCGCACTGGGGGTACGCACAGTACATACACAATGCACAGGGGTGTATGCCTGCACGACTTATACCCCTGTACGACTCGCACCCGGGGAACAACTTTTCCCGGGATACGAGTCGTACAAAGTTCGCTTCGTAGTGGGTAATGGCATTCCCCGTGTTCGGGAGGTTTTCCGTACAAATCGTAAATTGGAAAGCCAGTCCAGATCGTACTAGTACGGTCGGGCTGCATTTTTACAATTTTTACGGGAAAAGTGTCCGGGTCCGTCCCTTAAAACATTCCGATTCCGATTTGTACGGATCGGGCCGATCTGTATGTATTTTTCCCGGACGAATCGTACTTCACGAGTCGGACAGGACTTGTACGATTTGTATGGAAAGATTTACAGATACGAGTGGTACGGGAAAAAAAAATACAGGATCGGAATCGGCCCCTTAGTTGTTAATTAATGTTAATTATTTGATATTTATTTTGGGTAATTTTTTATTTTGTGTGTGTTGCTTTCACTTTTAAAAGGGTAAAGGATGGGCATCAAATACATTTTAATTATGTAATTATTAGTTGTGAATAGTGATAGTTTTTAATCTTAAAATACGTTTTAATTGTGTTTTATTATTTTATAGTTTAAAATAGGTGTGTGTTGTGGATATCATAGTGTTAAAGTGTGTAGTCAATTAATTTGTATTAGTTTTTTATTAATAATCTTTTTAATTGATTATTCATTATGTTAATTATGTAAATACATTTAGTTAAAAAATGTTGAAGTGTTTTGTTATTAGTGTGGTGATATAGGGTAGGAAATAAAATAAAGACATTTATGTTTTAATTAATGTTTTGTTTGTAAATATTTTCTAGTTATGTTATGTTATGTTATGTTAAAAATATTTGTACCGCGCACTTTCACCATCGGTTTCTTGGCGCTGAATGACAAATGACAGGGAGCCAGGATGAGAGAATTAGTCGTATGCAGATTGGAAAAGCAGGGTTTTTAAGAGTCTACGGAAACAGTCGTACTTGGGGCAGATGCGAAGTGCAGATGGCAGAGAGTTCCAGGTGAAGGGAGCCAAAACAGAAAAGGATAGGCCACCATGTTTTTTCCTTTTATACTTAGGGATCTCAAGGAGGTTGAGAGATGAAGATCGGAGAGTTCTAGAAGGGATGTAACGAGACAGGCTTGAGGAAATAAAGGCCGGGGCTGCGTCTGAGAGGGCCTTAAAGGTGGAAGGAATTATTGTATTGTAAATGTATTTATTATTGTATTTTATAAAATATTTGTTGTTTTTTGTTATATGTAATTAGTATTATAATATTTGCTCTTTTTATATGTTTAATATATATATATATATATATATATATTTAAATATTTTTTCTTCATTTTAATTTTTTGTTTTTAATATATATATATTTTTAAGTGTTTGAGTGGGAACTGTAATTTTCTTTTCACCAGTATCCAACACTTTCCCTACTGTTGCACTTATTGGAGTGGGAATAGTAATTTTCACCCCTTCGCTATCCAGCACTTTCTGTACTGTTGCACTCACTGGAGTTGGAATAGTAATTTTTACCTCTCTGCTATCCAACACTTTCCCTAATATTGCACAATCTGGAGTGGGAACAGTAATTTTTACCCCTCCGCTATCCAGCATTTTCCCTACTGTTGCACTCACTGGAGTTGGAGTAATAATTTTTACCCCTCCGCTATCCAGCACTTTCCCTACTGTTGCAGTCACAGAAGTGGGAATACTAATTTTTACACTTCCGCTATCCAACAATTTCCCTACTGTTGCTCTCATTGGAGTGGGAATAGTTATTTTTGCCCCTCCGCTATCCAACACTGTCCCTACTGTTGCTCTCATTGGAGTGGGAATAGTAAATTTTACCCCTCCACTATCCAACACTTTTCCTACTGTTGCACTCACTGGAGTGAGAATAGTAATTTGTTTTAATTAATTATTTTAAAGTAAATATATATATGTATAAATTGTGTGCTTATTTTTTTAATTAAGTTTATTTGTAATATTTTGTGAAAATGTATATTTAATGTAATTTATTTTATTAAAATTAATATTATATTTAATATATTTCATATACATTTTATTTTATATATATATTTAAATAGATTTTTTGACATCTATATTTTTTACATTGATTTTTGTGATTCAACATTTTTGTACTTACCTGTGTAGGTATGGGAGTCGATATTTTTGTAGTCTATATTTTCTTTCGATATTTTGAACATCAATATTGTAAAACATCGATATTCTATCAGTGAACCTAAGAATACATCCCCCACGTTCCCGAGCAAACCTGCACCCAATATCCACTATTTACGGGTGTCACAAAATCCTGACTTCTTGTGTCTCACCAAAATCCAACTGAATGACAATAGTAGCCAGACCAAATTCATCTGTCTGCCGGTTACTTATAAAATCATCCACAACTCCTAGCATGAAAGAAGGGTGACTGAGTCACTGTTATGTGTCAGGAAAACATCAACACGTATGAATGACTCTTTGACCTTTACAAACGCTGAAGTTGTATTAGGTGCACAAAGTCTATCTTCTACCAATTCTTTGATCCTACTGATAATTTAATACTCATTGGGTCACAGAAGCGAGATTGCTCATGACATTGCTGACTTTCTTATGCTACTTGCTTAACAATACTACACAATTTCAATATATGGCTGTACTTGGGGTATGAAAGTAATGCAGAAATAAAAACATGAAAATGTACTGAACTTGCTTTGACTCACTAAAAAAGTATTTGATTCACCCCTAAGAATCTAACACATCGGATTTGATGTGTATCTTCATGAAGTGGCCTGAAGTGCAATCAGGAGCTTTCATCTTATTTTGAACCTTCCCTACCAAATACTGTTATTGAGCATATGTAACAATTTTCAGATCAGTACTTTACCCTGAATCTCTGGGAGTGTTTCTGGCCATGTTGATGTCTCCACTTTGCTTGACCGTCTTTTAGAATTTAGAAAGCACTAAGCTGGATTGCTTCATTTCGGTCATATCAAAAGCACCAGAATGTGATGTCCCAATTTGTTTCTAATGAAAAACAATTGTGTTATGAAGTTCTTCAGGACTATTCCCTGAGCTATGGACTCATTAACTTTGATGTCATCCTGTTGGCTAAGCACCTCACCAGCTTGGTCTGTAGTGCTGTTATGCGATCGATTCTCCAATTTGATTGTATATCGATACCTCAACCTCTTCAGCTTCCCATACAATCTCTTTTGGATGCAGCATAACTTTGTTAAATTGAATTGATACAAAACAAATGGTTTGGTGTTTGTCAAATGGAATTTGTGGACCCCTGATTTATGGCTGGATGTCCTGGGACCAATTCCCATCTTAGATAAGCAGTTTTGGCACATATGAGTCCAGTTAAATGATGAGCTTAGCTTTGGCAAAGCAACCAGGTCTGGTTTTAACGTGATCACACATGCAATGCAACATTTTACAGTTAGATAGCATCATATGATGAATGTTTATGCAGTTTGGGAAGCATTGCTGAATGTCAGAAAGATGGGTTAAACACTAATCTAGGATGCCTGAGACACTTCTCTATTTTGGAGTTTATTTCTTTTGGTACCACTCAAAAATATATATATTGCGAGTAGTCTGTCTTAGGAGGAAAGCAGGATAGTCCTGGGGTCGACGTTTAGGGTCTCTGAGTTCTGTCTTCTCAATGGTAACCTTCTTTTCTGTTTTTCCTCTTCCCTTAGATGCAGACTTCTGTGATTGGTTGTTCCTGGTTGTTCCAGAAAAAAAGTTAGGGAGAATAAGGTAAGTAAGGGTCTGGAGGATTTCATTTTGGAAGGATAGGAGCCATCACCACATCCATGGACTTTAGGGATTAATCTATATTCTAGTGTACATTATGAATCCTCACCCCCCCCCCATAAAGCTCAAGTGAATACATGCTTCATTCTGCAAAATCTCGTTAGGCTCTGACTTCAACTATACCCCTCTTTCTCAGCGCCTTTTTAGTGCTTTTATAATTTCGTCACTAGAGGCTGTCTCTTTTGACCTGATGCCCGCTTTCAAAAGGAAAAAACACTTAACCAAATTCCGGTGGGAAATCAATTCAAGGAAAGCAAAAAAAATTTGGTCACAAAGAATTATGGGATATGCACGTTGTGTTCAACAACCCCGACTCCTGTAATTGATATGATATCTTAATCGGACCTTTGTTAATCCACCCACCTCAATCCGTTCTCCTTTTCCTTCCTAAACCGCTTCCCCCCGCAGTCTCTCCCTCCCTGTACCAACACGTACCCGGGAGGCCGCAGCTCTCCTGAGTTGCGGCGGGGAGTCAGGCTTCCCAGAGCGACCACCACTCTTCACTCCAGGTTTCTGGTGTGTCAACATCCTCGGGGTTGGTCTCCTTTCTCCATCTCCTTTCTCGGCACCTTCGACGGCTTCCACCACTCTGGTCCGGTTGCTGTCTGACTCCACGCTGCTCTTCTCCGTGTCTTCCCGGTGCCTCCTCCTTTTTCTATGGCCAATCACTTTGTCTACCAACAGGCTTCCCGCTTTCTTCAGTGATTGGTCCTCGGTGTCAGGAGCCCCGCCCCCTTCTTTCGCCAGCAGCTTCTTGCTGTCAACATTAACCCTTTCTTTGTCCTTTTTTTCACAAGGAAGGAGTTGCTGGCATTGTCCATCCTGTCCGTTGTGCTGGAGAACAAGAGGTAGGTGAACATTGGTTCTTGTTACAGCGTTATGACTTCTTAGGGCTAACAGGTTGGTTTCAGGGAGCGGGAACGGGACCTCGTCTGTCTCACATTGAACATAGAGACGATAGCATGCCCACTTAGATACATAAATGGATCTATGCTACAATAGAAAATAGAAATATGAAAAGCTAGAGCATTTACATTGAATAAAAGTAAATTAAAGCTGCCATGCACCCTTTAGATTTAAGAGTCTAATTTGTGAAAATAGATGGCTACTTTGTCTTTCTATTTCATAATATTGTAGCAAGAGTAAACATCACTTAATTAGATGGTATTGAATGTGTCAACCCCTGAAGGATGGGTTGGCTGTGTTCATATCTGACATATGCACATGTAGGTTTCAAACTGATATCTGTAAGAAATTCTCATCTGACTTTCAGGAAGATGAGGAATCAGTTTTGCTGAATTGAATCTTGCGATGTTTCAGCATCACCAACAAAAGCAGGGAGAAGATGACCAGTCCTTTCATAAAGTGGTTGATGGATGTGTGGAGTAGCAACAGGATCTGAGGCTTTAGGAGAACATATGGAGCTGCTTCCCTGGCTGCCTAATCAGGGGCCATTTTTACTTCTGGTCTGCAATGCTTTATGAGAAGTAGGACTATTGAGATAGGGTATTGTGAGACATCTGGACTGAATGGTCCCAGGACAGTCAGAATTTACTGGGCCCCAATTTTAACAAGCTGTGTCTTTGCTTATGGTGTTCATTGCTCCAGTACTGTAGACTCCCAGACTTTGAACCAAGTAGACCTTTTAACCATTTACTCTCTGGTTAGCGAGGCTGAGCAGATCAACTGCGTGTACCTCCTCCATCAACGAAAACAACAAACAATTAAAGTATTGATTATTCATATTATCATGCACATCAACCAAACAATTTCCTATTTCATTCAAAAAGATCATAATTCACAGCAAACTGTAAAATGTCATATTCCAAAATATCTACTTAATAGAGTAAACAGACAACCAGTACAACTTAAGTCACAGGCATGCTTTAATTTCATGTGCAGGTCAACTTATATCAGAATTCAACATACTAATGAGATCCTTTTGCTACCCCAATATTGTTAATTTTTGAGTTTATACCCTCCCCTCAATTTATTTTACTTAAGGCTACATCTCTTATTTGGAATCTCTCCTGGAAAGGGACATAATTAATTAATGTCCAATATTATGGATACTAGATAGGCTTGTTTTACTTTTAGATACCTAAAACCCCAAAAAATAGTTTTTCATCAAATACCAAATTTAGGGGTCGATTATGTTGGCGGGCGGGTCGCCACCACCTGTATGGCAGCGGCGATCCGCCCGCCAATTCCCCCCGCCCGCCTACCATTTCCCCCCGCCATATTACGATAGTGGGGGGGACCCTGGCGGACGTAAAGGCTCGTCGACCGGGCGGAAAAAGGTCATAACATGAAAGACACCGCCATCCATATTATGATACAGGCGGTCACTCGCCTTTCCATGGCGGCATTGCCGCCATGGAAAGGCTCACGGTCTTTGCTGTTGGTGGCCCGTAGTGGGCCCCCAGGGAGTTGGGGGTTGAAGGGTGCACAATGTGGGTACCTATGGTACCCCACAGCATTTGTATGCACAATGCATAACATGCATTTCTGACATTGCGGCGGGTGCTGCTGACAGCACCGCCCCCGCAATGTTAGGAATGTGGGATGTGCCCGCCAGTGTGGCGGGGGCATCCTGATGCGTACAGCGGGACCACCAAACCTATGGCGGGCAGTCTCTTTAGCCCCATCCCAATAGACCCCTTAGTTATTCAGAGCACATTTTCTTCACCACCAATCATTAATATCTCCACTCAACTCCGAAACATAACTAAAGCTATGATTCAATTGAAATAGATAAGATTGTGTTGTCTGATCAAGACGTCAAGATACAGGGTCAAACAAACTGTGATAGCAGATATGCTATATATGCAGTTTTATGCCCTTGTAATAAGGTGTATATTAGGCAAACCAAGAGAGGGGTTAAGACAAATAAATTGCTATCAGGAACAGAAGGATGTTGGCACCTATAGTGTCTCACTTCATAACCACAAGACATGCAGAAGATGACTTGAGGTGGTTGGTCATTTAACCCCTTCAGTGCCCATGACGAGCTGGACTCGTCATGGGCCGCGGTGGCGCTGTGCCCATGACGAGTCCAGCTCGTCATAGACCCCGCCCGCTAATGCAACGGCCGGCACTGGGCGGGGAAAGGGGCGGGCACTGAAGGGGTTAAAAAGTGAACGCCAACCCAACCATTATTGACATTTTCAGCTGTTTTAACATTCAGAAGCGAGATGGATTTTTCGATTGGATAGATGTAGAAATGTCTTGAATGAAGAGTTGCAGTGGGAAAGCCATACTACACACAAGTGTGTATCCAAGGAATTGTGCTTTGTTCTACTAGAAAAATATAAAAATATAGGGGGTTCCCTAATGCTCTAAAAAAGTGTTAAAGAAGAGTTTATAATGAGTTCTTAATATAAAGGAGTTGCATCAGTAGAGCTTAAAAATATGTTAAGTGGAGATACAACAATAGCTGTAGAAAGTTAGGAAAATGAAGAAATGCAGTATGAGATGCTTGCAACTAAGACTGTTGAATGTTGAAGTAGGTGGAGATGTTGCATACTATTTGTGTATTTCACAACTGTACACAGTCATGTGACCCTGCGCACTGCAGAAGGGATAAATGGTTCGGACAAGAAAATGACAACTTCCTAAAAGTGGTGTGTTCAGATTTGTGACTTAAAATCTAAATTTACCATTAAAGAGGATTTCAAATTACAATTCATTTGAGTGTATACAGCATATCTCTATCTGCTTACAGTCCTAAATTATCACTTATTTGATCACCTTACAACAGTGAAAAATGACTTTAGGAGTTTTTCACTGCCAGGCCATGTAAAACATATGTACACATGTCCTACTTTTTCAAAACAATTACCTCGCCCTAAGAGCCTTTAGGATGTACCTTATGGGTGGCTTATATGAATTAAGATGGAAGGCTGAGGGTTAGCAAAAGGCTTATTTTGCCAGGTTGAAATGGCAGTTTAAGACTGCACTGCAGGCCACACATGTTTTAAAACTGTACTGCAGTGGGAGGTCCACTAGTATCGTTTAATTTACATGCCCTGAGTACATGTAGCAGCATTTAGCAGGTACTTGCTAGTAAATTACATGTGCCAGTTAGGTGTATGCCAATTTTACCATGTTTTAGGGAGACACCACTAGCACTTTATCTTTGGGTACCAGGGATAAAGTGCACAAAGTCCTAGTGCCAACAAGAAAGGGTTCAGCAACAGAACACCGGCATGTGAGTAGTGGCCCTGGAAAAAAGGGCCACGACCAGCAACAGTTATGACATATAAGTGAGGTAAAGCAGTCCAAGGGCTTACTCAGGAATGTTCTACGTCTTAGGGACTCAGAATTCAGCAACACATAATGCTCACCAAATCAATGTGCAGGCAATGCTTTTTCTTTAAGAAAGAAAAAGTACTTTAATACATGTAAAACTAAATAGCACATGTGCAATTACAAATGTATACCAACTGGAAGGTACCAATACTAATTAGGACAACCTCCACAGGACCACACAAAGTACAGGGGGTGCATACTATGAAAAGGTTTAGATTCACCAACTACAGCCCTAACTGCAAACTCAACACTCTACTGGAGGCCCATGAATAGCGTTCGCTTCAGCACACCCTAACCTCTAAAACATAATACCCCCACATATATGACTAAAACCCTCTATATGCATAAAACAAACAGGTAGAACACATTTATATAAGGGCAGGCCTACTAGCTCTGTCAAAGTATGTCACCAAGCATTCAGTAATAAAAACATAGACAGTTAGTATAACCAACACTGAAGAATATTACCCAAATATGCTTATTTTTGCCTTTCAATAGAAACACAGCCCTCCCTGTGCCCTTTTTGCTTATAGTCCACTAGACAAAATAAAAAGAATGAAAATTGCAGTGAATGCTGCTTATAAAGCTCTCAATCGTGTTAAAATGAACTAAAGCAGTCTTTATCCAGACCTAAAAAGCATTGTTGCAATGGCTATAATATGGTCTAGGTTAAACTATTGTATTGACCGCTGTGTGGTCCATCCACAATATTTGATCATTGTTAGACCTGTCAGCCTTAGGGTGGTGTTCCCCAAACGTTTACCTTTCTGATCTCATTTTTGCTGGCTTAAGGACTCTGTGCACTTTACCACTGTTAACCAGTGGTAAAGTGCAAGTATTCAATCCTTGAAACATGGTAATATTGGCTTATATCCAATTGGAATATTTAATTTACTTATAAATCCCTAGTAAAGTGGCACTACATGTACTCAGGGCCTGTAAATTAAATGCTACTAGTCAGCCTGCAGCACTTATTGTGCCACCGACTTAAACAGCCCTTTAAACATGTCTCAGTCCCGTCATTCTAACCTATATGTGCAGTTTTAAACTGTAATATCTACCTGGCAAAATAAACCTTTTGCCAGGCACAAACCTATTTTTTAGCCACCCTATGGTAGACACTTAACAGCCCAGAGGGCAAGGTGCAATGTATTTAAAAAGTTGGACATGTACTTTCAGGTTTTACATGTCCTGGTAGTGGAAATAATCTCAAATATGTTTTTCCCTACAGTAAGACATACCCCTCCCATAGGATATGAATTGAGTTTCCTCATTACATGTAATAAGCTGTAGCTTCTAATAAGGAGCAGCCTGAGAGCTTGAGTTTGGTGTCTGAAGGCTTGCAATTAAAAGACCTCTTTGATGGTAAAGTTAGAGTTTTAATCACAAATCTGAAAACGTTTCTTGGAGAAAGATTCTTTTCGTCCACGGAATCGGCAGAATTTGGTGACTCCAAGTTACTTTTGTATCTGACCAAATTCCGCCAATTGTCGTGTGGTAGAATTTTTATTTCCTGTGAGGCTCCAGAAATGTGATCTGGTAAGCCAGATTTAGTGCTCCCTAGTGCAATTTTCTAAAATGGATGGTTGCGACCGATGGTGATGAGAGGCCTGCATCTCAAGTAGATTTGCTACTGCGCAAGTAGATTTTCTACGAGTGGCACCAAAATCAACTCGAATGGCCGCACAGTTTTGCGCATCATATGGTGCAATTATTTTTCAGGGTGGCTTTCACTACTGGCACTAAATTGTAGAATGTCTAATGATACAAAAGGTGATGTGGAGGAACAAATACACTGAAAATACTCATAGGGTATACCAAATTACTCCTTTTCCATGGTACACTGTCCCATCTTATTCATATGCATCTCTGTAAACCACATACCCATGCTTATTCCAGGTGGAAACAATTATTCATTTTTTTCATTGTTTCTCCATTGGGTCAACATAAAAAGATAACATACAAAATATACAAAAATACATATATAATCACACACAACCAACAAATTGTTTCCTAACCCCTAGATTACAATAACATTGTTTGTTTCCAAAGTACATTGCTATCAACTGTGAGGTAATCCTCTACACATTTGAGGTACCATTTACACCTCTACAACCTTTTTACAGTGTGCATGTCCATTATAACATAATGATAACAATTTTGCAGATTCCTCCTTCTTCTAGTGTCGACACGTTTCAACCCTGGTGTGTGGGCCTCATCAGGACAGGGGTGTAAGGAGGAACCTAAGGCATAATAAAATGACATAAAAGTCACATAAATCTCCCCAATTCTGCTTTAGTAACCTACGTAACATCTCAGGGATGTGCTGATCACACTAGCATGCAGAGGTGCCTATCAAGTGAGACCACAGACCTTACCAACACGTGGTCCACACACGATTAGTCAAAAAGATTCCTAGAGTTGCCAGTATCGCCATGTAACCTCTATTCGTTATGGCAAGACACCCATAGTCAAACTACGCTCCTACTTCGATCAACTCCACAAGCGCCTGCCATCACCGAAAATTAGAAATGTGAAGAATCACAGCGTAAAAAAAAGAAACCTTCACACCACTTGTGTATGCCATTCCCGTGCATAACGGTGAAATGGGTCAAAGTATCAGGAAACCTTCACCCAACCTAATGCGTGTAATGGAATGAAGCTAAAGGGTGTTCTGTGTGCCAAAACCTTACGGGGTATACCAACACTCAGGTATGCTGGACTTACTTAAGCCTGCTGCCCCGAGTGCGAAGGCACTTAACTGCCACGATCGATGGTCATCTGTCATGGGAATATAGGCACCTCTTCATGCCGGTATGATCAGCACATCCCTGAGATTGCACGTAGGTAAATGAAGCAGAATTGGGGTGATTTATGTGACTTTTATGTCATTTTATTATGTCTTAGGTTGTTCCTTACACCCCTGACCTGATGAGGCCCAAACAACAGGGCTGAAATGAGTCGACACTATAAGAAGGAGGAATCCGCAAAATTGTTGACATTATGTTACAATGGAAATGCGCACTGTAAAAAAGGTTGTAGAGGTCTAAATGGTACCTCAAATGTGTAGAGGATTACCTCACAGTGGATCGTAATGAACTTTGAAAATGAACACTTTCATTGTAATCTAGGGGGTTAGGATAAAAAAAAAATTGTATGTGATTATATATGTATTTTGTATATTTTGTATGTTGTCTTTTTATGTTGACCCAATGGAGAAACAATTAAAAGAAATTAATAATTATTTCCACCTGGAATAAGCGTGGGTATGTGGTTTGTAGAGATGTATATGAATAAGATGGGACAGTGTACCATGGATCAGGAGTCATTTGGCATACCCTATGAGTATTTTGAGTGTATTTGTTCCTCCACATCAACTTTTTTATCGTTAGATATTTGCCACCCTGAAGGTGGAGGGTGATTTGGGCAAAGCCCAAGTATCTTGTGCTAAATTGCAGAATGAGCAGTGCATACTTTCCACCCATTGGCAGCACTCCATGGAATCTCGCGGAGCTTTTAGGTAACTCTGCGGAATGCCATAAAGTGAAACTCTGTAAATTTTGTCCACCCCTAGTCCTAACTACTTGGGGGCCGATTCCGATGGCCGGTCGGACAGCTGTCCGTAGCCTTACCATGCGACCGACAAGTACCCGGAGCCGGTCCATCCTGTAGAGTAAGTACCATGCGCATAACTGCCAAAAACACGACCGACATGTAGGCTGTGAATCAAGCCCCATTCTCCGTCCGAGCCGTAACTCCTAAAGATGAACAAAGTCGCCCGGAAGCAGTATCCATAGCAGTTTCCGGCATGACAAGTACGATGCGTACTTCCTACGCACCGGACGGGTCGTCACGCACAGGATGTCACAGCATCCGGAAAACAAGCATTTCAGCTACGATTAGCGCCACAAATCAATCCACGGCTACGAGACGGACCTGCTTGCAGCGGGTACGAGACGGAGCAACAAGCAGTGTGTACGACACGAACACATCATGAATCCCACTGCGCAGGTCATACCAGTACTCTACATCTATGACCGGTTCAGGGACCGACGCCGATGGCGCAGGCGGTAAGTCAGACACCTACAACACAAACAAACGACACGTACCCGCAACCTGGCACACACACACAGGGGATCCACATCCTGGCCACTAACAACAGCCCACCATAGGGGTTGCATGGCCAGCACCACAAACACCCCCACCCATAGTGGATCTGTTGCCCATCACTACTGCCACCCCCACTCACAGGGGACCTGTTGCCCATCACCACTGCCACCCCCAGCCATAGGGCTTATGTTGCCCATCACCCCTGCCACCCCCACTCACAGGGGACCTGTTGCCCATCACCCCTGCCACCCCCAGCCATAGGGCTGATGTTGCTCATCACCTCTGCCACCCCACTCACAGGGGACCTGTTGCCCATCACCCCTGCAGCCCCCAGCCATAGGGCTGATGTTGCCCATCACCTCTGCCACCCCCACTCACAGGGGACCTGTTGCCCATCACCCCTGCCACCCCCAGCCATAGGGCTGATGTTGCCCATCACCCCTGCCTCCCCCAGCCATAGGGCTGATGTTGCCCTTCACATCTGCCACCCGCACTCACAGGGGACCTGTTGCCCATCATCCCTGCCACCCCTACTCACAGGGGACCTGTTGCCCATCACCACTGCCACCACCAGCCATAGGGCTTATGTTGCCCATCACCCCTGCCACCCCCAGCCATAGGGCTTATGTTGCCCATCACCCATGCCACCCCCACTCACAGGGGACCTGTTGCCCATCACCACTGCCACCCACACCCATATGGCTGATGTCGCCCATCACCCCGGCCACCCCCACTCACAGGGGACCTGTTGCCCATCACCCCTGGCACCCCCAGCCATAGGGCTTATGCTTCCCATCACCCCTGCCACCCCCACTCCCAGGGGGCCTGTTGCCCATCACCCCTGCCACCCCCAGCCATAGGGCTTGTGTTGCCCATCACCCCTGCCACCCCCACTCACAGTGGACCTGTTTCCCATTACCCCTGCCACCCCCAGCCATAGGGCTTATGTTGCCCATCACCACTGCCACCCCCAGCCATAGGGCTCATGTTGCCCATCATCCCTGCCACCCCCACTCCCAGGGGACCTGTTGCCCATCACCCCTGCCACCCCCAGCCATAGGGCTTATGTTGACCATCACCCCTGCCACCCCCACTCCCAGGGGACCTGTTGCCCATCACCCCTGACACCCCCACTCACAGGGGACCTGTTGCCCATCACCCCTGCCACCCCCAGCCATAGGGCTTATGTTGACCATCACCCCTGCCACCCCAAGCCATAGGGCTCATGTTGCCCATCACCCCTGCCAACCCCACTCACAGGGGACCTGTTGCCCATCACCCCTGCCACCCCCAGCCATAGGGCTTATGTTGCCCATCACCCCTGCCACCCCCACTCCCGGGGGACCTGTTGCCCATCACCCCTGACACCTCCAGCCATAGGGCTCATGTTGCCCATCACCCCTGCCACCCCCACTCACAGGGGACCTGTTGCCCATCACCCCTGCCACCCCCAGCCATAGGGCTTATGTTGACCATCACCCCTGCCACCCCAAGCCATAGGGCTCATGTTGTCCATCACCCCTGCCACCCCCACTCACAGGGGACCTGTTGCCCATCACCCCTGCCACCACCAGCCATAGGGCTTATGTTGCCCATCACCCCTGCCACCCCAACTCACAGGGGACCTGTTGCCCATCACCCCAGCCACCCCAGCCATAGGGCATATGTTGACCATCACCCCTGCCATCCACACCCATATGGCTGATGTTGCCTATCACCCCTGCCACCCCCAGCCATAGGATGGGTGATGCGCAACACATCCAGCATACTCCAACATCAGGTATGTCCGCAAAATACATTCCCCCATAACATCATGACAACAGTGTGTAGTCTGTGACAAATGCCCACAACAGTGATCATGGCTACGAGCATACAATGTAAGTAACAGCACATGTGTGACCAACACATGAGTGTGACATACACAAGGCAAGCATCACCCTAGCACTGTGGCAATGTAAAAAGAACACACCCTCACTGTGTAGAACAGAAGTTAAGTGGGGGCTCACAAAATGCAACAGATGTGGAGCATTGTGGTGATGGGGACCAAACCCCCTTCATCACAGTGACCAAAAAGTAAGTGTCATCATGGTCAAAGCTGCAAATAACAAACAGCATGTATGATCCCTGCTCCCAACACATCAAACACTTCTGGGGCAAACTAGTTGTTGTGTCCCATACACACAGAGATGTGGTGAGGCTAACAGTGCTGTGAGAACATAACACACTCTTGGCCATGTGCAGACAAGCACCACACATGGGGGCTGACAATGCATACAGCGTACAATGACACAACAGCAGCATGCAAACATCTCAAAATAGACACACCAATCAAAACAACATGTGTAGACTGTAGGTGTCAGCTCACAAACTCACGTTCCATGCCAGCAATGGCACCCAACAACCAGGATGAATGTGCGTAATGATGTGAAATGACTCACAGGGACAGCATGCAAAATCACAGAAACAGCTTCCAGACAAAGGCCCACAACAGCAATACCAATGCACTGGTGCAGATGTACAAACACAAACAGGCAAACTCACACTGCACATTGGACATAACATGTGTGTGTGTGTCACAGTATCCCCAGGCAACTACACAACACATGAGGGGGGCTGAACCACAGTGACACAGATGTGTACACAGTGCCGTACAAAAGTAAACCATCATTGGGACACCCTCAGTGGGCAATCAGGCATTGGGAGATGAGAGGGAGCACAACAGACACATGTGACACAAGCTGGAATCAACACCAACTAACACAGCAAGAGACTGACACACAACACCACTACCCCCAGGGACCAGACATTGGGGTGACACAAGCATGCATGACACCTCCACTGTGATGCTAAAGGCAGATGTCGTACAAACTGGGAAACACAGACATGTGTCCTGTGCCACAAACGTACATCACACATACACAAACACAACCCACTCAGCATGGCCCCTCATCCATGGACAAATGGAGCTAGGGGACCACCTATGTAAACATTCACATCAGTCCACCCTCAACACCACACACCCTGAACTGCAACAATGTGTATCTGTGAAGCCCACATGGACAGGTGACATTGCACATGCACCCATTACAAACACAGGAATGTTGGGAGGAACTAAGGTGCACACACATCACACAAGGACAGTTCACAACCCTGGAGAATGACAGACATACTGCACAGTATGCTGTGCATGGCCATGACCTCAAAGCCCATGTAACCTTCAGAATCCCTGCCACAGTCCCAGGACAATGCATATGCCAAGGAGAAACACAAGGCACACATGCTGACACCTGCAAGCATCGCAGCCATGAACCCGACAAGTGGGAGCAGTCACACACACATACAAATGTCTCAATCACTGAAAACTATCACCTAGGGATGACTACATGATTTAGCAAATAAACAGGTGCCTTGAGGAACCCTGACTGTGTCCCATCTGTGTCTGACAACATCATCACCACTCAGAACTGACAAATCCCAATGATGATACACCAATTAACAGTAGTGTGTCATGCACCCACACATCTGGTAGCCCATTGGAAAAGTAGTGGGATGAACCCAGTACCACTCAGCAAGCATCAACTGCAGGAACATATCAAGGGAACACTGTCTGTGTATGAACAGGGATGTGGACACACACACATGCTCATACAACACACACCATGGGCCCAGGCCATGTCACTGGACAACACACTTACTTGAGGGGACACAACTCCTGTGGGAGCCCAGCTGTGCCAAACATATTCACCGCAAGTCCCACTCATGTCTGCAGAACACTTGGTAAGTCAGCCATCAGTTACCACACAATGAAGGGTCTGGTCACAGCAGCCTGGGTACGTGAGTCTCCCCTAAGTCATCTGCCCATACCCAAAACATATGTCTAGCAAGTTGCACAGAGGCCCTAGTTGCTCCTATTACAATGATGCCCACACCTGTAGGTCCAGTGTTGATGAGCACAAAGTATGTGGAAGTGACAAATTGGACAATGGGAAGCACATCATATGTGCAGGGGTGCAAGCCACAGATGTGACCATGGCAATGAAATGCTCACAGAGAGATGTACACAAATAGTTGATTCTGACACACCCAGGTAGCTGCAAAGGATGGCATGGATACCCACCAGAATAGGATACATATCTCATGGATGACAGGGAGTACCTCACATCAACACATCAGTATTCAACATTGTAAACCAAGCATTACAGGTGCAAGGGCATGTAAAACAACATCAACATAATGTACAGCTAAATCAAGAAAAAAGCTTTATTCAGCATATTCAAAGTGAAACATCTGTTCTAACAAAAGGCCAATGGCCAGTCCATGTCCAAATTCCAAGGAGTGAATTGAGTGACAAATTCAGTATATGAAAATCTAAATGTCTCTGCAAACAAAAGGCCAATGGCCAGTCCATGTCCAAATGCCAAGGAGTGAACTAGAGTGACAACTGTCACACCTTGCTTGCCTGCACTGCTAAGGACCGGGGTCATCCCCTCGGAGGGGCGTACATGGGGGCAGGCCAGGCACCGCAGGGACAGGATAAGGGCGCAGCAGAAGGAAGCAGTGAAGAGGTGGGGGATGCAGGCGAGACACTTGCAACTGCAGTGGAGCTGACTGAAGTGGTGGGTTCTGTTACAACTGTGGGACACAATTCAGAGGGGGTGGGTGCCGGCACAACTCCAGTGGGCAGGTCAGATGGAGTGGATTGGCTCACCACTGCAGTGCCCAAGTCAGACGGGGTGGTCGTTGACTCCAAAGCAGTGCCTACATCCATGGGAGAGGAATGAGGGACAGGTGAGGTTGGCAGGGCAGGGGGGGTCACGGTCCCCACATCAGTGGCACCAACTGTCTGACCAGGTGTGGAGGAGCAAGTGCTAGGGGGGATGGCCTTAGCATTTTGGGGATGGTGTATCTGTGTGTGGGGGAACCCGGGGCAGGGAGTGGCAGGGGAACCTCTTGAGTGATGGCCTGGGGAATGGAGGATGGAGACTTTGCCTTGGAGCTGCGTGGTGGCAGGGGGGTCTTGCTCTTCTGGCACCGGGGTACTTGCGGGTGGGCGTCTCGGTCTGACTGCTCCTGGGGGAGGGTGTCTGGGTGTGAGGGTGTTAGAAAAGGTAGACGGACCGGGAGGGTCGGCCGGGGTCAGGAGGAGAGGTCTCCGGGGAGAGCCGTCTCCAGCGATCGTACAGACAAGTAACTTCCCCCCCCACAGACGAATATCACACACGGATAAGGTTCAGTGTTCTTTATAGGCACTTATTTAAGGTACGGTGAAATGGTACAAGGAGGTCTGGACTCAGGGGTCCCCTCGATTAGAGTCTCGCAAGGTAGGGAAGGGGGTAGCGGGACAGTCTATTTACCAATCAGGTAGTTCGGTTGAGGTGATGATGAGCTCACAATCCTCGAGCTTGGTGGTTAGGTGGTATGGGCCGCGGCAGCGCCAGCAGGTCCCGGTGTGGATGGTCGATACAACGGGCCGCGGCAGCGCCAGCAGGTCCCAGGAGGATGAAGGTTGCAGAAGGCCGCGGCAGCGCCAGCAGGTCCCGGTGAGGATGGTCGATACAACGGGCCGCGGCAGCGCCAGCAGGTCCCAGGAAGATGAAGGTTGCAGAAGGCCGCGGCAGCGCCAGCAGGTCCCGGTGAGGATGGTCGATACAACGGGCCGCGGCAGCGCCAGCAGGTCCCAGGAAGATGAAGGTTGCAGAAGGCCGCGGCAGCGCCAGCAGGCAGGACGATGGTTCGCAAGAGCGGGCTACGGCAGCGCCAGTAGACCGTCAGGGTTGAGTTTACTCGGTGTCTCTCGACTCCAGGATACAACTGCCTTCCTGCTCCGGAGCTGCCTCAGTTATAGGGCTGGTGCCCTTTGATGTCCGGACCCTCGCACTTGGAGGTCGGAGGGCCCGGGATGAAGGTGTCCAGACACCCAGCAGGGGGTGGAGTCAGTGCCTGGGGGAGCTGGGGGCGATCGGCACCTGGCGGGGGAGAGCCCTTGACACTTCGGTCTCCCATTGACCTGCCAAGTGGTCCGCTCACCTCCTGGGCGGATAGTGGTGCCGGGATGTCGGGGCCGGCCAGGCCCGGGGTTAGGGTCGAGGGGAGGCCATGCGGCCGCGTGGTGCAGGGCCCAAGATGGCGGCTTGACCCGGCCGGGAAAGCCGGTGGGGCTGGACCCCGTGATGAGTAGGGGTCCGAGGGCAGAGGGTCCGTCGGGAGACGGAGTACAGGTGCTTGTCGCGGGGATATGCCAGGTGGGCCGGAGTTCGGGCCCTGTCGAGCGGGGAGGGAGCGAGCCGTCTGTGAGGCCTGTCCAACATGCGTCCCCCCCAGCTGAAGGCGGGGAGAGTCACCCATCTCCTTGGGGACTCTCTTCGTCGAGGCGGAAAAAGCGGGACAGGCCATCCGCGTTGGCGTGGTCTTGGCCTGGTCGGTGCACAGGGCGGCCTTCAGCTCCTCAAAGGCCGCTTGACAATCAGGAGTCCAATTGACCCGCTTTGGCTGGTTCTTGGATGTGAGACCCGTGAGGGGCCCCACGATGCTGCCGTAGTCCTTCACGAACCGCCGGTAGTAGCCGGTGAGCCCCAAGAAGGCTCGGACCTCGGTCTGGGTGACGGGGGGCTGCCAGGACTGGATGGCAGCAATCTTAAGTTGTAGTGGGGCCACCAGCCCGCTCCCCACTTGGTGCCCAAGGTAGGTCACAGACCCTTGGCCAATCTGGCACTTGCCGGCCTTAATGGTGAGGCCGGCCCGCTGGAGGGCTTGTAGGACCTCTTGGAGGTGACGGAGGTGGTCGGACCAGTGGCGGCTGTATACAGCGATATCGTCCAGGTAGGCAGCGCTGAATTCTTCAAGCCCCGCCAAGACCTGGTTCACAAGGCGTTGGAACGTGGCGGGGGCATTCTTCATGCCAAAGGGCATGACCTTAAATTGATAGTGGCCATCGGGGGTAGAGAAGGCTGACCGTTCCTGAGCCCTGGGGGTGAGGCCGATCTGCCAGTAGCCCGCCGTTAGGTCGAAGATACTGAGGTAGCGGGCGGCCCCCAGCCGGTCGATCAGCTCGTCTGCTCGGGGGATGGGATGAGCGTCGGTCCGGGTGACAGCGTTCAAGCCCCGGTAGTCGACGCAGAATCTCAGTTCAGGAGCGGAGCCGGGGGCAGCGGCCTTGGGAACTAATACGACCGGACTGGCCCAGGGACTGTCCGAGGGCTCGATGACCCCGATCGTGAGCATCTTGGCCACTTCCTCCTGTATGCAGGCCCGTACCCGATCTGGTACGCGGTAGGCCCGGTGCCGGACAGGGGGACTGTCCCCGGTGTCTACATCGTGCAAACACCAGGGGGTGACCCCGGGGGTGAGGGAGAACAGGGCAGCGAACTGCAGCAGGAGGTTCCGGCAGTCCTGGCGTTGCTCCGAAGTGAGGGCGTCAGAGAGCCGGACCCCGTCCACGGAGCCGTCCTTCTCCTGAGTCTTCAGGAGATCCGGGAGGGGCTCGGAGTCTTCTTCCGTGCCACTGTCTGTAGCCATCAAGAGGCTTAGTTCGGAGCGCACAAAGTGCGGTTTGAGCCGGTTGGTGTGGAGGACCCGAAGGGGGTTCCGGGAGGACCCCATGTCGATGAGGTAAGTGACGGGGCTTTTGCGCTCGACCACTTTGAAGGGCCCCGTCCACTTATCTTGCAGGGCACACGGTTCGGTGGGGGACATCACCCATACTTGCTGCCCAGGCTCGAATTCAACGGAGGAGGCATTGTGATCATACCACCTCTTCATGTCCTCCTGGCTGGCCTCGAGGTTCGCCTTGGCCATCTCCCTGAAGCGCCGGGTCTGGTTTCGTAAGGCCAGGATGTATTTGAAGACGTCTGGAGGGGTCGTTAGGGGGGCCATCTCCCAACCTTCCTTGACTAGGCTGAGGGGCCCTCGCACAGGGTGTCCGTATAGGAGTTCAAAGGGGCTAAAACCGAGGGACTTCTGGGGAACTTCCCGGTAGGCGAAGAGGAGGCACGGGAGCAGTACATCCCACTGGCGACGGAGAGGTTCTTCCAATCCCCCAATCATCCCTTTGAGGGTGCGGTTAAAACGCTCCACTAGTCCGTTCCCTTGAGGGTGATAGGGGGTCGTGAATCTGTAGGTGACCCCGCATTGTTGCCAGAGGGACTTCATGTATTTTGATATGAAATTCGTGCCTCGGTCGCTGATGACTTCTCGGGGGAAGCCTACCCGGGAGAAGATCCCCATCAGGGCCCGGCCAACCACTGGAGCGGTCACGGTCCGTAGGGGCACCGCCTCGGGGTAGCGGGTGGCATGGTCCACTAGTACCAAGATGAACCTGTGTCCTTGTGCCGTGCGGGGGTCCAGAGGTCCCACAATGTCTATCCCCACCCTTTCGAACGGGGTGGTGACCACCGGGAAGGGTTGTAGAGGGGCCTTCAGCTTCCGGCCACTCTTCCCGCTGGCTTGGCATGTGGGGCACGATCGGCAGTGGTTCAGGACGTCATTCCTCATTTTCGGCCAGAAAAAGTGGGTCACCAGTCGACTGTACGTTTTATCCTGGCCCAGGTGTCCAGCCAGGGGGACATCGTGGGCTAGGTTGAGCAGAAAGTCTCGGAAGCGGAGCGGTACCACCAGAACTCGACCGGCCCCCAGCTCGGCGATTCTTTGCTCGCTGTAGAGCAGGTCGTTATCCCAGTAGACCCAGTGGGTTCCGGTGGCGTCCCCGGCGTTTTGGGTGCTGGCTTGTTGGCGGAGTCCCTCGAGGGAGGGACAGGTCTTTTGCTCCTGGCGGAACTGTTCTTGGGTGGGCCCCCCCTCTTGCCGCCACTGAGCCAGATCCGGAAGGTCCTGGGGTTGCGCGTCTTCTTCGGTAGTCTGGTCCGGGAGGTCGGACTCGCCGTTGTCCTCTACGGGGGCAACCGGGGGCGGAGGTGCTGGCCATTCGGTTTCTTCTGAACGGGGGGCGGCACAGCCGGCCATGGATCGGGTGGTTATGCAGGCCCAGTCCGGAAGGCCCAGCATCCCCAAGTGCTCTCTTCTCTCGACGGTGGCCCACGGGGAACTCTCGAGGTCATTCCCCAGGAGGCAGTCCACGGGGGCATCGTCCCGGACCGTCACTTTCAGTAGGCCGGAGACCCCTCCCCATTCAAACGGGACGCAGGCCATCTTACACATGCTCTCAGAGTTATCTGCCGAGCGGACGGGGCAGAGAATGTTCGGCAGGATCTGCTCGGGCTTCACCAGGTGACAGCGGACGGCCGTCACGCTGGCGCCGGTGTCACGCAAGGCCTCGGCTCTCTGTCCATTAATGGTCACCCACTGACCGTATTTTCTGGTGTTGGCGGGTAGGGGAGCCCGCGGAACCATGTCTCTTCCCCCTAAGCATGCCAGGACCATGGCGGCCGGTTCCCACCCTTGCTGGTCCGGCTCACACTCCTCGGGTCCCTCCGACGACTGCTCTTCCCCCAGGGCAGCGGCAGCTACTTGGCGGGGCTTGGGTGTTTGGTTCAGCGGGCAGTTCGGATCGTTGGCGTAGTGGCCTACTCGCTGGCACCGGTGGCACGTGACGTTGGCTCGGTACCCAGGCCGCAACGGGGGGTTGCCCCGGCCGGCCGGAGGCGGGGTGCTGGCCACGGGTGTTGCTGGTAAGGCGTCTCTCCCTCGCCCCTGGCCCCCTCCTCCTCCCCGAGGACGGTGCTGGCCTTGGTTGCTTCTGTTCTGGTCGTGTGGCCCTTTCCGGCCCACCCGGGTGCTTTCCCACCGGTCAGCTTCGGCGGCGAGCTGCCGGGGGTCAGTCAGCTTACTGTCGAGTAGGTGCTGCCTGAGCTCGACGAAACAGTTGTTTGACAGGTGTTCCCATACCATAAGGTTGAAGAGTTGTTCGTAGGTGGTGACCTGACTTCCCTTGATCCAACCCTCGAAGGCCCGGCTGAAATAGTTCACGTATTCCACCCAAGTTGTACCTGGGATCCGGGTGCAATCTCTGAACCTCTGGCGGTACATCTCGGGCGTGAGGCCGTAGCGGGTGAGGAGGGCAGCCTTCATGTGGTCGTAGGACGACATTTGGTGATCGGGGAGCTGCAGCAGGGCATCGCGACCCTCGTTGATGAATCTCCCTCAAAGTCCGGCTCCCCAATCACTCCGGTCGATCCGGTGGGAGGTCATTGCGATCTCATAGGCTTTAAACCACTGTTGTATGTCGTCTTCTCGGACATACTCGCGGACCACATCCTTGGGGATGTGAACTTTTTTCTCGATTGGTCCCGGGGTGTGTGGTCGCTCAGGCACCCCCAGTTCCTTATTCTGTTTGCGCAGTTCTATTTCCGCCAGTTGGCGCTCGTGCTCGAGCGTTATTTTTTTCTCTTCCAGCTCTCTCTGTCTCTGCTTTTCTTCTCGTTCCTCTCGAAGCCGCATATGCTCGAGGTTGAGTTTCTGTTCAGCTAACTTGAGCTCCCCATCCATCTTGAGTCGTGCCATCTCTAATTCGTGTAGTCTGACTCTGTCTCTTTCTCGTATCTCCTCCTGTGAGAGGCCCGTTCCCCGCTCCTCGGGAGTCGTGGCGTTCCCCTCTGGTGTGATGCTGTTTTGGTCTGGTGTGACGCTGCTTGGGTCGGAGGGTCTTGCGACCCCAGTTTCTGTCCAAGACTCAAGAGCGCGCTTTAGATCATCCTTGGTACTCAGGCCGGTGGTAGCAATGCCAAGTTCTATGCAAAATTGTCTCAGTTCGCGGTGGTTGTATTCTTCTAATTTCTCCATTTGGAACTTCTCGGTGGAGCTGCTATCTTTGGTCGACATCGTGCTTTGTCGTGGGGCGAGCTACTCTCTGTACGATTACGCGTTGATTCGGATCGCGCCGCTGGCCACCAATGTTAGAAAAGGTAGACGGACCGGGAGGGTCGGCCGGGGTCAGGAGGAGAGGTCTCCGGGGAGAGCCGTCTCCAGCGATCGTACAGACAAGTAACTTCCCCCCCCACAGACGAATATCACACACGGATAAGGTTCAGTGTTCTTTATAGGCACTTATTTAAGGTACGGTGAAATGGTACAAGGAGGTCTGGACTCAGGGGTCCCCTCGATTAGAGTCTCGCAAGGTAGGGAAGGGGGTAGCGGGACAGTCTATTTACCAATCAGGTAGTTCGGTTGAGGTGATGATGAGCTCACAATCCTCGAGCTTGGTGGTTAGGTGGTATGGGCCGCGGCAGCGCCAGCAGGTCCCGGTGTGGATGGTCGATACAACGGGCCGCGGCAGCGCCAGCAGGTCCCAGGAGGATGAAGGTTGCAGAAGGCCGCGGCAGCGCCAGCAGGTCCCGGTGAGGATGGTCGATACAACGGGCCGCGGCAGCGCCAGCAGGTCCCAGGAAGATGAAGGTTGCAGAAGGCCGCGGCAGCGCCAGCAGGTCCCGGTGAGGATGGTCGATACAACGGGCCGCGGCAGCGCCAGCAGGTCCCAGGAAGATGAAGGTTGCAGAAGGCCGCGGCAGCGCCAGCAGGCAGGACGATGGTTCGCAAGAGCGGGCTACGGCAGCGCCAGTAGACCGTCAGGGTTGAGTTCACTCGGTGTCTCTCGACTCCAGGATACAACTGCCTTCCTGCTCCGGAGCTGCCTCAGTTATAGGGCTGGTGCCCTTTGATGTCCGGACCCTCGCACTTGGAGGTCGGAGGGCCCGGGATGAAGGTGTCCAGACACCCAGCAGGGGGTGGAGTCAGTGCCTGGGGGAGCTGGGGGCGATCGGCACCTGGCGGGGGAGAGCCCTTGACACTTCGGTCTCCCATTGACCTGCCAAGTGGTCCGCTCACCTCCTGGGCGGATAGTGGTGCCGGGATGTCGGGGCCGGCCAGGCCCGGGGTTAGGGTCGAGGGGAGGCCATGCGGCCGCGTGGTGCAGGGCCCAAGATGGCGGCTTGACCCGGCCGGGAAAGCCGGTGGGGCTGGACCCCGTGATGAGTAGGGGTCCGAGGGCAGAGGGTCCGTCGGGAGACGGAGTACAGGTGCTTGTCGCGGGGATATGCCAGGTGGGCCGGAGTTCGGGCCCTGTCGAGCGGGGAGGGAGCGAGCCGTCTGTGAGGCCTGTCCAACAGAGGGGCACTCCCTTCTGTGTGTGGGGACTTCCTCTTCCCTTTGTAATCAGGATCTGCAGGGTCGGTGGGGAAAAGGACAAGGTCACAGAGGAAGAGCTTCTGGGGGATGGTGTTGCAGGTGAGGCAAGGGAAGGGAGCTGGGAGGGAGAGGTCTCAGAGGACTGCGGAGTGGTTGGGGATGACTGTGTGTGTGAAAGCAAACCAGCCCCTGTCAGTGTGGAATCAGTCCCCTGCGCTTGCTTGTGTGCACGTCTAGACCTTGGTTTGGGGGTTTCTGTGGTTGGGACAGGTAGGATGCTAGGAATCGTGGGTGGTGCAGGAGTAGGAGGGGTGCGGGACTGTTGGAGGAGGGACACTGCTGCCGTCAGGGAGGAGGCCACAGACTGATTGGTCCTCTGTAGGGCAGACATGCCCGAGGAAATGCCCTCCATGAATGTCTCCAGTTGTGTCAACAGACCTGTGTGTGCATGGAGGACCTTCAGCATCGACGTCTGCCCTACATGGATCTGTCGAAGTCCACAGACTCCTCACTCAGGGCAGCAGGGGACACAGGGGCAGGGGGTGCGGTGTCTG
Source organism: Triturus cristatus (assembly GCF_964204655.1). Classification (NCBI taxonomy): domain Eukaryota; kingdom Metazoa; phylum Chordata; class Amphibia; order Caudata; family Salamandridae; genus Triturus; species Triturus cristatus. Next base: position 364,414,741 of record NC_140593.1, on the reverse strand, counting down.
GCACAAAGGAGACGCTCACAAACACGGGAGCCAACAGGGACCTCTGGGATGGGAGCCGATGGGAGAGGGATGCTGGTGGTGGGGCGGGGACAGCCTCACTAGCTGGGGTTTGGTGGCTGCTGACACCCGCCTCCACAAGGGAGTCATCCTCAGAGCTGCTGTGGCCCTCAGCTGGGGGGGATGGTGCTGACGACTCCTCTGTGTGGCTCAACTCGCCCTCCGTGCCACTGGGTCCACCCGACTCCTCTCCTGTCCCTGTAAGGCTCTGTGGCTCCTCCTGGTCCGTGGAGCTGTCCCCTCCTGTGGCCATGGATATATCTGGATAGGAATAGGAAGTAACAGAACGACATCAGTCACCTGCACTGACTGCACACACCACAGTGAGTACATCACATCACAGGGCAAGCCCTGGCATCATCAGCTGAACACAGCTCAAAGTGCCACCACTGTTTAGGATAAGACAATTGTCATTCTCAACATCAACCATGGCACACATATCCCTCCTTGACTTTCACAAATATGTCCGTTGCAAGTTGGATGCTAACACCCCAATGTGCCAACATGCACCACCCACACATCAGTTGTACATGCAAATGAACATGAAGGAGTATGTCACTATACACACAGCACATCTCTTGCTACTGACTCAGTACAGGTGTCCGGATGAAGGGATGGGCAGAGACTCATTCCACATGCTTGTGATGCATGCCAGCAACACACACTATGATAAACTCCTGTCCTGATGGTCAATGCCACAATGTGGTGCATGGTGCACACTTGAACACAATGCAGACTCACTCATAGCAAGTTAAATGCCATGGCACTGGTATGCCCTGAAACTCAGTCAACACTGTCTCCTGTCACAGGGGCAGGGCATCCAGACAACAACAATATGCACTGACTCACAATCCTAGCTCTGGGGTAAAGCAAACTCAGCTGATGACCGGCACACTTGCCCATCCCATGCAAACAACATATCCAGGACCCAGAAGCCCCCACATCATGGAAATCAGACATATGAGTGTCAGCAAACACAAATCCCTGTACATTAACACATCACAGTCTGCCATGCATTTATCCCAGCTGCATGAAGGACACAGTTGCATACACCATTGTGCGCTGTCAGATGATCACACACCTATATGTCACAAAGGTCTTGTCTCTCACAGTCACATCACAGATGTCATGCTGACCCTCTGAATCATGGACACCCCAGTTGTACGTAGCAACAAGCCACACCCTGATGACACAGAGGCAGACACCTGAGGGCACATGTCACTGACCACAACCTGCAATTTCATACACAGGAGTGGAATTACAGAGTGTTTGTAAATGCCCTTGAGGGGGCATGACTGGCGAGGAGTAAGTGGAACAGTGTTTGGCCCTGGACAGTAGTCAGGTGGCTAAGCAAGTGTGACATACTTGCTATACATACGCCTGAGGCCCCTAAATTGGGGTCCCCTGCTGCATGGGTTTGTTTAGAATACCCCAGCCACATGTTGCGAGTCAGACCAGCAATTGGTACACATCTCAAGGGCACACACAGATCACATGTCAGATCTCAGGCATTGTGTAAACAATTGACCCACACATGAAACATACAACAGATTCACGGGAACTGATGCTGACCGATACCTGAAGCATAGCTGACTGCAGGGACACAGTGCCCTAGTGACACAAGCAACATATTGGAGGGGCCACACATGTGGAACAGATGAGGAGGATGCATCACACAAATGAGGGACCTGAGTTTGGGACTACAAGAGCTACCTAACGTGGAAGTGTGAGCAGGACAAAAGACTGCTATTTTCATGTCAGACATAGTACACAGATCAGACAAGGACTCACCCCCTTCCTGCTGCTGTCTGGCCTTCAGCTGCCTATCCAGGTCCGGGAAGACCACCGCCAGGATCCGGAGCATGTGGGGAGTCAGGGTCCGGTGTCCACCCCTCCTGTGTGGAGGTGACAGCTTCAGCTGGACTCTAGCTATCCTCCGGGGCCAGCTCCGAAGGTCCTGCCACCTCTTCTGGCAGTTGCGGATCCGGGTCAGCCAGATCTCCTCCTTCTGGTGGGCCTTAACCTGTGAGGAGGACAAAGTGAAAAGTACATTAACACACATGCCCCAGATTGCTGCAGCACACATTTGGATAGACATGTCATCATCACAAAGGGAAATAAATTACACAGGTAGTGCAACCATGGGGTTGCAAAAGCACATGCATGTCTGACCTGTTAACAATGCCTGGATAGTTTGAGCTTGCAATAATGCACTTTAGCAGCAGGAATACTTGACAGACGCTTATTCTATTGCGCACTCGCTGTTGCTGGCGCTGCTGCTGGCGCTTCGCTTTTTAAAACTCCTGATTTTGTGAATTTGTTTTATTTTACTTTGCTGCACTTCTCCCCTGTTTTTAGCAGGGTCTTGCCCCCTTCCTCATTCCGCATATAATTGGCTCCCTCACCGCCGTTTTGGCGGGCCTGGATCCCGGGGGTGGTTCACTGTGGGCGCCATTTTGGGTAGGGCTGTAAATGTAGCTTCGGGCGCCATCTTGGAGCGTCCTCGCGCTCGCGCTAGGATTGGTGAGCCTACTTAAGGCGGACTTAGTTTCGAGGCGGCCTTGACAGACGCTTATTCTATTGCGCACTCGCTGTTGCTGGCGCTGCTGCTGGCGCTTCGCTTTTTAAAACTCCTGATTTTGTGAATTTGTTTTATTTTACTTTGCTGCACTTCTCCCCTGTTTTTAGCAGGGTCTTGCCCCCTTCCTCATTCCGCATATAATTGGCTCCCTCACCGCCGTTTTGACGGGCCTGGATCCCGGGGGTGGTTCACTGTGGGCGCCATTTTGGGTAGGGCTGTAAATGTAGCTTCGGGCGCCATCTTGGAGCGTCCTCGCGCTCGCGCTAGGATTGGTGAGCCTACTTAAGGCGGACTTAGTTTCGAGGCGGCCTTGACAGACGCTTATTCTATTGCGCACTCGCTGTTGCTGGCGCTGCTGCTGGCGCTTCGCTTTTTAAAACTCCTGATTTTGTGAATTTGTTTTATTTTACTTTGCTGCACTTCTCCCCTGTTTTTAGCAGGGTCTTGCCCCCTTCCTCATTCCGCATATAATTGGCTCCCTCACCGCCGTTTTGGCGGGCCTGGATCCCGGGGGTGGTTCACTGTGGGCGCCATTTTGGGTAGGGCTGTAAATGTAGCTTCGGGCGCCATCTTGGAGCGTCCTCGCGCTAGGATTGGTGAGCCTACTTAATGCTCCCCTCTCCCGCGCAGCGGGACGCGCAGGTGAGGACGCCGTCGCTTAGCCGGAGTCGTGCCAGAGTCCTGCCCGTCTGCGCTCGTCCGCGTCGAGGCAGCGCGAGGCGGGGCAGGCTCTGTTTCTTGTCGCTGTGTTGCTTCGCCGCTTCTGGCAGGTATGTTGTCTTATACACGGTCCGAGCTGCTGGACATAGGGCAAATGTCCAGAGGATGTGTCTGTAAGCCTGTGGACCCTTTAGTCGGCCCTTACAGCTGTGCCTGCAAAGGCTGGTCACTTAAGAGCCCTACTAAAATCCGTTCCTTGGAAGATGCTATTCCTGTTACGCGAACGTGTGTTGAATCTCGAGATCTTCATATTTGGTGTCTAAACATTAGATCGCTGGTAAAACACCACCTGTCCATTTATGATTTGCTTGAGAAAGAGGACCCCGATGTCTTTCTAATGACAGAAACCTGGCTTCAGGATTCGGATTCTGCCATATTGAATCTTGCATTCCCTCAGAACTATACCGTCTTCACTTTCAATAGGACCACAAGAGGAGGTGGTATTGCTATGGCAGTCAAATCCTGTTTTCCAGCTGAATGGAAACCGTCGGGACTACCTGCATGTGAAAGTGCTATTTTCAAAGTAGCTTTTTCCCATCAATTCACTTTCAGTGGTATGCTCATTTACCGTCCTCCCGGCAATGATTCTGTCTTCAGGTCCGCACTGGCCGATATGGTCAGTCTTATAGCACTCGGTTGTGCCAATTTCAACATCGTGGGGGACCTCAACATCCATTTTGATAATGGGTCATCCACTACTGTGAGCACTCTGCTGGCGAACCTTAAAGCTCTTCAACTCACTCAGCTCGTCACCCTTCCAACCCACTCAGGGGGCCATATTTTGGACCCCTTCTTTTCCACACTTGATGGGGTGAGGTTGTCAGATCCGAGGCTGATGGGGTGGACTGATCATCTGCTGGTAGAAGCCTTTTGTCCGGTCCACGATAAGCCTTTTATAGCTGTGGACAGACCTATTCTAAAAAGGCTTTGGCACAAGCTTAGGCTTGAAGAGTTTTATAGCATACTGGAACAGAAACCTCTGAGCACCTTTATTAATGTGGAACAAGGTTACCAACAGTTCTGCGCTTGGATCACCAATGCCCTGGACTCTCTCATACCTTTACGGTGGTCGAAAGGCCGGACAAAAACACCTAGTCCTTGGTATAATGAGTCACTCGCAGAACTGAAAAAAGCTTGCCGAAAAACAGAGAGGGAATGGAGAAGATCCTATGACCCTGCTCTGAAAACTCGGTACTTTACTGAGCTGAAGTTCTACCATAGAGCTATTTGCAGAACACGAGCCGCATTTTACGCTCAAGAATTTGCTACCAGCCCCAACCCATCAAAACTGATCTTTAAGGTACTGAAGGACCTTATGAAAAACAGATCCACCTCAGAGGTGATTTGCACAGACTCCCACTGTGATAAGCTGGCCTCCTTTTTTGTGGAGAAAGTGAAAAAAATCTACCAAGGTTTTGACACACTCCACCAGAACCGAGAGGTTACTGTCCCCGATACGATGGGATATGAGACCCTTGCTATGCTACCTGAACTGACTATTGAGACCTTTGACAGGCTTAGCCTCAGGGTCAAGTCAGGTTCTCCCTCGGACCCGTTAAAGCCAGCCTTTATCAACACACTTTCCCCACTGTGCCGTGACCCCATATTGAATCTTATCAATATGTCATAGTCCAACGGAACGGTACCCACGGCATGGAAACAGGCAGTGGTTACTCCTATACTAAAAAAAGCCAACTCTGACCCCCGGTTGCCAGAAAATTATCGACCCATATCCCTGTTGCCTTGGATTGCCAAAGTAACATAAGCCCACGTCAATTCTGTTCTGTCTGAGCATCTGGCTCGCAACCAGATATTGGATCCCAGTCAGAACGGCTTCCGGTCTGGACACAGTACCGAGACGGCATTACTCTACATCACGGAACATCTTCGCCAGGTACTGGACTCAGGTCGTACTGCAGCGCTTTTACTATTAGATCTAAGCGCTGCCTTCGATACTGTGTCCCACCATATACTGATCCAACGCTTACAGGAGGCGGGAGTGACTGATCTCGCTCTCCAGTGGTTTCGGTCTTTTTTATCGGATCGATCCTTTAAAGTGGCTATACCACCTGGCCAATCCGCCACTTATCCCCTGGAGCTGGGGGTACCACAGGGATCCTCGTTGAGACCTACTATGTTCAACCTCTATGTGAAACCGCTGGCTGGTGTCGTCAAACAGTGGGGTCTTACGATGGCCTCATATGCGGACGACACACAGCTAGCGGTGACACTTAGTGGAGACCCTGAGGTGGAGGCCCCCAGATTCCGAGCGGGTCTGATGGCAGTAGCAAGCTGGCTTCGCACCAACTGCCTTCAGTTGAATGCCACCAAAACAGAGGTGTTGGTACTAGGGAAGCACGCTGAGCTATGGGGTAACCAGTGGTGGCCATCAGAGTTGGGTGTCACTCCCATTCCAGCTTCTGGAGTGAGAAATTTAGGCATCTGGTTGGACTCTGCGCTCACCTTCAGGGACCATACCAAGAAGGTGGCTGCCACGTGCTATGGCATTCTGCGGGGAATAAGGCCGGTTTTAAAGTACTTTGATCCCCCTACCAGACAGCTTGTGGTCCAGGCCTCTATACTATCTCGGCTGGACTACGGCAGTTCACTGCTGTTAGGGGTGAATCAAGCGGAGGCCTCTAGGCTCCAAAGGGAACAAAATGCCGCGGCACGGGCCATAGTGGGCCTCCCTAGACATTGCTCAGTGTCTGGTACCATCACGGCCTTACATTGGCTCCCGGTCAGACAGCGAATCCAGTTCAAAGCGCTGTGCCTGACCTTTAAAATTTTGAAATCTTCTTCGCCGCCGGCACTTGCCAACCTACTCACGCCCTATATTCCTTTGAGATCCTTGAGATCGGAGGGGCTTCACCTGGCTGTCTGTCCACGCTTTAAATTGAGCAGTATGGGTGGCCGCTCCTTTAGGGTGCTCGCGGCAGGTTTATGGAACTCGCTTCCGGTACACATTCGAGCTCTTGAAGACCTGCTCGCCTTAAGGCAGGCGATTAAAACTTTCCTGTTTCCCGTGTTTGTTTAATTTCTTTTTCTTTTATTGTGTGTTATGTTATAGTGTCTGTCAAAGCGCCAGGACGCCCCTTTGCTGGGGCAGCTGTGCGCTATAAAAATATAAATAACATAACATAACATAACATGTACCTACACACTTTGGGGGATGAAAGCAGTCATTGAGACTGCTTGCCACTGGTGTACACACTGCTAGTACTGCTAGTCAGACAACATGCATAATTAGGAAGGCAGTAGACTGCACACTCACCTGCTTCTCTGGTGTCCCATAGAGCTTTCTGTACTCTGGAAGGAACCCGTCCAGCAGGGCCTGGTTCTCCTCCTCAGTGAAGGCTGGGGTCCTCTCCAGTGTACGTGCCATAGCAGGAGCTAGAGGATGCATAGACAGCAGCAGTGGTAACAGGGATGTGGTCCAGTAGCATGTAGTGCAGGCATGTGAGCTCCCTGGGGACCAGCCAGCCTTATATCTGTGCTGCAGAGGCAGACTCTGTGCCATGTGTCCCAAGTGATAGGTCCAACACGGTTGCATTGTATGAATCTGGTCAATCCATTTAAAATTAGGACTTGTACACGCCTTCCGCATCGTTCAAATCTTCACCTTCATGGAACACTTGAAATTGCAACATTGTTGTAGGCGTCCAACTGAATTTCCAGTGCCCAACTCGTACAACTTTTGAATCCGCATCCGTCTCCATGACAGTCCAGAGCCAATGGGTGCGCACGGCTCGTTCAACTGACTGTACAACTCGTATTTTGAATGTACACATGCACCCGTCTCCATACGGTTCAATGGCCAAGGCGTACGCCTGTCTCGGACCATGCCTGTCCAACGCATATGCATGATAGTCACCCGCGTCGGACCTCATTGCATTCAATGCCAAAGCGTACGCACGGCTCGGACATGACCTGTGCAATGCATACGCATTGCCACCCGCGTCGGACCTCATTGCATTCAATGCCAAAGCGTACGCACGGCTCGGACATGACCCATGCAATGCGTACGCATTGTCACCCACGTCGGATCTCATTGCATTCAATGCCAAAGCGTACGCACGGCTCGGACATGACCCGTGCAATGCGTATGCATTGTCACCCACGTCGGACCTCATTGCATTCAATGACAAAGCGTACGCAGGGCTCGGACATGACCCGTGCAATGCGTACGCATTGTCACATGCGTCGGACCTCATTGCATTTAATGCCAAAGCGTACGCATGGCTTGGACATGACCCGTGCAATGCGTACACATTGTCACCCGCGTCGGACCTCATTGCATCCAATGCCAAAGCGTACGCATGGCTCGGACATGACCCGTGACCCGTGCAATGCGTACGCATTGTCACCCACGTTGGACCTCATTGCATTCAATGCCAAAGCATACGCACGGCTCGGACATGACCCATGCAATGCGTACACATTGTCACCCACATCGGACCTCATTGCATTCAATGACAAAGCGTACGCACAGCTCGGACATGACCCGTGCAATGCGTACGCATTGTCACCCACGTCGGACCTCATTAGTGTGACTATTATACAAATGCAACACACATATACTGGCCATGGACACCTGCGCACACCTACTACACTATAGCATTGGCCACACAGTGTCCCATGGCATGTAAGGCTGCATTCCTGGGTGTTTGGGGGGTCACAGCAGTTTTTTTGGCTGGCACTTTGTGCAGCCACTCCCAGGCTGTGCACATGTACATGGGGGCAGAATCCTTTGTGTGTTGTGCACATTACCACTGTGATGTGCAATTGTACAGTAATGGGCATGAGTCAAGGCCACAGTGTGAGGTTGGATATGTTTAGGACATGTCGCATACACCCTGAGTCCTGGGGGTGATGGCGTGTACATCACAGTGAGACCTGTAGCCATAATACTGATGTGCACCCACAGTCAGTGTGCATGTTGTGTCTCAGATGTCTCTGATCACATGTTACCAATGGGTGACAGTCTCCACATCCATGTGGTATATGCATCAACCTTGATGGGGTGTGTGTCTAAGAGATGTACATGTAGGGCCGGCAGGAACAACGGTGGCCACTACCTGTGGGACTTATGCTTGCCTTGTGGTGTGTACGTGCTACGCTATGTCCATTGCTGTGCTGATGTGGCAATACAGGGAGCCTGGGGTTCTGCATGGCAAAGATCTGTGATGCCTGGGAAAGATAAGGCCTCAATTGTCACTGGGGTGTGTTTTTTTAACGTTGCAGCAGCACATTGGTTGGGTGACACAGCCAGATGATTGGCCATTGCACTACATGGGACTCAAAGTGCCACCACTGTTTAGGATAAGACAATTGTCATTCTCAACATCAACCATGGCACACATATCCCTCCTTGACTTTCACAAATATGTCCGTTGCAAGTTGGATGCTAACACCCCAATGTGCCAACATGCACCACCCACACATCAGTTGTACATGCAAATGAACATGAAGGAGTATGTCACTATACACACAGCACATCTCTTGCTACTGACTCAGTACAGGTGTCCGGATGAAGTGATGGGCAGAGACTCATTCCACATGCTTGTGATGCATGCCAGCAACACACACTATGATAAACTCCTGTCCTGATGGTCAATGCCACAATGTGGTGCATGATGCACACTTGAACACAATGCAGACTCACTCATAGCAAGTTAAATGCCATGGCACTGGTATGCCCTGAAACTCAGTCAACACTGTCTCCTGTCACAGGGGCAGGGCATCCAGACAACAACAATATGCACTGACTCACAATCCTAGCTCTGGGGTAAAGCAAACTCAGCTGATGACCGGCACACTTGCCCATCCCATGCAAACAACATATCCAGGACCCAGAAGCCCCCACATCATGGAAATCAGACATATGAGTGTCAGCAAACACAAATCCCTGTACATTAACACATCACAGTCTGCCATGCATTTATCCCAGCTGCATGAAGGACACAGTTGCATACACCATTGTGCGCTGTCAGATGATCACACACCTATATGTCACAAAGGTCTTGTCTCTCACAGTCACATCACAGATGTCATGCTGACCCTCTGAATCATGGACACCCCAGTTGTACGTAGCAACAAGCCACACCCTGATGGCACAGAGGCAGACACCTGAGGGCACATGTCACTGACCACAACCTGCAATTTCATACACAGGAGTGGAATTACAGAGTGTTTGTAAATGCCCTTGAGGGGGCATGACTGGCGAGGACTAAGTGGAACAGTGTTTGGCCCTGGACAGTAGTCAGGTGGCTAAGCAAGCGTGACATACTTGCTATACATACGCCTGAGGCCCCTAAATTGGGGTCCCCTGCTGCATGGGTTTGTTTAGAATACCCCAGCCACATGTTGCGAGTCAGACCAGCAATTGGTACACATCTCAAGGGCACACACAGATCACATGTCAGATCTCAGGCATTGTGTAAACAATTGACCCACACATGAAACATACAACAGATTCACGGGAACTGATGCTGACCGATACCTGAAGCATAGCTGACTGCAGGGACACAGTGCCCTAGTGACACAAGCAACATATTGGAGGGGCCACACATGTGGAACAGATGAGGAGGATGCATCACACAAATGAGGGACCTGAGTTTGGGACTACAAGAGCTACCTAACGTGGAAGTGTGAGCAGGACAAAAGACTGCTATTTTCATGTCAGACATAGTACACAGATCAGACAAGGACTCACCCCCTTCCTGCTGCTGTCTGGCCTTCAGCTGCCTATCCAGGTCCGGGAAGACCACCGCCAGGATCCGGAGCATGTGGGGAGTCAGGGTCCGGTGTCCACCCCTCCTGTGTGGAGGTGACAGCTTCAGCTGGACTCTAGCTATCCTCCGGGGCCAGCTCCGAAGGTCCTGCCACCTCTTCTGGCAGTTGCGGATCCGGGTCAGCCAGATCTCCTCCTTCTGGTGGGCATTAACCTGTGAGGAGGACAAAGTGAAAAGTACATTAACACACATGCCCCAGATTGCTGCAGCACACATTTGGATAGACATGTCATCATCACAAAGGGAAATAAATTACACAGGTAGTGCAACCATGGGGTTGCAAAAGCACATGCATGTCTGACCTGTTAACAATGCCTGGATAGTTTGAGCTTGCAATAATGCACTTTAGCAGCAGGAATACTATTCATTGCATGTACCTACACACTTTGGGGGATGAAAGCAGTCATTGAGACTGCTTGCCACTGGTGTACACACTGCTAGTACTGCTAGTCAGACAACATGCATAATTAGGAAGGCAGTAGACTGCACACTCACCTGCTCCCCTGGTGTCCCATAGAGCTTTCTGTACTCTGGAAGGAACCCGTCCAGCAGGGCCTGGTTCTCCTCCTCAGTGAAGGCTGGGGTCCTCTCCAGTGTACGTGCCATAGCAGGAGCTAGAGGATGCATAGACAGCAGCAGTGGTAACAGGGATGTGGTCCAGTAGCATGTAGTGCAGGCATGTGAGCTCCCTGGGAACCAGCCAGCCTTATATCTGCGCTGCAGAGGCAGACTCTGTGCCATGTGTCCCAAGTGATAGGTCCAACACGGTTGCATTGTATGAATCTGGCCAATCCATTTAAAATTAGGACTTGTACACGCCTTCCGCATCGTTCAAATCTTCACCTTCATGGAACACTTGAAATTGCAACATTGTTGTAGGCATCCAACTGAATTTCCAGTGCCCAACTCGTACAACTTTTGAATCCGCATCCGTCTCCATGACAGTCCAGAGCCAATGGGTGCGCACGGCTCGTTCAACTGACTGTACAACTCGTATTTTGAATGTACACATGCACCCGTCTCCATACGGTTCAATGTCCAAGGCGTACGCCTGTCTCGGACCATGCCTGTCCAACGCATATGCATGATAGTCACCCGCGTCGGACCTCATTGCATTCAATGCCAAAGCGTACGCACGGCTCGGACATGACCTGTGCAATGCATACGCATTGCCACCCGCGTCGGACCTCATTGCATTCAATGCCAAAGCGTACGCACGGCTCGGACATGACCCATGCAATGCGTATGCATTGTCACCCACGTCGGATCTCATTGCATTCAATGCCAAAGCGTACGCACGGCTCGGACATGACCCGTGCAATGCGTATGCATTGTCACCCACGTCGGACCTCATTGCATTCAATGACAAAGCGTACGCAGGGCTCGGACATGACCCGTGCAATGCGTACGCATTGTCACATGCGTCGGACCTCATTGCATTTAATGCCAAAGCGTACGCATGGCTTGGACATGACCCGTGCAATGCGTACGCATTGTCACCCGCGTCGGACCTCATTGCATCCAATGCCAAAGCGTACGCATGGCTCGGACATGACCCGTGACCCGTGCAATGCGTACGCATTGTCACCCACGTTGGACCTCATTGCATTCAATGCCAAAGCATACGCACGGCTCGGACATGACCCATGCAATGCGTACACATTGTCACCCACATCGGACCTCATTGCATTCAATGACAAAGCGTACGCACGGCTCGGACATGACCCGTGCAATGCGTACGCATTATCACCCACGTCGGACCTCATTAGTGTGACTATTATACAAATGCAACACACATATACTGGCCATGGACACCTGCGCACACCTACTACACTATAGCATTGGCCACACAGTGTCCCATGGCATGTAAGGCTGCATTCCTGGGTGTTTGGGGGGTCACAGCAGTTTTTTTGGCTGGCACTTTGTGCAGCCACTCCCAGGCTGTGCACATGTACATGGGGGCAGAATCCTTTGTGTGTTGTGCACATTACCACTGTGATGTGCAATTGTACAGTAAAGGGCATGAGTCAAGGCCACAGTGTGAGGTTGGATATGTTTAGGACATGTCGCATACACCCTGAGTCCTGGGGGTGATGGCGTGTACATCACAGTGAGACCTGTAGCCACAATACTGATGTGCACCCACAGTCAGTGTGCATGTTGTGTCTCAGATGTCTCTGATCACATGTTACCAATGGGTGACAGTCTCCACATCCATGTGGTATATGCATCAACCTTGATGGGGTGTGTGTCTAAGAGACGTACATGTAGGGCCGGCAGGAACAACGGTGGCCACTACCTGTGGGACTTATGCTTGCCTTGTGGTGTGTACGTGCTACGCTATGTCCATTGCTGTGCTGATGTGGCAATACAGGGAGCCTGGGGTTCTGCATGGCAAAGATCTGTGATGCCTGGGAAAGATAAGGCCTCAATTGTCACTGGGGTGTGTTTTTTTAACGTTGCAGCAGCACATAGGTTGGGTGACACAGCCAGATGATTGGCCATTGCACTACATGGGACTCATGTGGACATGTTGAATTGAGATGTGACGTGGTGGTCTTGTAGGTGACATATGTGTCCATGCCCAACAGCACACACCTCAGTACATTATGTAATGTCATGAACTAGCATGTGATAGTGATCGTGGTCATGGCTACATGGGTGAATGTACTGACAATCTTCCTTTGTGCATCTCTGTACTGCAGGGCACCAGCTGTCCATCGTCCGTTCCCAGACATTGCAACCATGCAGGAACGCGACTGCATCAGACGGTACCGCTTCACCAGGCCACTGATTGAGGGGTTGGCGGAACAGTTGGCGCCACATCTGCTACCTGGCCGAACATACCCTACAGCACTGACCCTAGAGGTGAAGGTGATGGCAGCCCTACACTTCTTTGCTACCTGTACCTTCCAGTACACTGTGGGTACTGCTGGTGGTATGTCGCAAACGATGTTTAGTCGGGTGCTACGCGATGTCTTGGAGGGGATGTTGCAATTCCTCGACCTGTATATCAAGTTCCCGAGCCCAGATGAACTCCCTGAAATTAAGGATGCCTTTTATACACTGGGGAGGATGCCGAACGCTATCGGATCTATTGATGGGACACATGTTGCCCTGATACCATCACAGGCACATGAGCAGGCATACCGGAACAGGAAGCACTACCATTCGATCAATGCTCTGGTGGTCTGTCTTGCTGACATGTCGATCACACGTGTGTGCACCGTTCCCTGGTTCGGCGCATGATGCCTACATTATGAGGAGTAGTCGCATTGCAACGCTTATGTCACAGATGCCAGCTCAGCGTGCCTGGCTTGTCGGTGTGTACTGACTGTTTCTCATTGTGTGTGTTTGTCACTATTGTATTCCGCACTCCTACAAAACTCAGCTACTTGTTCATTTTTGTGTGTGTAGGTGACTCCGGATACCCCAACATGCCGTGGTTGCTGACACCCCTCAGGAACCCTGTGACACCAGCCGAGATGCGCTACAATGAGGCACATGGTCAGAGCAGGAGGGTGATTGAGCAGACATTCGGCCTCCTGAAAAGCCGCTTTCGCTGCCTGGGCAAGACCGGAAGGGCCCTCCCATATCAGCTTGCAAAGGTGTACAAAATAATCCTTGTCTGCTGCATGCTACACAACATGGCGGTGCGGAAGGAGGGGCCTCTCATCCAGGATGACGATGACGACGACCAACCTCAGGCACCTGTGGAGGATCCCGGCCAGGGCCAAGATGCTAGTGATGATGAAGATGATGGTGACGTCCGTTCCCAGCTCATCAACAACTTATTCACCTGAATGTGAGTTTCCAGGGTTTTTATGTGAATGTATGGAGGTAGCCTGGAATGTGTTGAGCCAGCTCTGTTGCTGTCTGAGTGTGTCTGTGTGTCACTTGACTGGATGCGTGCTGTGATGTGTCCTTTCAGGTGGTGTGTTCTCCACAATAGGGTAGTACTGCTAACTAGTGTTTGTGTAGGTGTTTTGCAACATGTTTTGTGCATGTGTATTGCATTTCTCTCCTGTTCTTCCGTGCTTTTGACTGTATCGTGTCTATCCTTCCCAGGGTACTTTGCCTGTTGTGTGGTCAACACTGAGCCCCAACACCCAGAAGCCAACACCAGTGTGGAAGTTGACAATTCCCATCAACTGATGTACCACACATCCCTGGACTTCCATTCTCCAACACATTGTGAGCATGTGTCCACTGTGACGTAGAATTGCCGTGCAACTAGTGTGGAATAAACATCTTGCTGATGTGTAATGAACCTGTGCTATGTTTGTTATGTGCATTGTCTGTCTTCCCACATCTGAGTGACATCTGCTTACCTCACCTGTGGACTTGTTACCACTGACTGGGCTTGGTGTTGTGTCTGTGCATGCCAATGTGTTTCAGGTCAACATCATTGTGTGTGATGAGTAACTTGGTCATGGTGAGTATGTTTTGTGTTGCCACAGTGGTGTGTGTCCCTCACATGTGTCACATCCCCATGACTCCCCTTAAGTTGGTCACATTGTTGCCTGTATTTGGCATGCACTGTGTTGTGTAGCAGATCGACATCTCCCTGAACATGACAAGTTGGAATCACAACAGAGGCAAGTATGGTGTACTGGTGAGTTTATTTACAAACATGTGTGAGGGAAGTGCACAGGATGGTGGGTGCTGTACAGTGGTTTGGGAATCCAAAGTTCACATTGGAGTTGGAAGTGCTGGTAGATGAAATGTCCAGAGTAAAGTCCACAGTCATCTGAGACATTGGCCCAACATGAACCCTCCATGTTATGTGGGCGAGTTGTGTGCGATTAGACAAGGTGAACGGGTTGTGCACAAAGAACATTGACCAGAACAGGTTTGGAGGCCCTGAGGGATGTGCTGGAACATCTTCCTCTCACATGTCCTTCTTCGGACGACCCCTCTTCTTCTGGGGGAGGATCCTCATGTGCAGGCCTCTGCGGTGCAGGGGACTCTCTGCCAGAGTCCTCCTCCCTCCCTGTGGCGCTGGCAGATGGTGTTGCAACAGATGTTGTGGGCACACAGGGGTGTGTGGACAGGTTGGTGTTGATCTGGCAGAGGCATTGTAGTATGTCACGATGCACCGCAGTGATGTCATCCCACTTGGCATCTATGCGGGCATGATGGGCGACCTGCTTGTGTTGCATGTCCTTGAGGATCCCCACTACCTGGCCAAATCCTCCGGTGCAATCCTGGTACGCATCTAAGATGCGTGCCAGTTCGAGGTCATCATGCAGTCCAGACCCTTCTGAAAGGCATGCCCTGTGCCTCCCACCCCTCCCAGCACCCCTCTCCACACGGACAGGACTAGCAGCGGTACGCACAGGGGACACTGGGACCCCTTGGGTGGTGTTGCTGGTGGTGTTGGCTGTAGCTTCCGGGGGTCCTGTGTCCCTGTGCTGTGGGTGTTGATTGTCCTTGGTCTGTCCGTGTTGGCGGGGGTGCCCTGTCGGTGTCCAGATGCTGGCGGTGTGGGTACAGGGGGGGGCAGATGTTGATGCTGCTGGTGCTGCATGATGGCTCACACCGGAGTGGCCAGGTTGGTCGTCGTCATCCGAAGAGGACAGTGAGAGAGTCAGACCAGAGAACTCAGTGTCCACCAGAGTCTGGGACTGGGTATCCTCGTCATTTGGTGCTGGGTGGCCAGCACCACCTGTGTTTGGAAGAGACACACAATGTGATTTATGTTTCTACATGCATCGTTGATTCACAAACATGACATTTTCTACTTTTCAAACAGATGCCTGCCTGTACACTGCTTTTTCCCAGCTTGTCACAGACAGAGTTTGATATTGTTGTTGGCCATTTCCCAGCATGGCCTGTGCTCCCCACAACAGAGCCCAGTGTCAGACATCTTGTCAGTCCCTTCCCACTCCCTGTGAGGTGAGTATGGTTCAGTTTGATCTTGCTGGGCCATGTGGGTGGGTGTAGGTTGTCTATGACTGCGACTCCCATCATACTCTTGGCTACACCCCCCTTCCCAGCATGCCCATACTTCCTCCCTCTTGACTCTGCTTCCCTGCGAGGGGGTGTGACAGCAATGGCAATATGGCTGACTGTGAAATCCTGGTGTTTGTTTGGCTACAAGTCCAAGTGAGCCCCTGTGCTTCACACAGCAGCACCCAGTACGGGGTATCTTTTGCTGATATTTCAATGAGGTTTGTGTCAATGCATTGTATCCGGTGAGTTGTGTGGAGTTTGAGTTGAGGGGTAGGTGTCTCCCCATGCTGAGTAGTATGGTCAGGGCTGTCAGTCCTCCTTCCTATCATGAAACGTGCTTCCATTGTAGGGCGTGCAAGTTGTATTTCAGGATGTCAGTCAGTGGTGTCCTGCTTCTGATTTGCACACAAGCCCTAGCAGGGCCTTGTGCTCCCCACAGGAGGACCCAGTGTCAGCCATCTTGTCAGTCATTTTCCACTCCCTGTGATGTAGGCATGTTTCAGAGAGGTCTTGATCGGCCAATCAGGAGGGTGTGCATTATCTGTGACTACAGGCCCATCATGCTTTTGGCTACACTCACTTCACCTGCATCCCCACTATTCCTTCCTGACAGTCAGCTGCACTGTGAGGTGGTGTGTTTGTGGTGGCAAACTGTCTGGCAGGGCGTATTTGGCTTAGTGCCACTGGCTTGCTCTATTTGTTTGTTGGTTGGTGCATGTCATGACACAGTCCCCAGTCACTATGAGATGACAGGTATTGTGTGTGTCTGACTGGCATACACATCTTGGACTGATTATCTATTGGTTAGTGTAGCTTTGCTTGGGGTGCACGGTTTCACTGTCCCCTTGCCACACAATCTTGGGTATGTTGGTTGTGTACTCACCAGGCTCTGGGATGTGTGTTAGGCCATGGACGCACTCTGGTGGTAGGATGTCCCGCACCTTCTCCTCCCAGGTCCTGAAGTAGACTGGTTTGGCAGGAGGGCCACCGCCGGTGCACTGACTGAGGGCGTGATCTTTTTCGATGAGTTTCTTGACCCTCCTGTGCACGTCATACCACCTGTTCTGGATGTCGTCCTTTGTGCGCCTTGCTGGTGCTTGTGCATTCACCTCGTCCACAATCCTCGCCCACATCTTGGTTTTCTGTGAGATGTGGGTCCTTTGAACCAATGTACCAAACAAATGCGGCTCTACTCTGATGATCCCGTCTACCAGCACTTCTAACTCACTATCTGTGATCTTTGGATTCTTCTTTGGAGCCATGGTGATGGGTGGTGGTGGTGAGTGATGTGTGTGTGAGGGTGCAAGTGATGGTGGGTTAGTGTTAGTTTTGCTGTGTGTATGTGTGTGCTTTTGTATGAGGTGCTGATGGTGTGTTAGTTGTGTGATGGGGGAGTTGTGAGTGTGTCTGTGGTTGCTGTGTACTGGTGTTTGCTGCTGGCTGTGTCTCCTGTTTGCAAGGGATGATGGTAGTGATTGTAGTCCTTTATATAGTTGGAGTTGTGGGTGTGTCTTTGTCCCATGTTTTTTTATTTGGTATTTATTGGCTTTGTCATTGCTTGTTTGGTCCTTTTTTTGTCTTTTTTCCTTTGTGTTGTAGGCATGAAAGAGACGTTCATGTGACGGAAACGGACGCTGCTGTTGTATCGTGCTGGCTTCTCCGCCTCGTTCACGCTGCCTGTCTTCTGTGTTTGGTACGCGTCATTCGCGGCGGTCTCTATTGCTTGTGTGCTGGGTTGTCTGTGCATGTCGGTCGTGCGGCTTGGTCTCCGTGCGAGTCGGTCTGGTTTTACACGCATTGCATCGTACTGCGCTAATCGTACATCGTGGGTACGGGTCGGTCGGGTTCATTCCGGGTTCGTGTCGGTCGGTGAAAATCGCGTCGGTTTTCCGGCCGGATCACTATTTTACCTACGGCTCGGTCGTACGGCTTGTATTCAGTACGTGTAGGTTGTAATTCACACGTGTTGCATCGTACTTCACGGGTCGTACGGCGCTGGTCCGTGTCGGTCGGTATTCGGTCCTGGTCCGTGTCGGTCGGTTCGTTTTGCGGCTGGAACCGGAATCGGCCCCTTGGTGTCTGCAGCCTGATTCTAGGTCACATGACTATGTGTAGCTGGCAGTTGATCTTTGTGTATTGCTCCCAGACAGTGAAGCAAAGGGAAGATAGATTTTGGGAGAATGGGCCACTCTGAGTTTATGAGGGAGAGAAGGTGTCACCTACCACACTTGTAGAACACAAAGGCTCTGCCTGAGCACTCTCCCAATGGGTTTGACACTGGTCTTTTGTGAACCCAGACAAACTGGCGACAGGGTAGGGAAGAAAGGGATGCCAGATGCCTCAGGGGGCTGGGAACCTCTAGAAGCTTCCTCCACTTAAAAGTGGGCACCACTTTCCCCTTCGGAGAAAACAAATATGTGCAAATCCACATTTCAGGCAGATTATTCATGATCATTATTGATTAAGTCCTTCAATCTAGTCGGGTCGGTAATACCAATTTGAATGTGAATAGGAATATGTGACCTAAAATGGGATTTACAATTTGCAGAAAGTGACAGAATAGGCCCTTCACCCCCTTGCAAATTTCACTTAGTAAAACCTAGCATAACATGTCCAGAAAAAATGATTATAATTTGAGTATTGCAGATTGGATTGTGAAAAGCCTGTGCTATTACCATGATATACCCTTTCCGACCTGCCTTGTCGTAGAAAATGGGCTCCAGCGTGTGTAAACCATTTTCTATTTTCACTGTAGTTCGCATGTCTTTTCTGAGTGCCAACTACTGTACCAGCAAATAAACAGAAGTAACTATTGCCAAGTAGGAATACCACGGGAAATCTGTGACTATCGTAGATTTCCAGGAGTACACCTGGGGTGATTATGAGTGCCCAAAAAGTCAGACATTTGCTCTAAACTTAGAAATAAAACTGGGAGGGCGGCTTTGTGAATTTGGCCTTTAACGAGTAGCTAGGTGTATTTAAACGTTTTTTCAATGGAAAACGCTCGAACAAAAAGCTAAAATGTTTGTAGTGCTTTCAATAGCTTTCATATGAATATGTCAATGATAAACAAATGTGTTGTGGAGCAGAATAGGTAATCTATCTTTGTCTCAGTATTCAATTGCATTTGAATTGAAAAAAAAGCAAAACAATAGAACATTTCGCTGTATCTGAACTGTCGCTGCAGTGCTACCTTGCAACAAATTAGCCACAAAAATGCAAAGACATTAGTTCTTGTTCCCTCTGTGAGCATTGGGAGGGATCCTTGCAAGACTCAAAAGAAATGGTATTTGTGAAATATTATAGTTCCCTGTAAGTGCATCATAAGTATTTACTGTAATTTTGACCTATTGGAATAAGTTAAAGAGAGTGAAATGTGCTGCTGGGCTGAAGCAAAAGTAAATGTAGTGTTTCAATAGCTGCCTATTTGCCTCTGGGGCATACTGTGTGCATTTGCATTTTTTGAAGTTAGCCTTTTTGTTTTTGTACACAGGAGACGGAAATAATTAGATGCAGTAATCGTTTCCTCAGCAATACCCGTTTTATGGCCTCACTGCTATTGTGACTGTATGTTTTACAATTTCATGTCCCATATAGCATATGTATTTTGCTGCCAAAGAACAAACTTTCTCAACAAGTATTTGATTTTTCTTCCCAATTGTGAGCTTGCATTTATTTAAGTGGATTTGCTCCTTATTTTTTTTAAACAATATTGTGGTCCACAGTTTGCAGTTAGGGAGCTCGAAATTTGTGAGAGTATTGTGCTGGTCTTTTCAGATGAACAATGTGGCTTTAAAAATTGAGAATCCCCTTTATGGCTACTCTACTGTACACAAAGCACATCATTACCAGGTATCTGGGTATTGCACTGGTAAACCCTCAGCAGTACCATTTCCACCCACTACCATACCTGCGGCATTATAAGTTGGACATTACAGTGTACAAAGACACGGGGAATAAACACCTTTACCACCACCGCCTACTCTGTTTTTTTCCATTCTCAGCCTCATTTATTTTTGTCCAGACATTTTGGCCGCTTTGAGCAGCCAGAGTCCTTGTAGGGAACTATCCATGCAATGGGTGTACCTAGCAACGCCTATTACTGGGCCCATCACAGATTTACAAGGGCCTTACACATTACAAAACAATTATCCGGTTTTTGATCACTGCTTTTTTGCCAATTTAATTCTAAATTTGAGCAAGTGAAAGTTATAATATTAACCTGTTGACAATAACTAAACTGGAATCTAGTTTGGATTCTTCTCTTTGTGTAGATTGAAGAAAAAAATGCCTCTATATGTAATAGTGCCTTACGTACATAGAGGACGCCCGGTCATGGAACCAGATATTATTTGCCACTGACTAAGTTAGGCGAAAGGCGCGTCAAAGCTTTTGTGTGACCTTTAATCAACTATTGTATGAAGTGTACAGCATGCACAGTCAGTCAAGCCAACTCATGGGAACCTCGGGGTTTGCTGTCTGCTTCAGAGCTGGGACATGGTAACCAGCCACGACCCCCCCTCCCATCATCATATAGTAGTCTCTGTCTTTTGCAGTGTGGGGCTGGTTTGGTATTAATGAGAGGGCTTATTTTGGTTTCCAGTCCAGGCCTGAAATCATGCACTCAATGCTTTAAACACTATTCAGGAATAGGCTGCGATCCAGTGAAGCAGTAATCCTGAACATTCTGGGGCCTATTCACAAAGGCATTTTGGAGTACGTAAAATGCACTCTTGTAGTACTGTTAAGTATCGGGTTGCAAAGCAGTCACCATATTCATACGGTGCTATGATATGATACGGTCACTTTTTTCACACAGCAGTGGGTGTATCAGCCTGTCACACTGCCCTAGAAGGATTTGAGGAAATACTATTTCATATTAGTAAGGCAGGTTTTAATCATCAAATCTTTCCTAAAGGATTTGAATGCAAAATGAAGGCCTTTGAGGCACTGCAGACCTCTGTCCCTGCATTCACATTTACAAAATGGTGACATGTTAGCCCCTGGTTGCCTACACCCCTAGACCAGGCTTCCATAACGAAGCAGAGACAACCGGCTCTGCGCTGGGGAGCGCCCTCCATCTTGCCCTGGGAGATGAGCGGTGTTGACCCCTATGCTGCAACATGCTCTGGGATTGGAGCCTGGTTCCTGACAGTAGTTGGTGTATCCAGTGACACATGGGCTGGAGGAGCAGAGCAATTGGTGAAAAAGCCCCCAGTCCGATCCCTGGACCATTGAGGACCCTTACAGAGCCATTTTGCCTATTGACCAAGACTGCTCCAATGGCTTTCAAGCTGTTATAGCCAGGGGTGCTGCCTGGACATGCGCACTCGGTGCCCCTGTGGTCCCTTCTGAGCCTGCTACCATCCTTCTAAGCCTGGCATACTGGACAATGGGCCGTGGGCCATGGCTGCCTGCACTGCTGGGCTCACTGGATCACCGCTGGACAATCTACAATGAGTGCGCATTTCTAATGCCGAGTACCCTGATATTGGGGTCCCTACTACCATTTGCTATAGAATATCTCAGCATCAACCTACAACTCCTGAGGCCCTTTTCACTTGCGCTGCCCTCCCTCTTGCTCATGGGGCCCCTGCATGAACCATAAAGGGCTTATTGAGCGACTGGCACCTAGCAAAAGCTCACACTGTGGACTGCCTTTAATGCAAAAATCTGCAGGTATTAAGGAGATTGTTTAGATCAGCAACGTTCCCTCCAACTAGTCTATGAAGGCTGTGCTCTTATTGGGACTACAGGCGACCACAGGGAGCCAACCTCCCCGCAACACAGCCATACTGCGTAGGTTGCTGTGATGTGGGAGCATGTTTAGCGAGGACCCTTAGGCCTGGCATTCTCCCCATGCTGTCTCCCACTTGCCTTACCTTGTATTGCTGTGGATCCTGTGCTTGTTCTTGTGGTATGCATCACTAGGCATCTTCCTTTATCTACCATACTTTCTGGATCCCCCTGAACACCTAAGACGCTTCTTTGTGCGACCTCCGCAGGACCTGCTTGTCGGTAGACACTTGCTCAGTAGGAGAACCCTCAGCCTTCCTCTCGCATTCACCAGCTGTTTGGCCTTAAAATATTATGCCAAGGCGTAAAAATCCTCTAGAGACAGCTCTTTGGTCTCCTTGTGGTCCAAGTCTTCTTCAACAAATATATCCAACAGCAGAGGCCCCTCCTACTAGACCACCGAGCCCTCTGTTATACCACTGACAACTCAGGATTAGAAGGACCAATTCCTCAATGACAATAAACAAGAAATTGCCTCCTTAAAGGCAAATTTTAAAAGCTGTATACAGGACCTGTGAAGAGAAGTCATGGAGGTGGGCACACATGTCAATGATTTAGATAACAAGATAGACTCCTGTACTGAAGACCAAGAAATGCTAATGAACTGCATTCTTGCCCTGGAAGACCAGCAGATTGAGCTCCAAGCTAAACAAGGAGATTTCAACATTTGCAGTCGCAGAAATAATATTCTCTTCCAGGGGAAGATATTCTAACCTTCATAAGGGGCCTGCTACACACTACCTGAGGAAGGGAGGAGGACCGGCCACTGATTTTTGACCAAGCTCACTGAGTCTCTGTCTTGATGGGCAGACCTGATGTCCCCACTGGACATCTTAACTACAGTACATGTTTTTTCAAGACAAGGAAGCAATTTTAAGAGCATGCCGGAGCAAGGCTGATTTGTTCTTCAGAGGCCATACGCTGCAGATCTTTCAGGACCTCTCACCAGTGACCCTTAAAAAAAGAGAAGGGGCTTCATGCCAATAACAGAGAACCTTTAGGAGATGAGCATCAAATACCATTGGACCCACCTTTCCAGCCCGCTCTTCCAACTTAATGGCAAACAGTGTTATGTTCATTCATTAACTGAAGCCAAGCGCCTACTGGGCCTACTGGAGGGATCCCCGGATCCGGGATCCCAACCTGCACACTCGAAAGATGGATATTGATGCCACCCAACTTGGAACATGGCGGGCAGACAGGGTCGTAAACATTTGGGCAATGCGAAGGGCCTAAGAGAAACGAAGGAAGACATAATCTCCCACCAACTGAATATGAACCAGGAATCTTCTCAACAGACTGGCCCAAGACACTTGAATGTTGCATAACTGGTCTGTGTCAGACCTGTACTTGCTTACTGGAGCACTGTCACATTGTTCTCTTCTATTTGTCTTTTTTTCCTTAACAGGGCCCTTCACCTCATAGCCATACTTTGATGTCCTACTTGCTGTAGTAATTTGGACTGTACAGTTTAAATATTTTGATAGAAGTGTATCATTCTTTCAATTGCTCTTGGTCTCCTGTTTGGTCTCGCCCCCTCTTATCGGGGCATTTCTCCTCCTGAGGCGATACCTATGTGGACTTTGGGGATACTCTGACGATGGAGAACCTCACCTCGGTGGGCCCAGTTGGCTCTATTGTTGTCCCTCGGATATTTACTCGCTTTCCATGCTCGGTCCCTAGGGTATCGAGGGGAGGGAACTCTGCTAGAAGAGTACTACTTTCACTGGCCCAACTTGTTAATTGCTGCCAGGCACCTACTATCCTGATACTAATGCATCTTCCTTTCCCCTTTCTTTACTGACTAATACATGGGGACCCCCAACTAAAATGAAGTTCCTTTTGTTAAATGTGAAGGGGCTTAATTCCCCTAATAAAGGCAAACAGGTATCTTCTCTAGCAAGACCCAGACATAATTTTCTTGCAGGAGACCCATCTATTCAAGGACGGCTGTCATCGCATGTCCCACCCAAGATACCCATTCCAATATTAGGTACACACTGAGAATAAAACATTGGGAGTGGACATGCTGTTCCAAAGTGGTTTCCTAAGAACATTGATACGAGTGGTCACAGGGGGCATTTTTTGCTGGTGATAGTAGGAAAGGGACACACTACCCCGCTTTTCCTTAATCTGTACACCCCAAACAAAGCACACAACTCTTTCCTTTGCAGGATTCTTAAGGATCAACTTAGTCTGGCTGGGGTGACATCATACTGGGAAGTGACTTTTATTTGGCATGTGAGTCAGCATTCAACAGGAGCTCTGCCAATTTCATGTCAGCTCAACTTAAGAGAGAAATCACAGAATCAGGTTTAGTAGAAGCTTGGTGCTATCTCCACCCTGATACCCAAGACTACTCTTTTTATTCAGATGTTCATCAGTCATATCCTCATCAACTATGTATTTGACACACATTCCCTCCTGCACCATTTGGAAACGGTTCAGATATCTGATATGTCTATTTCTGACTATGCGCACATTGAGCTGATCTGGCCCTGCTGGAAAGGGGCTCCATGAGGCCCATCCTCGGTGGAGGCTCCCACCTTATATAATGCGCGATCCAGTAAACAAAGCTGCTATCAATGGTGTGATCAAAGAATATTTTGAACTCAATACTTTACCTGCGACCTCTACTCACATGTTGTGGGATGGATCTAAGGCAACAATTTGGGGCGTAATTACCTTCATAGCATTAGCATGTTCTTGTGAGGCAAGCCTCTTCGAGACTAAGCTGATTGATGAAATGAGAGCCCTAGAGAGTACAGATAAGCAGACACCTTCAAAGCGTGCTCATCAACACCTTGCGTTACTACAAGTATAGCTATGAGCACACAAAGTTAAAAAGGCAGAAGGTTCACTTTTAGCTCTCAAGCAACGGTATTATGATGGGGGGACAAGGCGGGCAGTCACAGGCCCATAGTCCCCAACATCAATATACACACTCTCACATTACTAAACTTCAACAACACACTCAGGTTATGCAGTTAGTGAAAGCTAACAAGCAGAAGGCTTTTAATAACTATTACAGTGCCATCTATGCCGCTGGAGGGAGGAAACCCAGTAGCTGTCCAGGCTTAGCTGCGGGAGTGCCCGTGGTTGCCTTTGGATGCGCATCTAGCTTGTGACCTGGAAACGCCTTTCACAATGTCCAAACATATAAAAGAAGCTGCCAGTAGGGAACACCTAGGCCCAGACGACTTGCCGGTTTCGTTCTTTAAGATCTTCTTCCCATCTTTGAAGGAACGCTTACTTGTGCTGTTTAATTCTTTCACCAACACTACTGACCTTATGTCCAAGATGTCGGAGGCTGAAATATAACTCATTCTTAAGCCTGGTAAGGACCCCACTCAATGTTCCTCCTAAAAGAAAAGTCCATAGCCATTTTGAACACTGACGCTGAGATATATACCAAAATGCTGGCCAATCATCTAGAGTCCCTTCAGCCAGGTTGGATTTGCCCTGATCAGGTGGGCTTTATACAACATCAACAAGGCCCTGCTAACACCAGGTGCTGCACCCACCTGATAGAAAAGGCCCATATGCATAACATTCCTGCCCTTCTCCTGTCCTTGGAAACAGAGAAGGCGTTTGACAGGGTCAGATGGGACTTCTTACGCGCTGTTATCACCAAAACTGGTTTGGGTCCTGTCATGATTTGCAAAATCATGGCCTCGTATACTTCCCAGACTGCTACCATCAGTGTAAATGCCTATTCTACTACCTCTATCTGGATACAGCGAGGTACTCACCAGGGTTGTTCTTGTCCCCTCTTCTTTTTGCCTTGATTATAGAACTTCTGGCGATCCACCTTCGCCAGACCATGGACATCATGGGCATACCCTTCGGTAGAAGGCCATAAAGTTTTATCTATGCCGATGATCTTTTATTGACTCTTACTAACCCCATGTTGACCCCCCTGCCTTTGTACAGCAGCTGCAAGAATTTGAACTTGCCTCATGTTATAAAATCAAGCCACAAATCCTGAACCACAATATTCCATCGGAGCACCTTCCGGTTTTGCAGGACTTGGTTCCTTTTCAATTGGCTTAGCAGTATATCCGCTACCTGGGGCTTAACATCACAATTACCCTCCAGACCTGGACCAGTGCTAACTGGCCCCATTACCGCAAGGCCATTTTGGATGGCCTGCACAGATGGAAACTGTTACATAACTAATAGTTGGGACGGATCAATATAGTCAAAATTAATACCCTGCCTAGTATTCTCTAACTGTTCCAGACCCTCCTGACCTCTATTCCAGCTGAAGATGTCAGTTGACTTCAAAAGATGTATGTGCCTATATTTGGAATGGAAAACAGCCCTGTATCTCTAAAAGCATACTTATGCTGCCCAGAAACCTGGGAGGTCTAGCTTGCCCTAACCATCTTGATTACTATCGAGCAATACATCTCAGGTTTATTTCCAAATGGGTGATTAGAAACATTGGCGCCATATGGATCGTGCAGTGGTGTGCCAAAATCCCATTGCCCTTGTAGAGCCTACCTTGCAACCCGGACTAGAACAGTGTTGAAAACATGGGATATAATTGTGCTTTTCTATGGTCTTACCTCATTTCCCTCTCAAAATACTTCCATTGCATGTAACCTAGACTTCACACTGGGGTTGCCTCGGGGATCTCTCCCCACCTAGTAGAATGCTGAATGTAGGACCACTGTGTGACTTTTTTCAAGGTCCACAAGTTAACTCATTTGAATAATGCAAAATCTGAATTTACTGAACCCCATAAAATTAGGAATCAATACTTCCAGCTCCGCCATTGGGCACCACATTCCCCTAACGTGGAGTAAGCAACTCACCCATTCACAGCCTTTGAGAACCTGATCCGTAACTTTAAAGGCTCTAAGGGTTTGGTCTCTAGGGCCTATAGTGTCCTCTCAGATTTCTTATCGCAGGAAATCCCCAAGACACACCACAGCATCCTACACCAGGAATCCACCTACAAGCTAATATTTCAGTGGTATTATACTCCAGTCCGCCAGCACTCAATGTTCCCCACGACTCCTACTTCTAACTCGAAGTATGGGGTTCAAGATGGTACTTTTAAACACATTTGGTCGACATGCACACAACTCACTCTTTTCTGGAAAGAAGTCTTAAGTCATGTTAAAAACACTTTAGGGTTCCTTATTCTAGCAGACTATTAGGCCACCACTCAACCACACTTGAAGCACTCACTCATGCGGATTTGTACCTAATCCGTCATACGACGGGTACCAACAAACAATTGATTGCCCTGGCTTGGAAGTCCACTACCCTCCTTCCCTCCATTGCTTCCTGGCTCACTAGACTTTGGCAAACAATGGCCCTGGAACACTCATTGCATAAACTGTCCCTGACAGATAAGATATTCATGTGACTATGGCAACCCCTCCTTGAATATTTCTCATAGGTGGAACATCCTTGGTTTCAGCCACATAGGCTGCGCGCTCTTCGACTTTATGACTGATTTCCTCATCTAGTAGTTGCCCCTGCTTCTTGCTCTCCAATTCCAAATTGATTGGGACTCATGTCTCTGTCCCTGTTATCCCTACGATATAGCTCATCCTTCCTCTGGCCTCTCCCCCTAGCCTTAGCAGCAGAGGATTGTCCCCCTCTTCCTGTTCTATGTTTGGTTTGTATATAACCTTATTTTTGGGTCATTGGCAATCTAGAGCACTATCATAGATCCAACATGGACAAAATTACTTACACATGACCCAGTTTCCTGCAGAACTGTTTTCTAGATATATTCCAAATCATATGTCTTTGCTACCAGTTACCCACATCATGGGGCTACCACGTTTTATGTTACCTTGTTAGCGCAAATATATGATGGGGCTTCAAAAGAGGACAGACTATGCTTTACATTCATGTTGCTTGAATGACATGTTTGGATCATATTGACTCTTTGCTCTTGACTCCTCATGATTGCTAATTTCTTTGTGTTCCTCCTTTTCTAGCTCTCATGTGCTATATTGTGGTTCAACTACATGTGCTGCTTATGCAAATTATTCTCTAAAACTTTAATATATGACTGGGATCAATAGAGGGGCCGTCCGAAGCCCAGGAACATACAGGTTTGTGGCGGCATTCGGCTGGGGTGGGACTCAGTTCCCCAGCATTCCTCACTGGTGCAGGAAGGTGGAGCCAGTCCTCCCAGCGCCACACAGGTGCAGCAGCACTCCTGCAGCTCAGGACACACACGGGCGCGCCTGGACAAAGCCCAAGCCAAGGGGGGCCCGTCTGATATGGTTTTTATATGCACAAAAATATATGAACAAGAACCAACAGCAGTTGTTCAAAAAATGGTAGTCAAATACAACTTCAATGGTGCATTATGTCCCAATGAGAAAACCCATAGAAGTGAAACAGTAAAAGTTCAGTCCAAAAGGCTTTTCAATATGTGTGTCTTTTAACACACAACTATGGTACCTTATATTGGCAGTTTATTTAGACCAATCAACTTTGTGTGCCAAGGGGATGACGACATTTCAAACTCGTTTGAGATGTTGAGTTTTCATCAGGACAAAGGCTCACACCTAAGTGAAAATTAATGATATATACATTTTTGTTGTCTATTAATGCAGTGCTAAACCTGTTGTGCGGGTTTTACCTCCACACTTTGGATGGCATGATCAGGTCTGTGGTCCAGTTACTCCCCTTTAAAGTAATATGGGATAGTTAGAATTATTGTTTCATACGGCGTTTGACCAGAGGACTACGATAAGGTCTAGGACTCACCTGAATGAGGTGAACAAGGTATGGGGCATCTACTGAGATTAAGAATAAATGGGTACTTACTCACATAGTCAGGATGACCTGTCGATATTTTAGATCAAGAGATTAGCATGATGGTACATGTATAGTGACAAGTTATTTTCCAGTGACTGTAGCCTTGATCAGGTACTCACCCCAAGCGAGTGTAGGCACATGATGATGTCCTCCCTGAGGACACCACATCATGCTTTGCAGTATCAGTAAATAAATTCTGAAAGCATGCGTATCATGTGTTTTCAGATCTTCTCTCATGAGCACTACCAGACACAGCCCATGGGCAGCAAGGTGTAAACTTTGTCTCCCAGCGCTTCAATTGTGTCATCCCTTGAGCATTATTTATTTTATGTTAGTACAATTATCCTTTGGATAGAAAATCAGTTTCAGATCCTTAACTTCATTCTAAGTAGTAGCTTCAACATGTCTAGGCAGGACCTTTCACATCCTTTCTCCAGTTCTTCCACTAGTGTTTGGTTTTCCTTTGGCTTCTTTGCCTCTTGGACTGTCAAACTGAATGTATTGTGTCCCGGACTAACATTTTGTTTCTAAGTATTAAAATTTAACGTGTATGCAGTGTCCTCAGACTGTGTATCAAATGTGTTATTATCTGAAATTTGTATTTTCAACACATTTGTTTCCTTATCCCACCAACTTTCCAGCACATCCTGTTGTACTGGAAGAGTTTGTTGTTCTTTAAACTCTCCCCAGCCCCCAATTTGGAAAGCTTTTATAAGACATGGACATAGTGTGATTACTTGTCTTTTAGCTAGCTCATTTCTTTTTCCTTACTCTCATCTTTCCACTCAAGTCCTTCTTCCTTTGTCTCAACCATTTAGTATATTGTGTGGAGGAAGGATTAGGTGGGTTCCAGCACTTGCCTGCCTGAAGCTCTTAACAGTCAATAGTAGCGCATGATCCGCTTGGACATCATTTTATGCCATCTTTCAGATGACTTAATTGGTTATGAATCTATCTTTACCTGGAATTAGGAGGCTGTTCCTTGATTGTCCTCTTTCCAGGCTAACCTCATTATCCTGAGGTTTGTGCGCTCTAGCCGCCTGCATATATGTCTCCCATAGCTTGTTAGCCTCCTGGTCTTCTTCTCCCCGAATCTCCAATGGGTCCTCCCAGAGGTGCTTCCAGAGATGGGCAGCATGCTTATTTTTCCTGCAGCTCAGATGTCATTTATTTTCAAACTACACATTTCTGACAAACTCAATGTTTTCTTCGGTAGATCCGAAATTTGTGTTTGTTTTATATTCGGGACTTACCTTTCTCGCTCCTACTGACGTGATATGTAAGGCATGCCTTGACACGTGAAAGAAACATCAAAAATACGTGCACAGTAATCTGCATGGATACAATAGTCAGTCAAGATGCCAATTACACTTACTCAATACTAAAACGTGTTTCATTTAGAAAGCGACGTAAATTAACCCCATGATCTCACATGCATTTCAACAAATCATTTTATGTCATTCCTAAACTTCATAAGAAGACGGATTCTTGGAAAATTAAATGTAACAATGAGCCAGTAAACAATAATTATAATTTCAGTTTGTCATTCGGCTGCATTGTTCCTTCCAGGCGTGGACACGTTGTTAAATACACTGTCACTCACAGAACCGTGCTTTTATATATATATTTTTTTTGTCTCCTTTTCGTGTTATTTTACAGCTTTGAAATATGTATTATCGTATTTGGGCAGACAACACCACAAATATAGAGTTATGTTCAGGGAATAGAATGGTGAAATGCTCTCGTGTGCTACTTGTCTATAGCTTTTAAGAAACAGAAACATGCAGAATATTAAGTCTGACTGTCTAGTCCCAGGTGATATAAGCATTCAAACATCAGCCAGGGATGCTTTAAGACAAGAGCAAAGTGGGCAAGAGCCCACGGTCCCCACCGTGCAAGGGGCCGTAGGGAAAGGAACCCAGGGCCGGACTGGGAACCAAAACCGCCCTGACAAAGTGCTCGGCCGGCCCCCCGCGGGGGGTTGGGGGTGTGGCCGAGCTCCTTACCAGGGCCGGTTTTCGGCCGTTTTTGTTACAGGGCCGATTTTGCAGCTATGCTGCAAAAACGGCCCTGCAACAAAAAGGGCCCCCAGGGGCCCAAAACCGGCCCCCACCCGTGCGGCGCACCGGGGGATTGCCCGGTGCCCGCTACGGCCAGTCCAGCCCTGAAGGAACCCCCCAGCCTCTCTTATCCTCGCCACCTTTGACCCTGTTTCGCTTTCCCGGTATACTCTTAAGGATGTTTGACTCCAGGAAAATACACATTTCAACTGGTTTTATGCGAATACTGTTGTTCCTAAAAGTTTGTTTGGGTTCATGTGGGCTTCAATTAGGCGAAAATGGGTAACACATTGTAAAGTTGTTACTAACAAATCGCTCCCCATAATATGTTATCTGGGGCCCCAAAAGTCAACTGGCTACTATTTAAGTGATCACAATGAGGCTGATGGTCGCTTCTAAACAACAAGAAATAATTTCCATCCTAGGGAACAAAATATAAATATGTTTTGTTAAGCGTGTTTGTTGCTCCCATTCAATCCATCTGTTTGGTCCCAAACTGCTTCTGGGATCTAGGGGCCCTTTCGGTATGGGATTCTCAATGATCGACGTCCAGGCGGGTGGTTGATATTGTATTTGGCTGTTCCTTCTATTGTTTAGATGTGAGTCATATCGAACAATCGCCAGTTAGATTGGACTAGACTAATTTATTGTTTGGTGATGTAATATATTGGTTAGTTGCTGGTTAGATTTGGTTGTGGATCTGTGCGGTGTACTATGTGCATGGTAGGGTTTAAATTCAATGTTTATTAATGTTTTGTTGTCTTTCTTCTCTATTGAAATAGCTATCACAGGACATCCCCTTTGGAATAAATTAATAAAAATATGATCACCGGATGCAGAAATTGTTCCCACAATACATATATGCATATGGAAACTTTTCAAAACAAATTAGCACCAATATACCTCTAAGGGATACCAGATATGCTCACCAAGCAAATTTATGTGAAAACCGGTGACAATGCAACAAAGTACAGTGCATGTCAATAGTAGACCACGGGCAGACAACAGAAGAATAACTTGAGTTGCAAACGTAGCCCAACAAAAAGCATCACAATTTGTACAACCCTTATACTGCCAGGGTAACAACCCATAGATGCTCACAAGAATAAACCTTGACAATCAGTTTTTCAGAATGTACAAATTTTGCCATTGTCTTTATAGGTAATACCGTAAAAGTTCATACCGCAGAATAAGTTACACCTTCCTAGTAATATTTTCCCTCACTTGTTTAATGATTTCCATAGCAGGGTGCTGTAAGATCTTATTATTCATATGGCCAGGGCATTCTCCAAGATTCTACAGGATGGAAGGACTTTGCACATATCATAGTCATAAGTACTACACGTTTGCTTTAGATTCTTTTTTTTTAATTAAACTCATCCATTTTCCTTTCTATGGGTCGATTCACAAATATTTGTACTCACTTTAGTGCAATTTAGGTATAAAAAAGCAATTTGCCATTCAAAAACGTACAAATTCAAAACATTAAAACGCACAGTGGTAAATTTGAGCTGGTGGTTTCCGGTGCTCTGCACCGCCACTTAATTGTCAAAACCTGCACTTATAACAGTCTGCCACATGGTGGTAATGTTTGTTTAAATTAGAGATGGACACAACAGCAACAGCTGTTTATTGATTCAATATACATTACAAATTACTAATACGTGCAGTCAAGCAATTCATTTAGCTTGTCTGTATTTGTCACAGTTGTAGTATGTGATGGTAAGTATGGCGCTGGCAGGAGCAAAGGGTGGTGCAAGCTGCAGTGGCCTCCTGAAAAGGACCCTGACACTTATTTTTTTTTACAAAATAAGCTCTGGATTCACAGAATTACCATTAGCAGTATTTTCAAAGTGGAATGTGCAATTTTGACTGGTAAGTTGATAATACTTTATTTAGGCGGCAAGAAGCATCCATAAAAGCACTATAGAAGACTTTAAAAATAATTAAAGCATAATCACATCTTCGTTGCATTCAGAATTATAAACAACAGATAAATAAATACATGATCAAAATAGACGATAAAAAATATTAAGTAGATAAAACTCCTTAGCCTAATGACCAGGGTTAAATTCCCACACAGTTGGATTCAAAAGCCGCAACAAACCCATCCGACAGATGCCTAAATGTTAGCATCTGATCAAGTGACAAAGTGTGACTTGAGGTTACAATGGGTTGAAATACCATCTGTTTTCTTTTGACAATCGCACACTTTAAAAAAGAGCAAATGGTGTTGCAATGAGTTGGGGCATTTAGCTGTTTCAGGTACAGCAAGGCATCAGCACATCCTCTGATACCACATTCTTATTAATGGAACTGGAAATCTCTTAGAATATTTCAAGTAATCCTTGCAGTAGAAGATGAAATGGAGCTGGCTCTGGGGTGAGGACTCATCACATCGGCAGATTAACACATTGCTAGGATCAAATTGACTCAGGAGAAACCCAAGTGCCACCTCAACTGGCAGAGCCTAAATCTGGTTAAGAGGACTCTCTCCCAGGTAACATCTACTCATGCCAGATACGACTCCATGTTAGGGGTAGTTTGAAGGTTCACATACTCCCTTACAGAGGTCTCAATGATATCTCCTTCCTCTCTAAGCTGGTTTCCTAGTTTTAAAGACATTTTTAACCCAGACTACTTCAGTTGTGGACATAAGAAAGGGGTTAGAAAAATGTTTCGGTCTCCCCAGATTAAAAATTCATTCTTAATATATTGCACTCAGGGTATATCCAGGCCCCTATCACAAGCAAGACAGTCAGTGATCACCTCTCTATTAAGGCCTGTGTGTGAGTTCCCCGAGATTGAACACCATAGCGCCAAAGGGGCCAGTTTAATGTTGTCTTCTACATACTCAACCCCGAGTTCCTGGTAAACAATATGGGTTGCTCAAGCCTGGGGGAATCCCAGAAGGTAGGTGGTAGTAGAATATCCCTAGATGCCAGACCCATATGTAAGGTTAGGGAGGTATTTGTTCCTAAAAACCTACCACAGAGGGGCCATTGACTTTCTTCCAATATGTGAGGCTAAATTGAAAATGTATCCAGATGCACTGGCAACCCTTTGGGAGGCTTTAAGCATGCAGGGTCCCCAGTTCTCCTCAATGTCAAAAACTACGCCTAGATACAAGAAGTCGTGGGTAAAGGCAACAGGATGGCCTTGGAAATATACACTCTTCATCTTCAGTGGTTTAAGGTCACAGGTCATGGTGTAAGTGTTCGAGCGATTGTTCGTAAGGCCCAGGTTAACCCATGAAACTACAAACTGCTGGAGCAGGATGTTAAGACTCTTAAAAGTTCTCCTAAGTAAAATGGTAAAGTAATGCAGGAACTTTTTTCTTGCTTGCTTGGAGGACATTCGCAGCACAAGCAGATATGGTGGACTCAAGACCAATTGATATACAGTAAAAATAAGATTAAAGCCAGTACACAACACTGGTGTACACCCTTACCCAGCGTAAAGCAGGAGGTGTGCCTGCCAGCAGTGCCAAACCTGACAGATGCCGAGAGATCATAGTGCAGAGCCCGCAGCCTTTGAACAAGCTCTGGTCCCACCCCCAGATCAGTCAATGTGGCCCACAGTTTAGATGTTACCACGCTGCTGAAGCTGCTAGATATGTCCATGAAGGGCAGCCAGATTGAGCCTTGCCTCGCAATGGTGTACTTGTTTATGTGCAAGTGAAAATTCAGGCATTGCTTCACTATGTCTAGCCCCTCCCGGAAACCATACTGCACCTCTGACAGAGTGCTCGTTTCCCTGACCCATAACAAAAGGCGCTCCAACACAACCCTCCCTGCAACCTTTACTCCAGAATCTATAAGGGGCATTGGCCAATAACGGCTTAGGGATTGAGGGTTACCCTTTTTAGAGCTAGTCACAATAATGGTTGCATGCCATGAATTTGGAAGCTCTGTGCTAGAGAAGGCATTAAAACAGTTACATAATAGTGGGTCCCAGAATTCTGGGATGGATTTATGCAAGTTCATAGGGACCCCATCAGGACCTGAGACCTTACTAGATGGAGACTTCATAATAGCCTCCCAGATCTCTTCCAGGGAAAATTCCAGTGTTAATGGGAAGACCTCCACGATGTCAGAGCTCTCCCGCAGCATGCCAGAGCCATTTAGAATGCAAAAGTGGTTTACCCATTCCTCTGGACTAATGATGATTATCACAGAATTATCACTAAACCCCAGAATTCCAATATCCTTAACCACCTTCCAAAAGGCCCTGGATTCCTTCTGCCTTCAGGCCAGGACCAGCCTCTCCCAGGACTCTCTTTGAGTCTCCTGGCGCTTAATGTGCAAGGCGCCTTTATACCTGCACTACACACTTGGATCTTAAGACTATCCCTTGGTCTCTCCTCAGGACCCTATGTAAGTTTGGCAATGCCTTCTACAGGAAGAGTCAAACCATTTGACCCTTTAAGTTTCAGGTCTGGTTGGCTTCATAAGTAGTTTGCAGATAGTTAGCGCCAATTGAGCAAAATGGTTGGCCACAACCTGCTGATCATCCAAGGAGGATAAACCCATTCAGCTTGTCAAGATGGTCGACACACATTTTTCATCAAGGCCACCAGATCAGCATTACTACATGCCAGGTGAATCCCTTGACACTTAAAAGCTCGCGATGAGGTGAAGATGCTTTTGTTGCGACATCCCCTCTTATGGATACTTAGTCTCAATCCCAGGGGGTTGTAGTCACTCAATGCTGTTACTTTAGTGCCTCCCCTTGGCACCCTACCCATCTGTGCTCTAGACACAAAAATATAGTCAATGATTGACCCATAATCCCCCCTGACATAGGTAGCATTTGTGGAATAAGTAGAATCCACTGCTTCACAGGCATTAATGATGTTGAAAATATTAATAAGGGTTCGGAGAGCCATAGCTTTTTGATCCAGGTGTTGGGATACAAATGCGCTAACCTTGTCCAGGATAGTTTGCTTGTTATACTGTAGCCTAGGTCCAAGTTTAGTATTAAAGACACCCCCAACCACAACTTGGAACCCTGTGTGCAAGTGGGCTAAATCGTGATCAAGGCCTTTAACAGCTTGTTCATATTGACACAAACGTCAGCTCCAAAGCGCCTATTATAAAAATGTATAAAAACAATACTTAAGCCATTGTGCCAGGTCAAAAGGAAGGCTTGAGCTGAAGTGCTCCTGGTGCATATCATACAGATTTTGCACTCAAGTGTAGCTCGGAAATAGGCTAGTAGGCCTCCTTTTGCTCTGCCAGAAGGGGAAGGGGATTGCTAGAACCATGTACACAACAAACCCACCCCGGTTTGTAGCTTCCATGCCCCAGGTCTCTTGAAGGAATATCATATTGAAGTTAGAAACAAGAGTGACCCAGCTCACCAGAATCATCCTTTATGTTGGCTAGGCCAGCAACATTAAAAAAGAGTCATTTTTCTTGGTTGGTGGTGTCAACAGGACTAACAGAGACAATACTGTCATTTTCAGAAGAAGGAGGGTGGGAAGAGGTTAACTTGAGAGACCCTCCCCAAGGACATGCCCTTCAGGGGGCCTGCCCAGGCCATAACTAGCTTTGTGGTGAACACACACAATCTTATTCTGACCATCACTAAGTCTATCCACATCAGTCGGGCTCCCCAGTGGCCCAAAACGTTTCTGAACTCAGATACTATTGGACTGTGGCTGGGCTAGTCTAATAACCTGCACTCCCTCCTGGTGGACTGGGTTACATGGGTTACTTACCACTGGACTGTAAAAGTAGTCGAGCGGTAAAATCTTAACATTACCGGCCTTATGCTGCCCTTGGTAAAAGGCCCCAATTAGGTTCCCTGCTACTCTCGGGTTTCAAAAAGTAATGATGACGCAATCACCCAGAAATTCCTTGCACATCTTCCCCATCCAATCAACCCTTTAGGCGGCATAAGCACTTCATTGATTAACTTGTCCTGGCATCAGACATTTCCATGAATCCAGCTAATAGTTTTATGAATTAAGTCCCTATTAAACTCCAGTGTTTCGGGTCATAGAGTTGGCAGATCAGCAAGCACGATGACAAAAGGGCAAGCTGCAGGTGGGAGGTGCCACTTAGAAAAGTAGCCGGGAGCCCGACTCCAGTGACTACTAGTTGTGGCAGTATTGCTGTGAGCAAGGAAAGCCCCAGCATGCTGCCCCTCACGCACTGGAATTACATGTGCCGAAGTTGGCCCAACTTCACTGGTGCCTTCACCAGGAACTAGGATCCCTACGGTCTCCCAACATCCAGTGGATAACTATCTTGCTGCACACTGGACTTGTATTATTGGCATTCGAACTTCAGCCTGTTACAAATCTGTCTATCCATGGAATTTCCTCTCATTACAAATTCAGGGAGAGGGTTCGAAAGAGAAACCTACAGCCGTGTGAAGCTGCAAAATGCAATGAGCAGTCACTGCCATGGAAAGACACACGCAGCTTTTGTTGTTAAAGCCACGTGGTTTTCAAAGGTGGGATGCGGGAAAGGAGTTTTTGTGCAGGGAAATCTATTTTACTTATGTCGAAAAAGGAAAACAGTTTCTGCAATTGGCAGTTACCACATTTTAATCTGCATTTTGTTTTTGCACAGAAAACCACTTTTAAGGAGCAACATTTCCCTTTTCGTATAGAGCATAGCTAAAAGACAGCAGAGTTTTGTTTTCAGATGGATTGTGTGGGTCTCACTTGCTAATGGGTCATTTTGTTTATTGGTTGCACGTGCTTGAAAGGTCGAAGTCTCTTCCTTTATCCATTTGAGACTCTGGTAGAACAAAGACTGCCTTCGAGTGCGCGTGGTGCAGTCATTTCAGCCGCTGTGGCTATTCCTGGTCAGTTAGAACCTTATTCCTGGTCAGTTAGAACCGCCTAGTTTTCCTTCAAGGCAGTTCAGGTTTGGTGGCATGGTATACCATTTCAGGGAGCCCAAAACATCTCCTTCGGCACACCCATGTCTCCAGCTTAGGTTGCTATAAAGCGCTCCTATTTGGTCTTGAGGATGGTCAGTTCCACACTTAAGACCAAAGATTGATCTTGCTGTGAGCGTCATAGGCATTCTCTTGTTAAAATATTTTTTTTATTAACTCTCAATAGCTGCACGAAATGTAATGGCAATAATTAAAATTTAGAGAATTACTGGCAGCAGTTAGATGTTACAAAATGAGAGGAAAAAACAATCTTAAAACAGAAAAATCTTGGATCAAAAAACCTAACAGGAGAGCTAAAACAAGTATTGATGCCCAAGTACCTTCCCCTAGAAAGTTAATACATCAGTATAATAAAATACAAATGCATTTGTTTTTCTCATGCTAAAAACAGATTTTAGTAGTTAACCTATACAATTATAAATTGTCTTGTCAGAACTAAAACAATGAATTATTTCGTTCATCCATTGATCTACACTTTCATGCCACACATCTCACCAACTCTGTGCCTGGCTTAAATGTCCTCTGGTTACAGCAAGGAACAAATTGACAGATATGCCACAGGTAAGATCTTTTCAAATCCTAATATCTCCACTCATTCAGTTTCCAAAATATCTTTCCATCATCTTCTCGTTTAGGCTGTAGGATAGTCCCTTCCAGTACCTTTGGAAACTCTACACATGGCTATGAGATGCTGCAAATCAGCCTCTGCCTGGTATAGGTATTCTAACATGATGCCTAGCATATCGTTGTTGCATGAAGATCCACATTTGAGTAAGCACGCTGATATTGCTGGGTTACTAACGGAGTGACCTTGGGATCAAATCAGTGATTTTATGGTATACTAAAATGATAACCTATTGTCGCTGAAGTAGGTATGTGCTGTCCAATGTGGATCGGTGTGATTGACAGCTGTGTGCAATGTGAAAGGTCATAGATGTTATTTTAATTGTAATGTATTACTTAGTCTGTATCTCTGGTGTTGTCTTCCATCATATAAAGTGACTATTGTAGTGGTTATGGGTTGTGAACTTATGATCTTAGCCAAGCTGACCAAAGAAGAAAGATAGTTACAATTGTCTTCTTTGCTGACTGGAAATAGTTTAGGAATATGGAC
This sequence comes from Triturus cristatus, assembly GCF_964204655.1. Lineage (NCBI taxonomy): Eukaryota > Metazoa > Chordata > Amphibia > Caudata > Salamandridae > Triturus > Triturus cristatus. The sequence continues at coordinate 364,375,954 of NC_140593.1, read as the reverse complement.
AGTCATCTATGATTCTCAGGTCTGTCTGTTAACTGGCTCACTAGTCTTCGGATGAATGTTCATAACCTTCACCATCATAATTACTGTTGTTTTTTACTCTGAATACATAAATGTGGGGAAAAACCTGTATCTGGAGCATCCCAGAAAACTCATTTGTCAAAATAAAAGAATACATATTTACTTACCCTGACTTGACAGAGAAATATGATTGATCATACGTCCCCAGACGTCTGCAACCTAAGACGAACTGAAGTTCAAAAACATTTGCTTCTGGTATGGAGATTTTCATGCAAAATGCTATCTTTCATTTTAGTCAGAAAAGCCCATTGTATGTCTAGTCACTGTGCTTTTTAATTCGCCACTGCCTTTCATGTACAGTTTGAAGCAAGGGTCTTTTGTGTGTAGCTGGTTCAGTTGCATATTTACATTAATGAGTCCTTGGACCAAGACCCAAAAATATATGGTGTATACGGTTCATTGACACTAGGGGCTTCATGTTGATGTCCGTCAGAAAGGCTTTCCGACCAACATCTTCAGTTTCACTTTCAACCGCCGTATTACAATGACGGCGGTCGGAAGTTAAACCGGCCAGTCATTCTGTCTGGCTTCCGATGGGCTTAAGGAACATGTTGGCTAGTTGGAACCGACACGTAATCCCTTAAAGATGGCTTTTCTGCTGTCAGCATTAAGATGTCGGTTTCTCCAGGCTTTTCATGTTGGGCTTTCCAGCATGAAAAGCCTGTTGAAACTGGACTTTGGGGGGCCCTAGCAGGGCTCCTTCTCCCTGAAGCCTCTGGTTGGGGCCTGGTGGACAACTATAGTGCCCCCCCTGTAACGGTGCCTGCCACACGGTGCAGGGATTTACACAAACTCCAATTTCTCTATGGGAGCTTGTGCTGTGACCGGAAACCGCCCGCAGCACAAGCTCTCATAGAGAAATGAGAGTTTGCGACTGCACCATGTGCGGTCGCATTGTAACTTGGGGGTCGGAATTGCCGACCTACGATCGATCAGTTTCAACACCGAAACGGTCATCCACCCGACATCATAATAAAGCCCTAGGTCTTTTCCATTGCAGTAGTCCCCCACCCTGGAGCCATATCATTGGTGTGCATGGGTCAACATGCCTCATCCACTGTATTAAATGAACTCTGTAAATATAGATAACTTAACATGGATTGCCCATGTTTGTTAATGCAACAAAGGGGAATATGCTAGTTACCAAACTGAATCCAACATGCCATTGAAATAATTAAATGCTTTTTGGTTAGCTAACAGAGTACTCACACCAGTTCAAGTAATTTTTCAAAGCTGCGGAAATCAAGTTACTCTGTCTTGTGACATTTTAGCAAACCTTTTCTAAGCAATGTTTGGAAATATTTAACACTATGAATGTGAGGCTTCTTCTTTTGTCACACATTTCAATATGTCTGAGCAATAAACATGGAAAGCTATCTTGAATCCAGTGGCGGCTCGCCAAGGGAGTGCTGTGGGGTGGAGGGCAGTGCGGGGGAGGGAAGGGTTGGGGGGGTAGTGGAATCCGACATATGACAGACAGGAGTAAGGTAAATAATTAAATAAATAAAACTATTTACCTTGCGCTCGCTGCATCGCCAACTTCGGCTAACACTAAAATAGTAAACAGATCAATATGTTAAAAATAACTGAGATACAAGACTTTGTTCTATTAGAACGAAAGAAATGGAAGAAAGTGTGATTAAAAAGAACAAAGTTGTGTATTGTGTTACATAATCAATTACATAATGAAATGCTTTTGCATTTCAATATCAGTGAAGAGGAGAAAATCAAGCAATGATTTCACACATTATGATGCACTTGATGAATGCAAAGAAATGTAATGAATATTTCTATTGTTTGTCTATGTTGAGCTATAAAAATGTGCAAGGCCGGAATAAACCATTTCTCTTGTTTCCTGGATGTCAAACTTTAAATATTGCCACGTTTTAGTGGTACCCCTGTTAATCCCTGCATCGAGTGGCAGGCACTTTCGGGTGCAGGGTTTAACAAAAAAAAACATTCGTCTATGGGAGCTTGTGCTACAGCGGGTTTACGGCCGCAGCACAAGCCCGCATTGAGAAATGGGAGTGTGCGGTTGCATCCTAATAATGCGGTCGGGTCCTGATTCCGCAACGGTTTCCTGACATCATAATGAGGGCCTTTATGTCTTCAATTCACCAGCTCTGTCAAGTCAATTGGGATATTTAGGTGCCGATTCGGATCCTGGAGAAACCGGGTACGAACCGTCGGTCGGAGTGTTTTCTCCGTCCGACTCGTACCCGGGGAAAAAACATTACAAACATGCAAGTACGATTCGCACGGAAACACCATTTCCGTACGAACCGTAAAAAACACCGACCGCCGAAAATATCCATACAAATGTGATCCGGGAAAGCGCCGACGTGACGTCGGGACGCATTCCGGCTGCGTTTCACGAACCAGGAAGTACGATCCGAACCGACAGCAGTCCGGACGGCAATATTTTTACGGCACCCAAAAAGTGCCGGAAAAGCTAAGTACGCCGCGATGCCAGCGGAATAGGGGGCCAGGTACGCGCCGTACCCCCCCCAACCCCCGTATGTACGCCCCGAACAACCCCCCAGCCCCGCATGTATGCCCCGAACACCCCCCCAGCCCCCGAATGTACGCTCCGAACACCTCCCCAGCCCCCACATGTACGCCCCGAACACCCCCCAGTCCCCGCATGTACGCCCTGAACACACCCCCAGTCCCCGCATGTACGTGCCGTACCCCCCCAGCCCCCGCATGTATGCCCCGAACACCCCCCCAGTCCTCGCATGTACGCCCCGAACACCCCCCCAGTCCCCGCATGTACGTGCCGTACCCCCCCCAGCCCCTGCATGTATGCCCCGAACACCCCCCCAGTCCCCGCATGTACGCCACGAACACCCCCCCAGTCCCCGCATGTACGCGCCGAACCCCCACCCGTGTATGCACACCAGTGTAGGTACGGACCGTACCCCCACCCGTGTATGTACGGCACTAACCCCTAGTGCTACGTGCTGGGGGTTCACGCTGTACATACACGGGTGGGGGTACGGTCCGTACCTACACTGGTGTACATACACGGGTGGGGGTACGGTGCGTACGTACACGGGTGGGGGTATGGTCCGTACGTACACAGGTGGGGGTACGGTCCGTACGTACACGGGTGGGGGTACGGTCCGTACATACACGGGTGGGGGTATGGTCCGTACGTACATGGGTGGGGGTACGGTCCGTACGTACACGGGTGGGGGTACGGTCCGTACGTACACGGGTGGGGGTTCGGCGCGTACATGCGGGGGCTGGGGGGGGTTCGGGGCGTACATGCGGGGACTGGGGGGGTGTTCGGGGCGTACATGCGGGGACTGGGGGGGTTCGGGGTGTACATGCGGGGACTGGGGGGGTGTTCGGGGTGTACATGCGGGGGCTGGGGGGGTGTTCGGGGCGTACATGCGGGGGCTGGGGGGGGTTTGGGGGTGTACATGCAGGGGCTGGGAGGGGGTTCGGCGCGTATGCGGGCACATGTCTTCATGGTTGCTATGGGAGTTCGGTCCGGACGATGTTTCTTACATACGGTTGTAAAACCGAAAGGACGGGACTGATCGTACTTGCACGGTCGGACTTCATTTTTCCGATTCGTACGGTAAATCGTCCAGGGATGTGTCGGACACTTTTTCCGACCCGAGGACGTTTGGGGGAATTTTCCCAATGCGATTCGTATGGACTTTTTCCCATGCGAATCGTACTTGCCAGTTTGTACGGTACTTGTACGATTCGTACGGAAAAAATCCGGATACGATTCGTACGGGGAAAATTTTTCCAGGATCGGAATCGGCACCATAGTGTTTCTATTTGTGATTGCCCAAGGTATTCACACAAAATATCGAGTTTAAAATATCGTCCGACAGAAATATCCAGTTTAAAATATTGTGACATGGAAATATCGTTAGGAAGAATATCGATGTCAAGAATATCGATTGGAAAGTAAGTAATATTGATTTTTAAAATATGAAAGTTTTCAATATTGTTAGCAAAAACATAGTAGTTTTTAAAATTATTGCTATGTATTTTAGTATATTCTTTAAAATTGTATGATGTTAATTTTTTGTATAATTATTGTTTATGATATTTAATATATTTGTTAATTTTTAAATATTTAATTTAATTACATTTTGTAATTTTTAGTTCTGTAGCGGGTTGTGGGTTTATAGGGGTATAGGGTGGGAAGTAATTTAATCATAATAAATTAATTAATGTTTTTTATTTTACATTATTTTTTAATTGATATACATTTATGGTAATTGTGCTATTATTTTTTTTAATGTAAAATTTAAGTGAGGTTTGTGGGGATTATAGGGGTAAAGAGTGGCATGTAATTTACTTTTCATGAATTAATAATTAGTTCACTAACAATAATTAATTAATAATTCACCATGTTAATTATGTATTTGTTTAGGTATGGGTTGTGGGGTTATTTGGCTGAAGGGTTGGAATTAATTTTCTTTTTTATTCATTTATAATTCGTTTTTTATTAACAATAATTGATTAATTGATAATAATGTGAATTGTCTAATGTACATTTTTTAGGTGAGGGTCATGGGATTTATAGGGGTAAAGTCTGGGAAAGAATGTATTTTTAATTAATTGATAATTAGTTGTTAATTAATATTAATTAAATGATTGATAAGTATGATACTTGCTTAATGAAGTTTTTTTAGGTGCCTGTTTTGGGGTTTATAGAGGTAAATGGTGAAGTAATAATTATTTGTTAATTAATAATAATTATTAATTTGATAATTAATCCTGTAAATTGTGTAAATATTTGTATGTAAAATGCTATGTGTGGGTTGTGAGTTTTTGGGGGTATGTTGTGGGAAGTATATTAAATGTAATGAACTAATAATTCATATTTCATCAATTATAATTAGTTTGTTGATAAATATGTATATTATTAGTGTAAGTAATTTGTTTTTGAACGTTAAAGTTTATGTGTAGGTTGTGAGGCTGGTGAGGTTATAGGGTGGGAAATTACTAAATTATAATTATGTAATATATTTTTTTGGTTAATAAATAATTACAATGAAATATTGATAAGAACATTATTTTTCTATTTCATTTATAAAAACATGTGCAGTTATTTGTGATATATATTTAACATTGTAATATGTTTTTCTTATTTTATATTAAATATATTTGTATTTTTTCACAACATATGTATATTTTTCATTATTTACTTTGATTTTTGTAAATAATTTTGTTTTGTTCAAGATATTCTGTTTCTTTTTAACGTTACACAGACTGGAGTGAGAATAATACATTTTAATTCACCACAATCCAACACTTTCCCTACTGTTATATTGACTGAAGTAGGAATAGTACATTTTACCCCTCCACCATCCAACACACTCACTACTGCTGTACTGACTTCGAGTGGGAATAGTAAATTTTACCCCTCTGCAATCGAAACACTTTCCCTACTGTTGCACTGATTGGAGTGGGAATAGTACATTTTATCCCTCTGCAATCCAACACTTTCCCTAATGTCATACTGACTGGAGTGGGAATAGTCAATTTTATCCCCCGCTAACCAACATTTTCCCTACCATTGTACTGATTGGAGTGGGAATAGTACATTTTCTCTCTGCACTCTAATGGTTGATCACTGTTGTAATAGGTACTGTAAATACTACCTATCCACAATCCAAAACGTTGATTATTGTTGTATTTACTGGAGGGAGATTTGTAAGTTTTCGTCAGTTTAATTATGTTTTATTTGTGTGATGTGGGAGTAGTACATTTTATATATATTTACTGCATTAAGTTGCGTTGTTTTGTATAAATGTTAGTTATAATAGTATATATATTAAATATTATATTTAATAATTTATTTTAAATTGCATTAATTTATATTGTTATTTCTTTTTTAATCTAAAATGGTAATGTATTTTTCTAACTATTTTTTTAATGTGTAAAATAATATTTATTAAACTTTAAGATTTATAAGTGCCTTACTTTTTAAATTTAATTAGAATGGTTTGTTTTTTAAAGAATATGGGGCTTATTTCCAGCCCCTTTATTTCGAATGTCGGTCAGACACTGTTGCTGAAACTGGACCCACCGACCTCCGGTTGGCGGTCCCAACCGCCTAATCGTGGCGCGACTGCACATGGTACGGTCACATACTCCCATTCCTCTATGGGGAGTTTGTGTTACAACTATAAACTGGCCGTAACACAAGTTTCCATAGAGGAATGGGAGTCAGTGTTCATCCCTGCAACCCATGGGAGGCACCTAAAGGTGTCGGCGAAAGGTGCATGGATCAACAATGGGGCACTTTTGGCGTCCCCTCGGCCCCCAACCGGAGGCTGAAAACAGAAGGAGGCTCTGCTAGGGGCCCCCAAACATGCTTTCCGACAGGGTTTCCATGCCGGCATGAAAACCTTGCCGGTAACAGTGCAGCGTAATCGGGAATGAGGAAATGCCTTCCATGTGGATTATGGGCTGGGGTCCGACTGGCAGACGGGTTCCTGGAGCCCGTTGGAAGTCAGACTGGCTGGTTTCAATTTCGACCAGCTGTATCATAATCAGCTGAAGAGTTGGAATAAATTTTCTTTTTTATTCATTTATAATTCGTTTTTTATTAACAAAAATTAATTAATTGATAATAATGTGAATTGTCTAATATACATTTTTTAGGTGAGGGTCATGGGATTTATAGGGGTAAAGTCTGGGAAAGAATGTATTTTTAATTAATTGATAATTAGTTGTTAATTAATATTAATTAAATGATTGATAAGTATGATACTTGCTTAATGAATTTTTTTAGGTGCCTGTTTTGGGGTTTATAGGGGTAAATGGTGAAGTAATAATTATTTGTTAATTAATAATAATTATTAATTTGATAATTAATCCTGTGAATTGTGTAAATATTTGTATGTAAAATGTTATGTGTGGGTTGTGGGTTTTTAGGGGTATGTTGTGGGAAGTATATCAAATGTAATGAATTAATAATTCATATTTCATCAATTATAATTAGTTTGTTGATAAATATGTATATTATTAGTGTAAGTAATTTGTTTTTGAACGTTAAAGTTTATGTGTAGGTTGTGAGGCTGGTGAGGTTATAGTGTGGGAAATTACTAAATTATAATTATGTAATACATTTTTTTGTTTAATAAATAATTACAATAAAATATTTATAAGAACATTATTTTTCTATTTCATTTATAAAAACATGTGCAGTTATTTGTGATATATATTTAACATTGTAATATGTTTTTCTTTTTTTATATTAAATATATTTGTATTTTTTCACAACATATTTATATTTTTCATTATTTACTTTGATTTTTGTAAATAATTTTGTTTTGTTCAAGATATTCTGTTTCTTTTTAACGTTACACAGACTGGAGTGAGAATAATACATTTTAATTCACCACAATCCAACACTTTCCCTACTGTTATATTGACTGGAGTAGGAATAGTAAATTTTACCCCTCCACCATCCAACACACTCACTACTGCTGTACTGACTTTGAGTGGGAATAGTAAATTTTACCCCTCTGCAATCCAACACTTTCCCTACTGTTGCACTGATTGGAGTGGGAATAGTACATTTTATCCCTCTGCATTTCAACACTTTCCCTAATGTCATACTGACTGGAGTGGGAATAGTCAATTTTATCCCCCCCCCTACCATTGTACTGATTGGAGTGGGAATATTACATTTTCTCTCTGCACTCTAATGGTTGATCACTGTTGTAATAGGTACTGTAAATACTACCTATCCACAATCCAAAACGTTGATTATTGTTGTATTTACTGAAGGGAGATTTGTAAGTTTTCGTCAGTTTAATTATTTTTGATTTGTGTGCAGTGGGAGTAGTACATTTTATATATATTTACTGCATTAAGTTGCGTTGTTTTGTATAAATGTTAGTTATAATAGTATATATATTAAATATTATATTTAATAATTTATTTTAAATTGCATTAATTTATATTGTTATTTCTTTTTTAATCTAAAATGTTAATGTATTTATCTAATTATGTTTTAATGTGTAAAATAATATTTATTAATCTTTAAGATTTATAAGTGCCTTACTTTTAAAATTCAATTAGAATGGTTTGTTTTTTAAAGAATATGGGGCTTATTTCCAGCCCCATTATTTCGAATGTCGGTCAGACACTGTTGCTGAAACTGGACCCACCGACCTCCGGTTGGCGGTCCCAACCGCCTAATCGTGGCGCGACTGCACATGGTAAGGTCACATACTCCCATTCCTCTATGGGGAGTTTGTGTTACAGCTATAAATTGGTCGTAACACAAGTTCCCATAGAGGAATGGGAGTCAGTGTTCATCCCTGCAACCCATGGCAGACACCTAAAGGTGTCGGCGAAAGGTGCATGGATCAACAATGGGGCACTTTTGGCGCCCCCTCGGCCACCAACCGGAGGCTGAAAACAGAAGGATGCTCTGCTAGGGGCCCCCAAACATGCTTTCTGACAGGGTTTCCATGCCGGCATGAAAACCTTGCCGGAAACAGTGCAGCGTAATCGAGAATGAGGAAATGCCTTCCATGTGGATTATGGGCTGGGGTCCGACTGGCAGACGGGTTCCTGGAGCCCGTTGGAAGTCAGACAGATTGACTGGCTGGTTTAAATTTCGACCAGCTGTATCATAATCAGCCGGTCGGCATTAAAACCGACCCAAGGTTGGAGGCTTTCCTATACTCATCGTAATCGGCTCTTTAATATTATTGGTATATGTATATATAAACATTTTTGTTATATTTATGAAAAAAAAATACATGATAAAATACATTAAAATTATTAGTTTACTAATTGCTTTTCAAGTAGATATATGTAAAAATATATAGTAATTATTATATATTTGTGTTTAACATTTTCTAAATTTAGTTAATTTGTTATATTTGTTAAAATATATATTAAATATATATATATATATATTTGTAATTAATGTTACTATTTAATATAGTTATTATTTATTATGTTATTCTATATATATTCAAACAACCATATTTAATACAGCTACATTAATGACATTGATATTATTTTTCTATATTTTTGTACTAATGACATCAATACTTTTTGTTGTATAATTTTTGTAATTACCATTGTAATTATAGGTTGTCGATATTTATGACATCGATTTTTTGGTTACAATATTTCTGTAAGAAGATATTTTGGTGCCGATTACGACCCTGTAAAAAAATTCCCCGTACGACTCGTATCCGGTCTTTTTACCGTACGAATCGTACAAGTGCCGTACAAACTGCCAAGTACGATTCGCATGGGAAAAAGTCCATACGAATCGCATTGGGAACAATTCCCCACACGTCCTCGGGTCGGAAAATGTGCCCGACACGTCTCCGGACGATTTACCGTACAAATGTGAAAAGTGAAGTCCGACCGCGGAAGTACGATCCATACCGTGCGTCTGATGTTACAACCGGATGGGAAAAGCACCGTCCGCACCGAACTCCCATAGCAACCATGGAGACATGTGCCCGCATACGCGCCCAACACTCCCCCCAGCCCCCGTATGTACACGCCCAACCACCCCCCCAGCCCTCCTATGTACGAGTCGAACCCCCACCCGTGTATGTACACCCGTGTATGTACGAGACGTACCCCCACCCGTGAATGTACACCCGTGTATGTACACCCGTGTATGTACGAGACGTACCCCCACCCATGTATGTACACCCGTGTACGTACGAGTCGTACCCCCACCCGTGTATGTACACCCGTGTACGTATGGACCGTACCCCCACCCGTGTATGTACACCCGTGTATGTACACCCATGTATGTACGAGACGTACCCCCAACCGTGTATGTTCACCCCCGTACGTACGGCCCGTACCCCCACCCGCGTATGTATGGAGCGTACCCCCACCCCAACCATGTATGTACGGCCCGTACCCTCACCCGCGTATGTATGGAGTGTACCCCCACCCCCAAGAGTGTACGTACGGACCGTACCCCCACCCGCGTATGCATGGAGCGTACCCCCCACCCCAACAGTGTACGTACGGACCGTACCCCCACCCGCGTATGCATGGAGCATACCCCCACCCCAACCGTGTATGTACGGACCGTACCCTCACCCGCTTATGCATGGAGCGTACCCCCACCCCAACCGTGTATGTACGGCCCGTACCCTCACCCACGTATGTATGGAGCGTACCCCCACCCCAACAGTGTACGTACGGACCGTAACACCACCCCCGTATGCATGGAGCGTACCCCCCACCCCAACAGTGTATGTACGGACCGTACCCCCACCCGCGTATGCATGGAGCATACCCCCACCCCAACCGTGTATGTACGGACCGTACCCTCACCCGCGTATGCATGGAGCATACCCCCACCCCAACCGTGTATGTACGGCCCGTACCCTCACCCGCGTATGTATGGAGCGTACCCCCACCCCAACAGTGTACGTACGGACCGTAACACCACCCCCGTATGCATGGAGCGTACCCCCCACCCCAACTATGTATGTACGGCCCGTACCCCCACCCGCGTATGTATTGAGCGTACCCCGACCCCAACAGTCTAAGTACGGAGCGCACCCCAGGCCCCAACACCATCACCTTCACCCAACATTGCGCATGTACGAGTCGTACCAAGCCAGAGACAAGGACAGCACTGTACAACTAAATGGCCGATGTACACACCGTACACACGCAAAAAACACACGTACACAACCAGGACAAAGCAAAACAACACAAGAATACTCTATTCGAATCGCACAAAGCCACAAAACATGTCCAACAAGCACAAATACAACACATTCACTGACCTGCAACTGCCAAACTCCCAAACAGAGGCCCAAAACACAACCACTCCTTATAACACACCCGCCCAAAGTTCAAACACAGCCACACCCACCAATGGACCAATAAAAAGGGCCCACAGACACAAACCATGAGCCTTTGCAACAGACTCACTGCTGCCAGACCCCACAGACAACCCACAGCACCATACTTGAACCTTTACTACACCTTACACTTGCTCACCTTCACACAACCACCTTCACAAATACCCCCTCATCACATTCACACACACACCTGCACAACCACACGCACCCCCCCACACCCATCCACACCCACCCCCCCAACCATCCATACCCACACCCCTCACCATGCCCACTAACAAGAATCCAAAGTTCACTAGCCAAGAGTTGGAGGTCCTTGTCGACGAAATCCTCAGAGTCGAGCCACACCTCTTTGGAACATTGGTCAGACAGACCAGCATTTCCGAAAAAACAGCCATGTGGCAGACGAGTGTCGATGCTGTGAATGCTGTTGCGTCCACCAGAAGGACCAGGCATGAATGCCAAGCCAGGTGGTACGATCTGCGGAGGAGGGTCCGAGCCAAAATGACCGACGACCACAACCAGGCCAACATCACTGGAGGAGGGCCGCCCCGCAGACGCATACAATACCATCCCTGGGAGGAGAGGTTGATGGCCATACTGCCGGTGGTGGCAGTGGACGGAGTAGAAGGACTCCGAGAGCCGGGTGAGTACACAAACAACTCACCTCACATGGGGGGAACGTCATCCACAACCAAACTCACAATCATTCACGCAACCACCCCAAGCTATCGCATGACTCAACCACACTCCATAAACACGCACATGCCACTAGCGCCACCATGCCCCATGCACCCAGCTGGACAATGCCAAGTCACAGGCCACAGAAAACACCAACACAAGACACGGTAACCCGGATGGCGGGAGTGTGGGCCCCAAAAATCACATAGTGCAACTCAGAAGCAGACAACGATGCCCTCTGCCCATATGGCCTAGGTCACAGCCAGACAAACAGTGTGTCCCCACACAGGAAAGACTTGCCAGCAAATGGCGGACGCCTTGCATTAAGACATGGGGGTGAAGGCACTTTTTGCACATGACAGCAGCTAATGAACAGCCAACACTGTGAAAGAGTGGCAGCACACACCGCCACAGCAGCAGCGCAGACACAGACACTACACCCAATGGGTGCCTGGAGATCAGAAACAAACTCACATGAACAAGCCAAGGGACATTCAAAGATCTGCAAAAAGTGTGTGCCTAGGAAGCTGGGCTGAGGTGACAGAGGGTGACACACAGAGGGAGGGAGAGGGGGAGAGAGAGGGAGGGAGACACAGGGAGACGGACAGAGGGAGGAGGCTGACACAGGGAGGGAGGGGGACAGAGAGGGAGTGAGAAAGGGAGACACAGGGAGACCAATTCAGCCTTGGGTGGTGTGGGAATGTCTGCTCGTCAGCAGGTGGACTGCGTGCATGTAGACAAGGGTGGCCAGTGCCTGAATCCCCCTCTCTTCTCCATGGCAAAACACTGGACCATATCCCTCTCAACCTGTGCATGAGCACAACGCCAGCTACCTGCATTATATAAGTGTGTGGAACAACTCCATGTGCCCACGTACAGTGCAACACGGAAGGCGCCAATGCATGGCTCGCCACACCTGCTCACTCCACTGCTGACTGCAGTCACAATCGACGCAGCAAGTAAGACTGTGTCACACATAGGTAAAGTCTCAAAAGCTGTGGACAAGGGACATACCCATGCACAAGTGCACTGTGAGTGGAATGCAAGACATATCCAAATTCCCAGAGGAAATGTGCCAACTTTCAAATGAATGAAACATGGATATTGCATGGAACAAAAATAACATTGTCTCTCTCACACACAGGTCAACGTCGTGGATCACCCCCCAACACTGGGGGGGAAGACTCACAGGACCCGGCTCTGCGGGAGGACGATCCCACCGGCAGCGACGACTCTCACCACTCTGTGGACGACCCCGACCAACCTGGCCCCTCTGGTGTCCAACCACCTGCAGCACCTGCGTCAGGTACAACTGGGCCAACCACCAACCCCACTCCTGCCACATCCCAGGAGACACCCAGGATCCCTGCCCCACCACCACAATGCAGCCAGGCTGACCAGGAGGGACACGGTGTACCGGGCACCCAGGAGGAGGCAGGCGACAACGCTAATGCCACACCTCAGGGGTCCCGGAGACCCGATGTGCCCACAAGGGCAGCCCAGGTGCAAGTGGGCAGGGGTGGTGGGAGTGGAGGACGGCGGAGGCGCGAGCCTGACCAGTTGGCTGTGGAACCGGTATATTCCCATGTCAAAAACATCCTGGACACATACCGGCAGGACACCACGGGCATGGGCCAGGTTGTGTCCACCCTCAACGAGATGAAGGGGACCCTCGAGGAGATCAAGACCCAGCAGGCCCAGCAACATGCGGAGCAACATGCCTGTCTACTGCGACACCAAGGGCGGATGGAGGACGGACAGGCTGAGCTCGTGACGGTGTTCACGGGAATTCACCGTACACTCCGTCGGATAGCCGACAACATGGGCAACCCTCCCTGTGCCACCAGGCCAAGAACATCACCACCCACAGGGAGGGATGAGGAGGAGGAGGAGACATCCGACGGAGCATCCCAAACATCGTCACGGCCTGCTTCTGAGGGTCCCCGCAGGAGGGCGGGTCGTCCACGGAAAAGACCGTGAGGGTCGGCGCAACAGCACCATCTCCCAGGACACCTGGCCTGGCACCTGGCCCACTGGACCAACAGCAGCACCTCAGCAAAAGACATTCTCTGCCACATGGACTTGCTGGTCACTGTCTGACCAATGTTGACAAAGACTGTGGCATGGACTCTGACGATTTCCAATGGCAAGGACACCAACTCCCCCAGTGAACTTTGGATTCCACACACCCGGAAAGCCCCTCCTGTCATACCCCCCCCAACACGTACCCCAACACAAATAAAAAGTTACACGATAAAGAGATAATGCCTACATTTTGCATTATTACCTTACATGTGTCTTGTAAAGTCTAACCATGCCTGAGTTCTCATATGACTTCAACCATCCATACCCTGGGGCCTGAGTCTGGCACAGGACACACATGGGTCACAATGTATTAGGCAAGACAGACATGGAGCACCATACACACCCGTGATGGGCCCAACCAGCTGAGGGGGTGGCCGCACAACCGTGCCGACAGACATATTGAGTACAGCGACAGTCATGCGCAGAGGTCAGGGATCATGTGGAGTGTCCTGGGGGGCACCCAGGGATGTGTAGACAGGTGGCAGAACCATGTCCTGCAAGCTTGAGTCAGGTGGATGCCGAGAATGGTGGCCTGGCCAACGTTGGATGCATGGGGATGGCACATGTCACAATACCCACACAGTCATGGACATCATGCACAATACAGAGTCTAATCCCACACAAACAGCTAGCATCTTGCTACTCTACACATAGACACATAGCCTCTATCCTGGAAAACCATGCTAGACATGCCGTATGCACCATGGCAACACACCAGCATTGACTGAGAAGAGGCACCTTGGAGGCATAGGGACACCTTTATTAGTCATGTATTCGGGAATGCAGAGGCAACTCGGAGTACACATACACAGGTCATGTGGAGTAACATGTGGGTCCAACACTGGAACCCCCCTTCTGCAGCACAAATGCGTGATAGCTATGGAACTGGCACACAAGTGTCAGGTAACAGCTAAACACCCTGTCAGACTCTAATTACGGTACATCCAGAGCTTAGTGTGACAAGTCTCTAGAGTGGCTATCTAGGGGGAAGGGGGAAAGTGGATAAAATAACGAAAGAGAGAAGAGACTGTTCTGCGGCTTCCTTCAGGAGTCCGTCCAGCAGACTTCTTTTGCTGAAGAGATAACCTGTAGACAAGAGTTATTGTTATCGTAAACTTTTAGTCCTTAACCTCTCTTATCTTTTAACCCCTATTGCCTTATTTCCTTACCATGCCAATTTCAGAACTCTGCTTCTCTTCTATTTCTTTTCTGTGTGTGCTTTTATTTCCTTCACTATATTCTTCGTCTGCAATTAAAAGGAAATGGCTAGAACCCAAGGTTTATCTGCCTCATATAAATCTTCTCTCTGAGCTTCTTACTTACTTTCCTATTTTTATCTTCCTTTGTATCTGCCTTAATTCACAGCTTCTTTTTCTTTCTTTTTTGCACACCTGTAATATAGTTACATTTATCTGTTAAGAGCTTCTGCTTCCTTTTAAACTAGATGTTATCTATTTTACTTTGGTATTCTACTTACTGAGTTTGAGGTCTTTTCCTATTGGTAATTATTCATCTGTGTGTTTAATGCTTTCTTCTCTTTTCGTGGTGGTATTTTATTCTCTGTACTTAGCTACTGTTCGACAACTTATTTCTGTGGTAAGTATGGTTATATCTTGTTCTATTATTTGTAGTTGCTCAAAAGTTCTAACCTATATTGCAATTCTCTCTACGATTTTTTCAGGACTTATCGCTACTCCTCGTTACCTCTGTGAAGACTTTCGGTAAAGCCACTTTCCTCACAGTAAGTTCTAAGACTCTATTGCTTTCAGTAATTTACTTCAGTTCTCTGACGTGACAAATATACACTCGTTAACTTAGCTTCATTTTTCTTGTTCTTCCTTCAGATGCTCCTGTTGACGCTGCTTTCTCTTCCTGACGACTCGGTGCGAAATCTTCACAAACTAAGATTTGCTGTTCTCCTCAAAAGTCACTTTACTTCATGGAACTTAGATTTCGAACTTGTATCTACTGACTTCCGAAAGCCCTTCAGGGTAGACTCTGAAAAGCCTTCGAGCGAAAACTGAAAAAAGAACTTCTAGTCAGCGCACACTGGAATGCGCACCTGACTCTCTAGAATTCTTGGTGACGTGCGCAGTTCCTAGGCAGCGCGAGCCTCACCTAGGATTCCAGCGCGTTCTCTCCCAAACACTAGAACGCTAACAGCTACTCGGTTCTGGTGGCCTTTTCTGGCGCCATTTCCGAGTCAGCTCCACCCATGTACCTTCCATTGCTCGGGGTGTACAAACTTTGAGTCTTCGATGCGCAATTAAACCTATCTGTAATCTTGGGTTCCTGACAGTACCCTCCAACAAGGTAGGTTCTCTCCTCTGGGGTTTAGTTGGTGACCGTAGGTGAAAGGCCTTAACTAATCTTGGAGCATGGACATCTTCCTCTCGTTCCCAAGATCTTTCCTCGGGCCCATAACCCTTCCAGTCCACCAAATAGTATAACTTCCCTTTTTGTATTTTGGAGTCTAGAATTTCCTTGACTTCAAATTCAGTACCAGTCTCTAGCTGAAGAGGCCTTGGAGGCAGGTTCTTTCACAGATCTTCTGAAGCCTTCTTCAACAGGGATATGTGGAAAACTGGATGTATTTTCAACTTTGGTGGCAATTGAGCTCGGTAAGTCACCGGATTTATTTTCTCCTCTGCCAGATATGGACCAATAAATCTCGGTTGAAACTTCCGATTACCTTTCAATCTCAAATTCTTAGTACTTAACCAAACCTTGTCTCCTATTTCCAATGAGGGGCCTACTCGTCTCTTTCTGTCTGCATAACTCATATATTTTTCTTTAGCTAGTTCAAGATTTTCTATTGCCCTCTTATGTACCTGATCTAACTGTGTTACAATCTCCTCCACCGCCGTAACTGAGATCTCGGTTTGCCTGAGGGTCGAGTTGGGATGTCTTCCATAATTCATAAAGAAAGGGGAATACCCAGTGGAAACATTCTTTGCATTATTATGGGCGAACTCTGCTGCCCACAAATAATCCGACCAATTTCCTTCTTGTTTCAAAAGAAACAATCTCAGATATTGTTCAAGTTCCTGGTTCACCCTCTCGGTTTGACCGTCAGTTTCTGGGTGGTAACTGGTGGAAAAACGGACTTCTGTACCCAACCCTTCCATGAAAGATTTCCAAAAGTGGGAAATGAACTGTGGACCCCTATCTGTGATTACTATTTTAGGGATTCCATGTATTTTCACTATTTGAGCACTAAAATGAGTCGCCAACTGCTTAGCTGTTGGCACTCCCTTTAAAGCTGTAAAATGAGCCATTTTAGAAAGAGAATCTACTACCACTAAGATGGTATTGTAGCCCTGACTAAGGGGTAAGTCAGTTATGAGGTCCAATGTAACTGTGTGCCAAGGATAAGGTGGAGTGGGTAAGGGCATAAGTAAACCTTTTGGGGCCTGCCTTTCGGATTTTCCCTGAGCACAGATCTCACAAGTCGTAACATATTGCTCATTACTCTTCGACATTTCAGGCCACCAGTAGTGTCGATGGATCAGTTCTCTGGTCTTTGCCTCTTCCTTATGTCCTGCCAACTTTGCATCATGGCACTCTTTGATAATCTGTTGCTGCAACTCTTTAGTGGGAATATACAGTGCTCCTTGGAAGTAGGGCAACTGATTACGAACCTCTCTTCCTTCCTCCTTCGCCCACTCTTTCAAGGTCTTTTCATCCATTGCGTCAATGATACCCTGTTCAAGATCAACTGAAGTGATTGCTCCAATAATCTTCACACTTGGGATAATGGATTGATTTCCTAGAGGTGTCTTTTGATTTTCTGTGTCTATCCTAGACAAGGCATCTGCTTTTCCGTTCTGGGCCCCTGGTCGATAAGTAATGACGAAATCGTAATCAGCAAAGTAGAGCGACCATCGCAATTGTCTTGGTGTTAAGGTTCTGGCTGTTTTTAGAAATTTTAAATTTCTATGGTCTGTATATACTGTTGCTTGATGCTGTGCCCCCATTAAATGATGTCTCCAATCTTTGAATGCGTCTTCTATGGCCAATAGCTCCTTCTCTGTGATGGTATAGTTTATTTCTGCCGGAGTTAATTTTCTTGACCTATAAGCGACTGGATGCAGCTGCCCCGTTTGCTTGCTTCGTTGGGACAAAATTCCTCCCACCGCCTGATCTGAAGCATCCGTCTCCATATAAAATGGTTCAGTCGGATCTGCATGTTGTAGGATTGGGGCTGACGTAAAATTTCTCTTTAGGGATTGGAAGGCTTCTTCAGCTTCAGTTGCCCATTCAAATTTGACCCCTTTTTTCAATAGACGGGTGAGTGGCAAAATCTTATGCGAAAATTCTCCAATGAATCTCCGGTAAAAATTGGCAAAACCAATAAAGCTTTGTACTTCTTTGACGCTCTCGGGGGACTTCCAATTTATCACCGCTTCGATCTTCTTGCGGTTCATAAGAATGCCTGTTGGTGAAATTACAAAGCCCAAAAATTCAACTTGAGGGACACTGAAGGCACACTTCTCTAGCTTTACAAACAGTCTGTTTTCTCTCAGCTTCTGTAAGACCCTTCTAACCTGATCCTGATGTTCTTCCTTGTTCTCCGAGTAGATAAGGATGTCATCGATGTACACCAGTGCACACTGGTCGATGAATTCCTTCAATACATCGTTAATGAAGTGTTGAAAGGCTGCGGGAGCGTTACATAGCCCATAGGGCATAACCTGATATTCAAATAGGCCGAACCTCGTTCTGAAAGCTGTCTTCCACTCATCGCCCTCCTTCATTCTCACCAGATGATACGCTCCCCTCAGATCCAACTTCGTGTAAATTGTTGCTCCTTTCACTTGATCTAGCAAAACAGATATTAGCGGCAATGGATAGCGGTTCTTTTTTGTAATCCTATTGATGGCTCTGTAGTCGATGCAGGTCCTCAAATCTCCTTCTTTCTTTGGTACAAAAAATAGGGGCGAGGAGACTGGGGACTGCGAGGGACGAATGAAGCCGTTTGCTAGATACTTATCTAAATACTCTTTTAGGTGATGGTGTTCTTTTTCCGTAAGGGCATACACACGGCTACAAGGTAGATTTGAACCGGGTTCTATCTCAATCTTACAATTATAAGGTCTGTGGGGTGGTAATTGTTCTGCCTCCACTTCATTGAATACATCTTCAAAATCTCGATATTCCCCTGGTATGTCTTGCACATGGATTACACCAATTGATTCTCCCATCTGACACAACAAATGTGCAGGATTCACCTCTTGCTCCTGCAGCTGGCCCTTGAAACAATTTCCCAAACAATAATCTGATTCCATCTTGATGGCTCTGGTACTCCAGTTGATTGTTGGATTATGTTCAGTAAGCCAGGGAAGCCCAAGAATCAACTGGAATTGGGGGGCATCGATTAAGTTAAACTGGATCTTCTCCTCATGCCCGTCATTCGAGATCAGATGAATTAATTCTGTGTGACTGATTATTGGACCAGAGGACAGGTTGGTTCCATCCACTGCCCTAACGGGCTCTGCTTTTAACTTTTTGATGGCTTCGATTCCCACCTTGCTCGCAAACTTTAGATCGCAAAAGTTTCCGGTGGCTCCTGAGTCGATCATCACTGAGACTTCCCTCAGCGTCACGTGTCGAAACCTGATTTCCATTGATAAAGTTAGATGTGGCGCTGCAGACTGTAGAGTATTGGCCAACCTATGTTCTTTTGGAGTCTGATCGAAAATCGCATCCACCTGTTCAACTCCTCCAACAGATGGTGCCTTTAGTTTTCCTTTGGCTTGAAACATCCCTTGGGTTTCTTTGGACACGCACGTACAAAATGACCTCCCGATCCACAGTACATGCATAGGTTGTTGGTTCTTCTCTTTTCCTTCTCTTCTTTGGAAAGAGGACCCCGTATTGTACCAATCTGCATTGGTTCGATGCCCTGCTGAACTTCATTGCTTCGTCCTCCTTCTGACCTTACTCGATCAAATCGTAGAATCACTGACTTGAAATCTTTCCTTTTTTCACCTTTTCTTTCCCCATGACGGAAATCGATTTCCAGCACTAAATCCACCAACGCGGAGATTTCTGTGGGTCTATTGGGTATTCTGGCCAATGCATCCTTTAGCTCATCTCTTAAACCTCGATAAAACACCGCTGCTCTCTTACTCTCAGGCCAGTTGGTTTCCACCACTAGTTTATTGAATTAAGCTAAATAAGAGACCACATCGCGGTTGCCCTGTTTCAGGTCGAGTAGTTCGTTGTCTACGGCTTGGGATATCCGCCTTCTGTCAAATATTCGAAGGAACTCTTCTTTGAAGTTCTCCTAATTCCGCAATATGGGATCGTCTTTTGAAATCAGAGGCAAAGACCAGGATGCTGCATCCCCACTTAAGTATGACAACACAAAGGCCACTCGAGACTGAGCATCTGGAAAAATGGAAGGGCGGCACATGAAATGTAATGAGCACTGCGTAATGAATATTTGAGCCTTCTGCGGATCCCCACTAAAACGCTCGGGTGCCGCTAATGGAATGACAGGTGAGAGGGAGTGAATCACCTGAGTTGTCATCCTATTAGTCCCTTCTGTCAATGAAGCTTGAGCGTCCGACCCTGAACCAAAAGGTTGTCTAATCCTTTGCGCCAATTCTGCGGTTTCTTTTCGAGAATTTACTACTTCTAATCTGAGGTTCTGGTTTTCTTCTCGGACTGCACTTAACTCTTTTTGTATGGTATCTAATATTGTTCCTAAACCTTGTACGTCTATTCCCTCAGCCATCTCTGTTTGGGTGTTAAATGCAACGTGGGCACTTCACTCTGTCAGACTCTAATTACGGTACTCAAACTTACACAGGAACAGAGATGCTAGTTCCCAAATCCACCCCGACAGCAATCCAGAGCTTAGTGTGACAAGTCTCTAGAGTGGCTATCTAGGGGGAAGGTGGATAAAATAACAAAAGAGAGAAGAGACTGTTCTGCGGCTTCCTTCAGGAGTCCGTCCAGCAGACTTCTTTTGCTGAAGAGATAACCTGTAGACAAGAGTTATTGTTATCGTAAACTTTTAGTCCTTAACCTCTCTTATCTTTTAACCCCTATTGCCTTATTTCCTTACCATGCCAATTTCAGAACTCTGCTTCTCTTCTATTTCTTTTCTGTGTGTGCTTTTATTTCCTTCACTATATTCTTCATCTGCAATTAAAAGGAAATGGCTAGAACCCAAGGTTTATCTGCCTCATATAAATCTTCTCTCTGAGCTTCTTACTTACTTTCCTATTTTTATCTTCCTTTGTATCTGCCTTAATTCACAGCTTCTTTTTCTTTCTTTTTTGCACACCTGTAATATAGTTACATTTATCTGTTAAGAGCTTCTGCTTCCTTTTAAACTAGATGTTATCTATTTTACTTTGGTATTCTACTTACTGAGTTTGAGGTCTTTTCCTATTGATAATTATTCATCTGTGTGTTTAATGCTTTCTTCTCTCTTCGTGGTGGTATTTTATTCTCTGTACTTAGCTACTGTTCGACAACTTATTTCTGTGGTAAGTATGGTTATATCTTGTTCTATTATTTGTAGTTGCTCAAAAGTTCTAACCTATATTGCAATTCTCTCTACAATTTTTTCAGGACTTATCGCTACTCCTCGTTACCTCTGTGAAGACTTTCGGTAAAGCCACTTTCCTCACAGTAAGTTCTAAGACTCTATTGCTTTCAGTAATTTACTTCAGTTCTCTGACGTGACAAATATACACTCGTTAACTTAGCTTCATTTTTCTTGTTCTTCCTTCAGATGCTCCTGTTGACGCTGCTTTCTCTTCCTGATGACTCGGTGCGAAATCTTCACAAACTAAGATTTGCTGTTCTCCTCAAAAGTCACTTTACTTCATGGAACTTAGATTTCGAACTTGTATCTACTGACTTCCGAAAGCCCTTCAGGGTAGACTCTGAAAAGCCTTCGAGCGAAAACTGAAAAAAGAACTTCTAGTCAGCGCACACTGGAATGCGCACCTGACTCTCTAGAATTCTTGGTGACGTGCGCAGTTCCTAGGCAGCGCGAGCCTCACCTAGGATTCCAGCGCGTTCTCTCCCAAACACTAGAACGCTAACAGCTACTCGGTTCTGGTGGCCTTTTCTGGCGCCATTTCCGAGTCAGCTCCACCCATGTACCTTCCATTGCTCGGGGTGTACAAACTTTGAGTCTTCGATGCGCAATTAAACCTATCTGTAATCTTGGGTTCCTGACATACCCCCAGCTGCTCACGGAGAGGCTGCCATACACCATTGATCCTCTGTTGTGGAAGTCCCACACCATGTCTAGCCAATGCAAACCGTATGTGTCCGAGGGCAGTGTTACACACATTGATGCCATCATCACAATCCACTCTCCCATCACAGATGACTGTCAGCAAGTCTGACCATCTATTGAGGTGTATCCAGCTACATGTAATGTGTACCATGGTGATGTGACATGTCTGCAGAGGAACCAAACATCGACAGGGGCAGTGTGCACACATCGTAAACAACTGCCACACCCAATACACCCCTGATGCATCCCTTACCCTAAGGAGACTTCCAAACTTGTCCGTGCGTGTAACGCTGAGTCAGCACACGATGACGTGTCCATGAGGAATAGCAGTGCCACAACAATGTAACCAGCAGACGGCATGCGCAAGTACCTGGGGATGAGAGACACACAAGAAGTCAGCCACAAAAAGCACAGCCACTTGCATGTGCATGTACTCGAAACATGTAAGGATGACAACATGCTAGGTCACAATTATGACTGGGGAAATACACTCATCACTGGCACCATCACTCGAGTGACACATCCACACACACCTCTGACTCACGTGGCATACATGCAGATGGACACACACATTGCAACACATGCCACACTGGGACCAATGCGTGCACACTCAGACACTGGTACTCACCACTAAGCAAAGAAGTCGCGTATGAGCCGACTCCGAATGTCCTCTTGTGGCACCACATCCTCCACATCACTAGCCCCATTGCCAAGCCCTTCGTCCTCCACGGGTGGATGGTCCTGATCATCTTGATCCAGGATGAGTGGCACAGCTTTCTCAACTGCCATGTTGTGCAGCATGCAGCAGACCATGAAGATTTTGCAGACCTTTGCCGGGGAATATGGGAGGGCGCTGCCGGTCTTGTGGAGGCACCTGAATCAGCTCTTCAGGAGGCCAAATGTCCTCTCTATCACTCGCCTTGTCCGGCCATGGGCGGTGTTGTAGCGGAGCTGGGCCGGCGTGCTGGGGTTGCGGAGAGGTGTGATCAGCCATGGTATGTTGGGATAGCCAGCGTCCCCTACATGGAAACCACATGGACATAAGTAGGACAGGAGAAGCGGTCATGCTGGAAGTCGACGCAAAATACAGGACAGACAGAGTGTACCCACCAACAACACATACTCGTTCGTTGCGCAGCTGCGTCATCATTTCAGGCACCCTGCTACGCCTCATGATGTAGGCATCGTGTGCTGATCCTGGAAAACGAGCACAGACATGTGAAATCACCATGTTGGACAGACACACCACAAGGGCATTGATGGAGTGGTAGTGTTTGCGACTCCTGTACGCTACCTTCTGTGCCTGTGGTGGTACCAAAGCCACATGTGTCCCATCTATGGACCCAATGACATGGGGCATCCCTCCCAGGGCATAGAATCCACGCTTGACCCCAGTCAACAGTTCAGGAGTTGGGAAATGGATGAACTCATCCAGGTGAAGCAACATGGCCTCTAAGAAATCATGCAGCACACGGCTGAACATGCTCTGGGACATGCCACCAACATGAGCTATGGTATATTGAAAGGTACCCGTGGCAAGAAAATGTAGGGCTGCCATTACCTTCAGCTTGGGTGTCAGTGCCGTAGGATACCTGTGCAGCGGTTGCATGTGTGGTGCCAGCCTTGCCGTCAACTCCTCAATCAACGGTTGTGGGAAGCGGTAGCAGCATATACAGTCATTCTCCCGCATGTCAGCCAAGTCCGGAATTGGTCGGGGAAGAGGCGGCGCTCTGCAATAATTTGGAAGTGACAAGGAAGAGTGAGTGCACTACAACAACAATTTATATGTACTGAGCACATGTTAATCTGTCAATACACATATGCTACATAGGGAGTCAGGTATGGGCTACACGCCCTGGACACGTATGGCTGCCAGGTGACACTCCTACCAAGACCCAGCTACACACGGAGACTGTGAACCTCCACATCCCATGGCATGGGACTAGCTGTGTCCCAGTGTAAGTGACCAGCCAGACGCAACACAGGAGTGACATACATCAACACATCAGCAGAAGTAGGATGTCGATTGCAGAGACAGGTAGCGGAACACTAGAGCCACAGGTCACATGACATTACACTAGGACAGCCCACACACCTTGCCATTAAGGTGTACATGTCATGACTCACCACACATACATTGAGAGGATGCAGACAGGTCCTTGTTACGCTACTCCGTGTCTCATGCATACATACACACCTCACATCCGATACCACATGGGGCCTGGTGTGCGTAACAGTGTGCCATGGCCATCTACACACAGACACATGTTGGTTGCTGCAACAGCAGATGCTTTTGAGGGAACACCAACATCAAGCTCATGGGAACACACCACACATACATGACATAGACACATCGTGCACCGTGGGTAGTGACAAGTCTGGTGTGGTAACCCCTGTAGCGGGCATCAGGGGACACTTGCGTGTGTTGTTGACTGTGCCATGCCAGTGACGCTCATCCCAAGTGTGCAGTACGACATGCACACATGTCAAAGGAGTTAAGGGCATGCCTGGCACATATTGCACCATCACACATAACATCTGTACACATCTCATCATACATCTATTGCCTTCTCAACTCAGGAGTAATGTGCCACATCACAGCCTTTCACACCTGTGCCCCAAACATGTAGTACTGCCCAGACAATGCCTTGATGGCCATCCATGGACAAGTTTGTCAGCTCTATTCCTTCCTGTGTGCTGCCTGTCACCACTGTGATGTGTGAAATGCACCGTACATTCGCTATGAGGGCCTGTGTACGTTCCCTATCACTATGGGAGTGCTGCCGTAGGCCTACCCATAGTGATAGTGAGCGTATGCGCGCGTGTACGGTCCGTATCAGTATGGGTACGCATACGCGAGCACACCCATAGTGATAGTGAGCGTACACGCGCGTGTACGGTCCGTATCACTATGGGAGTGCTGCCGTAGGCCTACCCATAGTGATAGTGAGCGTACGCATGCGTGTACGGTCCGTATCACTATGGGTACGCATACGCGATCACACCCACAGTGATAGTGAGCGTACGCGCGCGTGTACGGTCCGTATCACTATGGGTACGCATACGCGAGCACACCCATAGTGATAGCGAGCGTACGCGCGCGTGTACGGTCCGTATCACTATGGGTACGCATACGCGAGCACACCCATAGTGATAGTGAGCGTACGCGTGCGTGTACGGTCCGTATCACTATGGGTACGCATACGCGAGCACACCCATAGTGATAGTGAGCGTACGCGCGCGTGTACGGTCCGTATCACTATGGGAGTGCTGCCGTAGGCCTACCCATAGTGATAGTGAGCATACGCGCGCGTGTACGGTCCGTATCACTATGGGTACGCATACGCGAGCACACCCATAGTGATAGCGAGTGTACGTGCCCGTGTACGGTCCGTATCACTATGGGTACGCATACGCGAGCACACCCATAGTGATAGTGAGCGTACGTGCGTGTGTACGGTCCGTATCACTATGGGTACGCATACGCGAGCACACCCATAATGATAGTGAGCGTACGCGCGCGTGTACGGTCCGTATCACTATGGGTACGCATACGCGATCACACCCATAGTGATACGGACCGTACACGCACGCGTACGCTCACTATCACTATGGGTGTGCTCGCGTATGCGTACCCATAGTGATACGGAGCGTACACACGCCTGTACGGGCCGTTGCTATGCGTTTGGGGTGCCCTAGGGCCCCGGAACGCACCGTACCTCTGTGTGAATCTCCAAATTACATAGGGGACACATGAGGGACAAGTATAAAGGCCTACATGCATGCTGGTTGTCATGGAGACCAAGATTAAAGTATGAATTTTATTCTGCAGGTGCACAGCAAAAGTCATTTTGAATGAATCTACTTTGTTGCAATGTGGTTGTGGAGTTGACATCATGCTCAAGAAAAAACAATAAAAACCCACTGACTGTGCTAGGTTTGAAGGAATTGGAGGAAACATAGGATGCAAATGTGAGTGTCCAATCACTCTGTACTCCTGTGCATGAAATAGGCCAGCAAGGCAGATATAAGGCAGCCAGGTCCCATGAGAGAGCACTTGCCTGCACATCTTTGGATTCTACGACCCAGCTGCTGCTCCTGATTCCCTGGAACCATGTCAAGGTCTGTGGAGAGGGCCCAGCCTTTCACCCTGGAGGAGAACCTGGCATTGCTGGATGTGATCCTCCCACAGTACCCCCTGCTGTATGGGCGACTAGGGTATCAGGTGAGTGCAGAGTCCACTAGCACAGACTGTGTCCCTTTTTTGTGACTGGGACTTCTGGTATTGTGTCCAGGTGTGACACACATGCAATGTACTGTAGGGGGGGTCCCAGGGGGGGGAATGCCTGATGTCTCCCAGCCAGAGCATGCTGTGGTGCATGTCTGCCGTCCTCACTTGCATTGTGTTTACTGTGACAATCACTGCATGGTGCATGCCACATTCTGCCTGTCTTATCCTCCTGGGAATGTAGCCTCTACAGTCCTCATGTGATTATGTGGTCAGCCCAGTGTGACAGGTGACTGTACCCACAGATGTGTGTCAGTTCTGTGTACCTGTGCTGAGAGTGTCCACTTGATGTGTTCGTACCCTGGACATGGGTGTGTGTGTAAGTCCCCTGTCATGTGGGTGGGTGCATATGTGGAGTGTAGCACCCAAGCTGCATGAGGGATGGATATACCCTGCCCATCTGATGTGAGCAGGGAGCAGTGCTGTGTGTCTGACGTACAGAGCCAGCCCTACACCTGTGAGCCCCCCCCGTCTAGTGGCACATGTGCAGGGTGAGGTTTGTTGCTGCATTTGCCAATGGCAGGTGAATGTCCTGTGCCTGTGTGTGTCTGTGTACTCTGCTGAGGTAGCGTCAGTGGCCTGTGGCATGTGACTGCTTTGAGGTGCTGCACATAATCCTGGTGTAGCTTGTGATGCACAGTGTGAGCCTGGATCATTGATTGTGTCGTTGCCCTCATTCCACCTGTGTACTTTCAATGGCACGTACTGCTTTTGCCCTTCCCCAGAGGATAATGTCCCTATGACAAAGGTGCAATGCGTTGGATGCATACTATGCCTTGTTGTAAACAGCTAATTTGTTCTAATATGTGTCTCTGTGACATGTGCCAGGTGTATTGATGTAGTGTCACTTGTTCATCCTCACAGGTAGGCGCCTCTGCCAAGAAGCAGATCTGGATGAATGCCGTCAGTGCCGTGAGGAGGACGGAGGGTCGCAAGCGGCGCCTGGCCCAGGTGAGAAAACGCTGGCAGGATATCCGGTGCTGGACGCGGAGGATCGCACGGGTCCTGCTGGGGGACTCACCTGAGACCCATAAGAACCGCGGGCGCCGCCGTCTGACCCACATCCACAAGCGTGTGCTGGCGGTGGTCTTTTCAGACTTGGACAGGCGCTTACAGGACCACTTTGAACCCCTTTATTCAGCCCCTTGGTGACCAGCATAATGAGGGGGGGTTACTAACCTTAATATGCATGGGTTTTAGGGTGCACTCAGCCCCATACAGGTTACACTTGATAAATCCCACAATGTTATTATGGGGATCATCTGTGGAAAGGCGCCAGGGCCTGACCGAATCTCAAGAGACATTTATGTCTCAGAATCTCAAGTCTTGGCCCCATATCCTAATGGGCTTACTAACTCCATTTTGAACGGAGCTGACCTGCCTATGTTTGGGTGTGAAACTGATATCGTACCATCATATAAGAAGGGAAATCATGAGGACCCTCATAATTACAGGCCTATTAGTCCAACCAATAGTCTTGAAAAAATATTTTGCGACCAAATAGCGGGGGAAATTGTAGAGTGGGTCAGCAATAATAGAATATTAACTGATCTCCAAGCTGGGTTTCATCCTAAAGTTAGGACCATAGTACCATTGACAGGGAGAAGTGTCAAATGGAATTAAGATTGGAAAGGGAGCCCAAAAGCGATGTGTGCTTGCTCTGGCACTCTTCTATATATATAAATGGTGTAATAGATTACCTTGATTTTTCCACCAATGATGCACCACAAATAAGAGGTTAAAAGATAGCAGCATTATTGTTTACTGAAGCTATGCTTTTAATTTCAAAACTCCCTTTAGGCTACAGGCATTGGTTGAGCAATCTTTGAAGTTTTGTAAGGATCGTGGGCTGGAGTTAAATACATCTAAAACTAAATTCATGTCCTTCAATCCTTATAAAACTAGCAAGGCTCACATTTTCACATTTAGGGGCCGATTCCAATTCGGCAGCAAAACGAACCGACCGACACGGACCCGGACCGAATACCGACCGACACGGACCAGCGCCGTGCAGTACGATGCAACGTGAGTGAATTACAACCGACACGTACGGAATACAAGCCGTACGACCGAGCGGGAGGGAAAATAGTGATCCGGTTGGAAAACCGACGCGATATTCACCAACCGACACGAACCCGAATCAACCCGACCGACCCGTACCAGCGATGTACGATTAGCGCAGTACGATGCAATGCGTGTAAAACCAGACCGACTCGCACGGAGACCAAGCCGCACGACCGACACGCACAGACAACCGGGCACACAAGCAATAGAGACCGCCGCAAACGACGCCTACCAAACACAGAAGACAGGCAGCGTGAACGAGGCGGAGAAGCCCGCACGAGACAACAGCAGCGTCCGTTTCCGTCACATGAACGTCTCCTACATGCCTACAAAACACAAAGGAAAAAACACAAAAAAAGGACCAAACAAGCAATGACTAAGTCAATAAATACCCAACACAAATTAATTGGACAAAGACACACCCACAACTACAACTATATAAAGGACTACAATCACTACCATCATCCTTTGCAAACAGGAGACACAGCCAGCAGCAAACACCAGTACACAGCAACCACAGACACACTCACAACTCACCCATCACACAACTCACACACCATCAGCACCTCATACAAAGGCACACACACATACACACAGCAAAACCAACACCAAACCAACATCACTTGCACCCTTACACACACATATCCCTCACCACCACCACCACCCATCACCATGCCCCCAAAGAAGAATCCAAAGTTCACAGATAGTGAGTTAGAAGTGCTGGTAGACGAGATCATCAGAGTAGAGCCACATTTGTTTGGTTCATTGGTTCAAAGGACCGCTATCTCACAGAAAACAAAGATGTGGGCGAGGATTGTGGAGAAGGTGAACGCACAAGCACCAACGTTGCACACAAAGGACGATATCCAGAACAGGTGGTATGGCGTGCGCAGGAGGGTCAAGAAACTCATCGAGAAAGATCACGCCTTGAGTCAGTGCACCGGCGGTGGCCCTCCTGCCAAACCAGTCTACTTCAGGACCTGGGTGGAGAAGGTGCAGGACATCCTACCACCAGAGACCTGGCCTAACAGACATCCCAGAGACTGATGAGTACACAAACAACAAACCCAAGATTGTTTGGCAAGGGGACAGTGAAACCATGCACCCCAAGCAAACCTACACTAACCAATAGATAATCAACCCAAGATGTGTATGCCAGTCACACAAACACAACACCTGCCATCTCATAGTGACTGGGGTCTGTGTCATGACATGCACCAACCTACAAACAAATAGAGCAAGCCACTGGCACTAAGCCAAATACATCCAGCAAGCCAGTTTGCCACCACAAACACACCACCTCACAGTGCAGCTGACTGTCAGGAAGGAATAGGGGGGATGCAGGTCAAGTGAGTGTAGCCAAAAGCATGATGGGGCCTGTAGTCACAGATAATGCTCCCCCTCCTCATTAGCCCATCAAGACCTCTCTGAAACATGCCCACATCACAGGGAGTAGAAAATGACTGACAAGATGGCTGACACTGGCTCCTGCTAGGGGTTGTGTGCAAATCAGAAGCAGGACACCACTGACTGACATCCTGAAAGACAACTTGCACGCCCTACAATGGAAGCACGTGTCATGATAGGAAGGAGGTCTGACAGCCCTGACCATACTAATCAGCATGGGGAGACACCCCCCCAACACAAACTCCACACAACTCACCGGGTACAATGCTTTGACACACACCTCATTGAAATATCAGCAAAAGATCCCCCGTACTGGCTGCTGCTGTGTGAAGCACAGGGGCTCACTTGGGACTTGTAGCCAAACAAACACCAGAGACCGACAAGATGTCTGACACTGGGCTCTGTTGTGGGGAGCACAAGGCCATGCTGGGACTGCTAGCCAAACAAACACCAGGATTCTACAGTCAGCCATCTTGCCATTGCTGTCACACCCCCTCACAGGGAAGCAGAGTCAAGAGGGAGGAAACATGGGCATGCTGGGTAGGGGGGTGTAGCCAAGAGTTTGATGGGACTCGCAGTCACAGACAACCTACACCCACCCACATGGCCCAGCAAGATCAACCTGAACCATACTCGCCTCAGAGGGAGTGGGAAGGGACCGACAAGATGTCTGACACTGGGCTCTCTTGTGGGGAGCACAAGGCCATGCTGGCAAATGGCCAACAACAAGGTCAAACTCTATCTGTGACAAGCTGGGAAAAAGGAGTGTACAGGCAGGCATCTATTATAAAAGTAGAAAATGTCATGTTTGTGAACCAACGATGCATGTAGAAACATAAATCACATTGTGTGTCTCTTCCAAACACAGGTCGTGCTTGGCACCCACTGACAAATGACGAGGATACCCAGTCCCAGACTCTGTTGGACACTGAGCTCTCTGGTCTGACTCTCTCACTGTCCTCTTCGGATTACGACGACCAACCTGGCACCTCCGGTGTGAGCCATTATGCAGCACCAGCAGCAGCAACATCTTCCCCCCCTGTACCCACGCCTCCACCATCTGGACACCGACAGGGCACCCCTGCCAACACGGACAGACCAAGGACAATCAACACCCACAGCACAGGGACACAGGACCCCCCGGAAGCTACAGCCAACACCACCAGCAACACCACCCAAGGGGTCCCAGGGTCACCTGTGTGTACCACCGGTGGTCCTGCCCGTGTGGAGAGGGGTGCTGAGAGGGGTGGGAGGCAGAGGGCATGCCTTGCAGAGGGGTCTGGACTGCATGATGACCCCCAACTGGAACGCATTATAGATGCGTACCAGGATAGCTCCGGAGGATTTGGCCAGGTAGTGGGGATCCTCAAGGACATGCAACAGGAGCAGGTCGCCCACCATGCCCGCATGGAGGCAAAGTGGGATGCCCTTACTGCGGTGCATCGGGACATACTACAATGCCTCCGCCAGATCAACACCAACCTGTCCCCACCCCCCTGTGTGCCCACAACATCTGTCGCAACACCATCTGCCAGCGCCACAGGGAGGGAGGAGGACTCTGGCAGAGAGTCTCCTGCACTGCAGAGGCCTGCACATGAGGATCCCCCCCCCCGGAAGAAGAGGGGTCATCCGAAGAAGAACATGTGAGAGGCAGATGTCCCAGCACATCCCCCAGGACCTGTTCTGGACAATGTTCTTTGTGCGCAACCCGTTCACCTTGTTCAATTGCCCACAACTCGCCCACATGACATGGAGGGTTCATGTTGGGCCAATGTATCAGATGACTGTGGACTTTATTTTGGACATTTCATCTACCAGCACGTCCGACTCAAATGTGAACTTTAGATTCCCAAACCACTGTACAGCACCCAACATCCTGTGCACCTCACTCACGCATGTTTGTACATAAACTCACCAGTACACCATACTTGCCTCTGTTGTGATTCAAACTTGCCATGTTCAGTGCGAAGTCGATCTGCTACACAACACAGTGCATGCCAAATACTGCAACAATGTGACCAACGTAAGGTCAGTCATGGGGGTGTGACACATGTGAGGGAGACACACCACTATGGCAACACAAAACATACTCACCATGGCCATGTGACTCATCACACACAATGATGTTGACCTGAAACACATTGGCATGCACAGACACAACACCAAGCCCAGTCAGTGGTAACAAGTCCACAGGTGAGGTAAGCAGATGTCACTCAGATGTGGGAAGACAGACAACGCACATAACAAAGCATAGCACAGGTTCATTACACACCAGCAACACGTTTATTCCACAATAGTTGCACGGTAATTCTACGTAACAGTGGACACACGCTCACAATGTTTTGGAGAATGGAAGTCCAGGGATGTGTGGTACATCAGTTGATGGGAATTCTCAACTTCCACACTGGTGTTGGCTTCTGGGTGTTGGGGGTCAGAGTTGACCACACAACTGGCAAAGGACCCTGGGAAGGACAGACAAGATACAGTCAAAAGCACCGACGAACAGGAAAGAAATGCAATACACATGCACAAAACATGCAGCAAAACACCTACACAAACACTAGTTAGCAGTACTACCCTATTGTGGAGTACACACCACCTGAATGGACACATCACAGCACGCATCCAGTCAAGTGGCACACAGACACACTCAGACAGCAACAGAGCTGGCTCAACACATTCCTGGAAACTCACTTTCAAGTGAAGAAGTTGTTGATGAGCTGGGAGCGGACGTCACCATCATCTTCATCATCACTGGCATCCGGGCCCAGGCCAGGATCCTCCACAGGTGCCGGACGTTGGTCGTCGTCATCCTCATCCAGGATGAGAGGCACCTCCTTCCGCACCGCCATGTTGTGTAGCATGCAGCAGACCAGTATTATTTTGCACACCTTTGCAGGCTCATATGGGAGGCCCCCTCCGGTCTTGTCCAGGCAGCGAAAGCGGCTTTTCAGGAGGCCGAATGTCTGCTCAATCACCCTCCTACTCCGACCATGTGCCTCATTGTAGCACAGCTCGGCTGGTGTCACAGGGTTTCTGAGAGGTGTCAGCAACCTCAGCATGTTGGGGTATCCGGAATCACCTACACACACAAAAATGAACAAGTAGATGAGGTTGGTAGGAGTGTGGAATACAGCAATGACAAACACACACAATGAGAAACAGTCAGTACACACCGACAAGCCAGGCACGCTGAGCTGGCATCTGTGACATCAGCGTTGCAATGTGACTACTCCTCATTATGTAGTCATCGTGCGCCGAACCAGGGAACCGTGCACACACATGTGTGATCAACATGTCAGCAAGACAGACCACCAGAGCATTGATCAAATGGCAGTGCTTCCTGTTACGGTATGCCTGCTCATGTGCCTGTGGTGGTATTAGGGCAACATGTGTCCCGTCAATGGATCCAATGACGTTTGGCATCCTCCCCAGTGTATTTAAGGCATCCTTAATTTCAGGGAGTTCATCTTGGCTCGGGAACTTGATATACAGGTCGAGGAATTGCAACATCCCCTCCACGACATTGCGTAGCACCTGACTAAACATCGTTTGCGACATACCACCAGCAGTAGCGACAGTGTACTGGAAGGTACCAGTAGCAAAGAAGTGCAGGGCTGCCATCACCTTCACCTCTGGGGTCAGTGCTGTAGGGTATGTCCGGCCAGGTAGCAGGTGTGGCACCAACTGCTCCACCAACTCCTCAATCAGTGGCCTGGTGAAATGGTACCGTCTGATGCTGTCGCGTTCCTGCATGGTTGCAAGGTCTGGGAACGGACGATGCACAGCTGGTGCCCTGCAGTACAGAGATGCACAAAGGAAGATTGTCAGTACATCCCCCCATGTGGCCATGACCACGATCACTCTCACATGCTAGTTCATGACATTACACAATGTACTGAGGTGTGTGCTGTTGGTCATGGACACATATGTCACCTACAAGACCACCACCTCACATCTCAATTCCACATGTCCACATGACTCCCATGTAGTGCAATGGGCTAATCATCTGGCTGTGTCACCCAACCTATGTGCTGCTGCAACGTTAAAAAAAAACCACCCCAGTGACTAATGAGGACTCATGTCTCCCAGGCATCACAGATCTTTGCCATGCAGAAACCCAGGCTCCCTGTATTGCCACATCAACACAGCAATGGACATGTCGTAGCACGTACACACCACAAGGCAAGCGTGAGTCCCACAGGTAGTGGCCACTGTTGTCCATGCCCGCCCTACATGTACGTCTCTAAGACACACACCCCATCAAGGTTGATGCATATACCACATGGATGTGGAGACTGTCACCCATTGGTAACATGTGATCAGACACATCTGAGACACAACATGCACACAGACTGTGGGTGCACATCAGTATTGGTGCTACAGATCTCACTGTGACGTACATGCCATCACCCCCAGGACTCAGGGTGTAGGTGACATGCCCCAAACATATCCAACCTGACACTGTGGCCTTCACTCATGCCAATTACTGTCCAATTGCACATCACAGTGCAAATGTGCACAACACACAAAGGACTCTCCCCCATGTACAAGATAACAGCCTGGGAGTGGCTGCACAAAGTGCCAGACAAAAAAACTGCTGTGGCCCCCTCAAACACCCAGGGAATGCAGCCTCACATGCCATGGGACACTGTGTGGCCAATGCTATAGTGTGGCAGGTGTGTGCAGGTGTCCATGGTCAGTATATGTGTGTTGCATCCGTCTAATAGTCACACTAATGCGGTCTGACGCGGGTGACAATGCGTACGCATTGCACGGGTCATGTCCGAGCCATGCGTAGGCCTTGTCATTGAGTGCAATGAGGTCCGACGCGGGTGACAATGCGTACGCATTGCACGGGTCATGTCCGAGCCGTGCGTACGCCTTGGCCATTGAATCGTATGGAGACGGGTGCATGTGTACATTCAAAATACACGTTGTACAATCAGTTGAACGAGCCGGGCGCACCCATTGGCTCAGGACTGTCATGGAGACGGATGCGATTCAAAACTTGTACAAATTGTGCACTGGAAATTCAGTTGGATGCTTACAATAATGTTGCAATTTTAAGTGTTCCATGAAGGTGAAGATTTGAATGATGCGGAAGGAGTGTATGAGTCGTACTTTTAAATGGATTGGCCAGATTCATAGAATGCAACCGTGTTGGACCTATCACTTTGGACACATGGCACAGAGTCTGCCTCTGCAGCACAGATATAAGGCTGGCTGGACCCCAGGGAGCTCACTTGCCTGCACTACATGCTACTGGACCACATCCCTGCTACCACTGCTGCTGTCTCTGCATCCTCTGGCTCCTTCTATGGCACGTACACTGGAGAGGGCCCCAGCCTTCACTGAGGAGGAGAACCAGGCCCTGCTGGACGGGCTCCTTCCAGAGTACAGAAAGCTCTATGGGGCACCAGGGGAGCAGGTGAGTGTGCTGTCCACTGCCTTCCTAATTAAGCATGTTGTCTGACTAGCAGTACTAGCAGTGTGTACAGCAGTGGCAAGCATTATCACTGACTACTTTCATCCCCCAAAGTGTGTAGGGACATGTAATGAATATTTTCCTTGCTGCAAAAGTGCATTTTTGCCAGCTTAAACTATCCATGCATTGTTAACATGTCAGACATGCATGTGAGTTTTCATTCCCCATGGTTGCACTACCTGTGTAATTATTTTCCCTTTGTGATGATGACATGTATATCTAATTGTGTGCTGCACAAATCTGGGGCATGTGTGTTAATGTACTTTTCACTTTGTCCTCCTCACAGGTTGATGCCCACCAGAAACAGGAGATCTGGCTGACCATCGCCCGGGCTGTTCGTTCTGTGGGGGTCTACAAGAGCCGCATCCGCAACTGCCAGAAGAGGTGGCAGGACCTTAGGGGCTGGACCCAGAGGATAGCCAGAGTCCAGCTGAAGCTGTCACCTCCACGCAGGAGGGGCGGACACCGGACCCTGACTCCCCACATGCTCCGGATACTGGCGGTGGTTTTACCGGACCTGGATAGGCAGCTGAAGGCCAGACAGCAGCAGGAAGGGGGTAAGTCCATGCCTGATCTGTGTACTATGTCTGACATGCAAATAGCTGTCTTTTGTCCGGGTCAGACTTCCACATTACGTAGGTCTTGTAGTCCCCAAATCAGGTCCCTCATCTGTGTGATCCACCCTCCTCATCTGTTCCACAGATGTGGCCCCTACAGTCTTTGGATTGTGTCACTAGGGCACTGTGTCCCTACAGTCAGCTATGTATCAGGTACAGTCAGCATCAGTTCCTGTGACTCTGTTGTGTGTGTCATGGGTGGGTCAATTGTTTACACAATGCCTGAGTTCTGAATTGTGAACTGTGTGTGCCCTTGAGATGTGTACCAATTGCTGGTCTGACTCGCAACATGTTTCTGGGGTACTCAATACAAAACCATGCAGCAGGGTACTCCAATTTTTGGGCATCAGGAGTAGGTATGGCAAGTATGCCACAATTGCTTACCACCTGACTACTGTCTGGGGCAAAACACTGTTTCACTTAGTCCTGCCCAGTCCTGCCCCCTCAAGGGCAGTCAGAAACACTCTGTAATCCCACTCCTGTGTGTGAAATTGCAGGTTGTGCTTCGTGACATGTGCCCTCAGGTGTGTGCCTCTGTGTCATTAGGGTGTGGCTTGTTGCTACGTACAACTGGGGTGTCCATGATTCCGAGGGTCAGCATGACATCTGCAATGTGACTGTGGGAGACAAGACCTGTGTGACATATAGGTGTGTGAGCATCTGACAGCGCACAATGGTGTATGCAACTCTATCCCTCATGCAGCTGGGTTATATGCATGGCAGACTGTGATGTGTTAATGTACATGGAGTCGTGTTTGCTGAGACTCATATGTCTGATTTTCATGATGTGGGGTCTTCTGGGTCCTGGATATGTTGTTTGCATGGGATGGGCAAGTGCGCCGGTCATCTGCAGAGTCAGATTTGCCCCTGAGCTAGGATTGTGAGTCAGTGCATATTGTTGTTGTCTGGATGCCCTGCCCCTGTGGCAGGAGACAGTGTTGACTGACTTACAGGGCATCCCAGTGCCATGGCATTGAACTTGCTATGAGTGAGCCTGCATTGTGTTCAAGTGTGCACCATGCACCCCATTGTGGCCTTGCCCATCAGGACATGAGTACATCATAGTGTGTGTTGCTGGCATGCATCCCAAGCATGTGAAATGAGTCTCTGCCCATCCCTTCATCCGGACACCTGTGCTGAGTCAGTCGCAAGAGATGTGCTGTGGGTCTAGTGACATACTCCTACATGTTCACTTGCATGTACAACTAATGTGTGGGTGGTGCATGTTGGCACATT
The DNA here is from genome assembly GCF_964204655.1 of Triturus cristatus. Lineage (NCBI taxonomy): Eukaryota > Metazoa > Chordata > Amphibia > Caudata > Salamandridae > Triturus > Triturus cristatus. The sequence continues at coordinate 364,338,894 of NC_140593.1, read as the reverse complement.
GGGGTATTAGCATCCAACATGCAACAGACATATGTGTGCAAATCAAGGAGGGATATGTGTGCCATGGTTGATGTTGGAAATGACAATTGTCTTATTCTAAACAGTGTTGGCACTTTGAGCTGTGTTCAGCTGATGATGCCAGGGCTTGCCCTGTGATGTGATGTACTCACTGTGGTGTGTGCAGTTGGTGCAGGTTACTGATGTTTTTCTGTTACTTCCTATTCCTATCCAGATACATCCACGGCCACAGGAGGGGACAGCTCCATGGAACAGGAGGAGCCACAGAGCCTTACAGGGATAGAAGGAGAGGAGTCAGGTGGACCCAGTAGCACGGAGGGCGATTTCAGCCACACAGAGGAGTCGTCAGCACCATCCCCCCCAGCTGAAGGCCACAGCAGCTCTGAGGATGACTCCCCTGTGGAGGCAGGTGCCTGCAGCCACCAAACCCCAGCTAGTGAGGCAGTCTCCGCCACCGCCACCACCACCACCACCACCCCCCTCCCATCGGCTCACATCCCAGAGGTCCCTGTGAGCTCCCGTGTTAGTGAGCATGTCTTCTTTGTGCCAGGCACCGCACCCCCTGCCCCTGTGTCCCCTGCTGCCCTGAGTGAGGAGTCTGTGGACTTACTTAGACAGATGCATGTGGGGCAGACGTCGATGCTGAAGGTCCTCCATGCACACACAGGTCTGTTGACACAACTGGTGTCATTCATGGAGGGCATTTCCTCTGGCATGTCTGCCCTACAGAGGACCAACCAGTCCGTGGCCTCCTCCCTGACGGCAGCAGTGTCCCTCCTCCAACAGTCCCACACCCCTCCTACCCCTGCAGCACCCACAATACCTAGCACACTACCTGTCCAAAGCCCCGAAACCCCCAAACCAAGGTCTAGACATGCACACAAGCAAGCGCAGGGGACTGATTCTACACTCACAGGGGCTGGTTTGCTGACACATACACAGTCATCCACAACCACTCCACAGTCCTCCGAGACCTCTCCCTCCCAGCCCCCTTCCCTTGCCTCACCTGCAACCCCATCCCCCCAGAAGCTCTTCCTCTGTGACCTTGGCCTCTTCCCCACCGACCCAGCAGATCCTGATTACAAGGGGAAGAGGAAGTCCCCACACACAGAAGGGAGTGCCCCTCACACCCTTACACCCTCCCTCAGGCGCACTCAGACCGAGACGCCCACCCACAAGTCCCCCGCCGCAAGAAGAGCAAGACCCCCCTGCCAGCACGCAGCTCCAAGGCAAAGTCTACGTCCTCCATACCCCTGGCTACCACTCCAGAGTTTCCCCCGCCACTCCCTGCCCCGGGTTCCCCCACACAAAGATACACCATCCCCAAAATTCTAAGGCCATCCCCCCTAGCAGTTGCTCCTCCACACCTGGTCAGACAGTTGCTGCCACTGATGTGGGGACCATGTCACCACCCCCTGCCCTGCAGACCTCACCCATCCTCCATTGCACTCCCATGGATGTAGGCACTGCTTTGGAGTCCACGCCCACCCCGTCTGACTTGGGCACTTCAGTGGGGATCCAATCTACTCCATCTGACCTGCCCACTGGAGTTGTACCGGCACCCACCCCATCTGACATGTGCCACACAGTTGTGATAGCACCCACCACTTCAGTCATCTCCACTGCAGTTGCAAGTGTCTCGCCTGCATCCCCCACCTCTTCACTGCCTCCTTCTGCTGCACCCTGATCCTGTCCCTGCGGTGCCTGGCCTGCCCCCATGTATGCCCCTCCGAGGGGATGACCCCGGTCCGTAGCAGTGCAGGCAAGCAAGGTGTGACAGTTGTCACTCTAGTTCAATCCCTGGCAATTTGACATGGACTGACCATTGGCCTTTTGGTTGCACAGACGTTTCTATTTTCATATACTGAATTTGTGACTCTAGTTCACTCTTTGCCCTTTGCACATGGACTGGCCATTGGCCTTTTGTTGGAACAGACGTTTCACTTTTCATATGCTGAATAAAGCTTTTTACTTTGTCCCTGTGAACTTGATTTAGCTGTACATCATGTTGAGGTTGTTTTAGATGCCCTTGCACCTGTAATGCTTGGTTTACAATGTTGCATACTGATGTGTTGATGTGAGGTACTCCCTGTGGTCCATGAGATATGTATCCTAGTCTGGTGGGTATCCATGTCATCCTTTGCAGCTACCTGGGTGTGTCTGGATCAACTATTTGTGTACATCTCTCTGTGAGCATTTAATTGCCATGGTCACATCTGTGGCTTGCACCCCTGCACATATGATGTGCTTCCCATTGTCCAAATTGTCACTTCCACATACTTCGTGCTCATCACTACTGGCCCTACAGGTGTGGGCATCATTGGTATAGGAGCAACTGGGTCCTCTGTGCAACTTGCTGTACATAAGTATTGAGTATGTGCAGATGACTTAAGGGAGACTCACGTACCCAGGCTGTTGTGACCAGAGCCTTCATTGTGCGGTAACTGATGGCTGACTGACCAAGTGTTCTGCAGACATGAGTGGGACTTGCTGTGAATATGTTTGGCACAGCTGGGCTCCCACAGGAGTTGTGTCCCCTCAAGTTAGTGTGTTGTCCAGTGACATGGCATGGGCCCATGGTGTGTATTGTATGTGCATGTGTGTGTGTCCACATCCCTGTTCATACACAGACAGTGTTCCCTTGATATGTTTGTGTTGTTGATGCTTGCTGAGTGGTACTGGGTTAATCCCACTACTTTTCCAATGGGCTATCATATGTGTGGGTACATGACTCACTCCTGTTAATTGGTGTATCATCATTGTGATTTGTCAGTTCTGAGTGTTGATGATGTTGTCAGACACAGATGGGACACAGTGAGGGTTTCTCAAGGCACTTTTTTGTTCGCAATATCATGTAGTTGTCCCTAGGTGGTAGTTTTCAGTGATTGAGACATTTGTATGTGTGTGTGACCCACTTGTCGGGTTCACGGCAGCGATGCTGGCAGGTGTCAGCATGGGTGCCTTGTGTTGCTCTATGGCATCTGCATAGTCCTGGGACAGTGGCAGGGATTGTGAAGCTCACATGAGCTTTGAGGTCATGGCCATGTACCGCATACTGTGCAGTGTGTCTGTCATTCCCCAGGGCTGTAAACAGTCCTTGTGTGATGTGTGTGTGCACCTTAGTTCCTGCCAACATTCCTGTGTTTGTCATGTGGGCATGTGCAATGTCACCTGTCCATGTGGGCTTCACAGATACACATTGTTGCAGTTCAGGTGTGTGGTGTTGATGGTGGACTGATGTGAATGTTTGCATGGATGGTCCCTTAGCTCCCGTTTGTCCATGGATGAGGGGCCATGCTGAGTGATTTGTGTTTGTGTATGTATGTGTGATGTACGTTTGTGGCACAGGACACATGTCTGGGTTTCCCATTTTGTACGACATCTGCCTTTGTCATCACAGTGGAGGTATCATGCATGCTTGTGTCACACCAATGTCTTGTCCCTGGTGATTGTGCTGTTGTGTGTCAGTCTCTTGCTGTGTTAGTTGTTGTTCATTCCAGCTAGTGTCACATGTGTCTGTTGTGCTCCCTCTCATTTCCCAACGCCTGATTGCCCACTGAGGGTGTCCCAATGATGGTTTACTTTTGTATGGCACTGTGTCCACATCTGTGTCACTGTGGTTCAGCCCCTCTCATGTGTTGTGTAGTTGCCTGTGGATCCTGTGACACACACACACACATGTTGTGTCCGATGTGCAGTGTGAGTTTGCCTGTTTGTGTTTGTGCATCTGCACCAGTGCATTGGTATTGTTGTTGAGGGCCTTTGTCTGGATGCTGTTTCTGTGATTTTGCATGCTGTCCCTGTGATACATTTCACATCATTGTACACATTCATCCTGGTTGTTGGGTGCCATTGTTGGCATGGAATGTGAGTTAGTGAGCTGACACCTACAGTCTACACATGTTGTTTTGGTTGGTGTGTCTATTTTCGAGATGTGTGCATGCTTGGTGATGGTCACTTCTGCTGTTGTGTCATTGTACGCTGTGTGCATTGTCAGCTCCCATGTGTGGTGCTTGTCTGCACATAGCCGAGAGTGTTATGTTTTCACAGCACTGTTTGCCTCAACACATCTCTGTATGTATGGGACACAACCACTATTTTCCCCCAGAAGTGTTTGATGTGTTGGGAGCAGGGATCATACATGCTGTTAGTTATTTGCAGCTTTGACCATGATGACACTTACCTTTTGGTCACTGTGTTGAGGGGGGTTTGGTCCCCATCACCACAATGCTCCACATCTGCTGCATTTTGTGAGCGCCCACTTGACTTCTGTTCTGAGGGGGTGTTCTTTTTACATTGCCACAGTGCTATGGTGATGCTTGCCTTGTGTATGTCACACTCATGTGTTGGTCACACATGTGCTCTTACTTACATTGTATGCTCGTAGCCATATTCACTGTTGTGGGCATTTGTCACAGACTACACACTATTGTCATGTTGTCGTGGGGAATGTATTTTGCGGACATACCTGATGTTTGCGTATGCTGGATGTGTTGCGCATCACCCATCCTATGGCTGGGGGTGGCAGGGGTGATGGGCAACAGGTCCCCTATGAGTGGGGGTGGCAGGGGGGATGGGCAACAGGCCCCCAATGGCTGGGGGGGCATGGGTGATGGGCAACAGGTTCCCTATGAGTGGGGGTGGCAGGGGTGATGGGAAACATAAGCCCTGTGAGTGGGGGTGGCAGGGGTGATGGGTAACCGGTCCCCTGTGAGTGGGGGTGGCAGGGGTGATGGGAAACATAAGCCCTGTGAGGGGGGTGGCAGGGGTGATGGGAAACATATGCCCTGTGAGTGGGGGTGGCAGGGGTGATGGGAAACAGGTCCCCTGTGAGTGGGTCTGGCAGGGGTGATGGGAAACATAAGCCCTGTGAGTGGGGTGGCAGGGGTGATGGGAAACATAAGCCCTGTGAGTGGAGGTGGCAGGGGTGATGGGCAACGGGTCCCCTGTGAGTGGGGGTGGCAGGAGTGATGGGAAACATAAGCCTTGTGAGTGGGGCTGGCAGGGGTGATGGGCAACATAAGCCCTGTGAGTGGGGGCGGCAGGGGTGATGGGCAACAGGTCCCCTGTGAATGGGGGCGGCAGGGTTGATGGGAAACATAAGCCCTGTGAGTGGGGGTGGCAGGGCTGATGGGCAACATAAGCACTGTGAGTGGGGGTGGCAGGGGTGATGGGCAACAGGCCCCCTATGGGTGGAGGTGTTAGTGGTGCGGGCCATGCAACTCCTATGGTGGGCTGTTGTTAGTGGCCAGGATATGTATCCCCTGTGTGTGTGTGCCATTTTGCGGGTACGTGTCATTTGTTTATGTGGTAGGTGTCTGACTTACCGTCTGCGCCGTCGGCATCGGTCCCTGATCCGGTCATCGATGTAGAGTACTGGTATGACCTGCGCGATGGGATTCATGATGTGTTCGTGTCGTACACGCTGCTTGTTGCTCCATCTCGTACCCACTGCAAGCTGTTCCGTCTCGTAGCCGTGTATTGATTTGTGGCGCGAATCGTAGCTGATATGCTTGTTTTCCGGATGCTGTGATGTGCTGTACGTGATGACCCGTCTGGCGCATAGGAAGTACGCATCGTACTTGTCATGCCGGAAACTGCTATGGATACTGCTTCCGGGCGACACGGTTCCTCTTTGGGAGTTACGGCTCGGACGGAGAATGGGTCTTAATTCACAGCCTACGTGTCGGTCGTGTTTTTGGCAGTTATACGCATCGTACTTCCTATACAGGATGGACCGGCTCCTGGTACGTGCCGGTCGCAGGGTAAGGGTACGGACAGCTGTCCGACCGGCCATTGGAATCGGCCCCATAGTGATGTGTTTGAGCATGTTACAGTGTTCGATTATCTTGGGCTAAAACTAACAAGTACATTTTCTTGAGTGCAACAGATCAGTAAAAGTGTATTAAGACTGCAGTATGAATCCTCAGCCATTCTGAAAATGTTTAAGAACACAATCACAAGAAATGTCTCATCACATTCAAAATTTACAAAGTTAAGAAAATGGGAATGTTTTTGCATGGCTCAGAGGTATGGGGACAGGTTAAAGATACCAGGCTAGAAGTGACAGGAAACAAGTTCTTATAATTAACCCTGGGCGTAGTTCGCGAAGTAGCACTACGCGAAGCTACGCAAAGTGCACTTCGCACTACACGAGCTACGCGTAGCACTTTGCGAACTGCGTAGTACCCTGTTCGCACTGTGCAAGATGCCGTTTTCAATGATTGCACAGTGCGGACAAGCATGCGGCACTGTGCAATCATTGAAAACGGCATATTGCACAGTGCGAGCTGTAGTTTTCTGCTGCTTGAGTAGATTTTTACTCGAGCGGCAGATTTCTCAACACGGACTGGTAGTTTCTCATCGCGAGTGGTCGCGAGCATACGCGACCACTCGCAATGAGAAACCTGACCTCCTGGCGTTGAGAATCTCGCCGGGATGTTTATTTTCCACGCTCGCGATCGGCAACTTGATGTTGCTGATCGCGAACAAGGAAAAAGTCTCGCCGGGATGTCATTTTGCTTGCTCGCGGTCGCCAACTTGATGTTGAGGACCACGAGCAAGCAAAAAATGACCGCTGCACTACGCAATGCTACGCTACGCATGTTTGCACTGTGCTCCGTGCAATTCGCGTAGTGCGAAGTAGCGCAAACTTCGCAAACTAAACAGGCTTACTTATAATCACTTATGAATCTCCCACAGAGTACTCCCCATATTCCATTATTAATGGACTTAGACATGTACCCTATTACATATGCAGTTAAGCTGAGATCTTTATTGTACTGGCATACAATCTAGGTCCAGTGGCTCACTGAGATTATCACATATTGGTGCTCAGTGGATGACTAAGTCTGTTACAAAAAAAATATGTAAGATATATATGTGGGAGTTAGAGATGAGAAATTGCAGCTCTGGTAGATAGAATGTAAGTAATTTTTGGAGCCCTTCCTCGATTGCATAGCATGCCGTATGTCTAGACAACTATTTGTCAAGTTCAGGTATGAAATACTGCCCCAATGTTTTTGCACTAGATGGGGAAAGAAATATTGCTCCTCTGATAGATGTAAGGCCTGCAGAACAGAGTTTGAAATGACTATACACCTGTTCCTTTTTTGTAACGCCAACGTGACCCCTTGAAGGAAATGGATTCTGCCTATATGCTGGCAATTGGGGCCAGACAGTGTACAGAAGCTCTAAGAATTTTAAGAATCTGCACCAAGGGAGCAATTGTTTTTTGTGCAGCAAACTTTCCAACCTCTGTATGGACAATAAGGAGGAAACTTTATTCAGTTAAACAAAATAACCTGGAGGGAGAATAATTAATTGTATTATATTATACTGCAAAATATGGGATAAGGGTAGGAGAATCATAGTGTTCACCGAAATCAAATTGTAAATTGATGAATTGCTAATTGTTTTAAATTCTTATTGGAGGACTGAGTTTTGAATTGCGGCCAACATTGTTTAACTACATTTTTTATGTATTGATATGTTGATTGTTTTAGCTGATGTGTTTTATGGATGTTATATCCGGAAAAAACATTCTTAAGTAATACACATATGACATTTTTAAATTGTTGCTTTTGTAAATTCTATCAGAATATATCTGCAAAATAGGTTTAGCAGAAGTAAAACCTCACACATTAGCTGCTTGTTGGTTAGCTGCTTGTCATCCAACAATTTGGCCAGAAAAATGATCCTATGTGAGGGACATTTAATGTAAAAAGAGGCTTGTTCAGACCAGCCACAACTCATAGGAGCAAGGTATTTTATAACACTGCAACATTGTGAATTTTGGTTAGTCGCATCAGATATAATATTATTTCCCACATCACCATTTGTATAGTCTAAATTCAGTCTTATTGTACAAAAAGTACCTGATTTAGGAAATAATTATTTTCATTTTGCAGTACTTCCAAATGTGAATATATTAAAACAAAGAATGATTAGACAAATGAATGTGCAAATTAAACCTGAATTTGTTTTCTGAAATATGACAAGTAAATCACAACTCAGCTCTAGATTAGGTTGAGATAACTGAAGATATTAATATTAAATCATTAACTTGTGATTCAGGTTATGTCATTTCCATTACCTGACATACCTAATCAACATGACATGAATCAATTAGGGGTCGATTATGATGTTGGTCGGAAAGCTTCTGGCCACAGGTCGGAGGCTTTCTGACTGACATCTCAGGTTTCAATTCCGACCACCTAATAACAATGTAGGCGGTCAGAATTGAAACCGCTGGTCATTCTGGCTGGATTCAAATGACCCGGAATCATAGACGACCAGAAAAGTATCAAGACAACAGATACCAAGTGTAATGGACTAACAGCAAATTTTGCCCATACACCAATGAGGGGAAATAAAGTAAAGCAAATCGAAAACCATTGCCCTCCTAAAGATAAGATTGGACCAAAACAACTTAAAGTTAAAATGATATAGAAATAAATCACAGAAATAGACAAACATCATAGTGACAGAAGGAATTGAAAACTAACTCTATGCTCCCAGACTATGTATCATACCTCAATCAGGGATTGTGACTACAGTAACACCAATCCGGATACCCCAGCACCCTTCATTAGAAAATAAATTATCAAGGGGATATCCTGAAGAAGGTGGTTGGGAATTCACTTACCCACCGAAACGTGCGTCGACATTACGGATATCCAGCTGGCAACACAATCATGAAAAATTAATGAAGGATTGTCAATCATGTCACAATAAAATGTGTATGATTTTCAAAGCTGGACAAAGGATGAATGTGAAGAGTGCATGTGTGAGTATGTTAGGTTAGGCTGTGATGTGATGTGAGATAGTTGTGATGCAAGGTGAATTATAATTTGGGGATATTTCACACATAATATGTACAGAATGTATACCGATTGAAAATACTGACATGTTGAAATGTATATAGCAGCACAGTAAACAGAAAAACAAAAAAATATTTTAAAAAGCTATGTTTTTTGTATTTAAAAGTCGTTTTTAACTTTTGATAAAATGAACTGAATAAATAAGTATGGACTTGAATAAAAAAATTGTTGAAATCATTGTGACAATACAGCAAAGGGGAGCCCAATGAGCTCTTTTTGAAGCCATTAGTGAATTAGACATAGGTCGAGTGGGAGTGCTCTTGTAGCCTTTATATTTGTGTTATCCCCCTTCTCCTAGACCTTAAAATGATAACTAAGGGGTTACCTTTTATATATGTCATGCCCTAACGTAATCCCGTAGGACGGAATTCTACGGTCGGGTTTTCGATGTTGGTTTCCGACAGGCTTTCCATGGCAAGTTTTCTGATATGTAAAGCCTGTCGGAAAGCGGCTTTGGGGGCCCCTAGCATGACACTCATTCCTCCACGGCCTCCGGTTGGGGGCAAGGTGCCTGCCACGTGTTTCAGGATTTGCAGAATCTCACATTTCTCCATGGGAGCTTGTGCTACAGCCGGTTTATGGTCGCAGCACAAGCTCCCATAGAGAAATGAGAGTATGTGACCTCACCATGTGCGGTCCCATTGTAGTGGCGGTGTTAAGATGGCTGATCGGAGGTTGGTCGCTCCCGAGATCACAGCGATGTCACGTCAGCCAGACATGTGTGTGCTGCTTCTGCCCTTTTAGCGCTTGGTTCATTATATGTCATGTAATTGCACCATAAAATCCTCCATGACTTGCGAGTGAAACTAAATTTGGCTCTTATAAATTACAAATTACACATGTTTAATCAGTTATTAAGCTGGCAACTAAGGTAGTATCATAGTCATCAAAACATATGTTTTAGTAAAGATGCTCGGCAATAGCTTAGTGATGGAAAAGTTTGTGAATTTGCATCCAATCAGATGCATGAGCTCTGTTTAATAATAGATGACTGTCACAAAATTGGTAATTCAGCATATTTAAAAATAACAAAAAATCTAGAATGTTAAGCATACATGACTAATACTCCCATTTAAATCTGCTACTCCAATTACAGAAAAGAACATTTTGACTTTCCAACTTTGTATTTATTTACAAATTCTTACTGCCTTTTGTGACATTCCTACATACAAAAAGAGCACATAGAAAGGTCTGAGCATGCTAAATGACATACCATTGACGAATTGTTAATTAATTGTGGCTTTTGAAGTACAACATCTTTTTGGTAGTATGAAACATAATCTTGATGTGTCCATAAAAAGACCTGTTTGAAAACCAAGTCTGTCAGTTCTATTGAAAAACAACAATGTTGATGAGCGAATCTGTGGTAAAAAACAAATATTTTCAAATTCAAAATTGACCTTTTCTAACAAGAAGATGAATCAACAGTAGTCATCAGATTAGCTTTCTAATGATGAGAAAAACAAGCTTCAAAGTGGGTTTTTTAATAAACCACCAGCAATTAATGACATTTTAGAACATCACCAAAGTGAGAGAGGTGTGTGGTCTTGCATGGATGTGGCAGTACTCATTTTGAGAATTTACAAAGCTTTCCTCATATTACTCCTGGGACCCTGCAGCAGTTGTAGGTTTCCAAGCACACATTGGAAATGTTTTTGTGCTCATCCCTGCAGAGGGATGTCTGCATCTGCAAATGCCCAATACCATTGTATTTAAGAAATACCCTTTTTCCTCCAAAATAAAAAAAGTATTTACCATTAAGAAACTTCTTCCCATACTCTCAAGATTGAGGGTATTCCCAACTTTTCAATTAAAACATTACCACTCCTTCAGTTAGATTTACTCCTTCACAGTTTCAAATTATTTAGGGGTAATACAATGAAGATTTGCGAGTGCCAGGTCACTCTTTTGCAAATACTTTGAATGTGTAAATCAAGCCATTTGAGCATACTATTTGGATTTTTTAATGGGACCTGAATCATTTATCAAAGAGGGTAGAGTCAAGACACATTGAGTAAAGCGAATGACAGAGAAACATTACATTTGTCTCTCAATCCTATCTCAATAAGATTTTCATAGGATAATTCAAATGTACTTCAACTGTGAGTAGTTGAACCTTTTACATACCGTAAAAACACTGTGATAATTTGATGCACAACTCCACTGTGAACAAATCATTAGACTAATCGTAATGGTAATGTGTCACTTACAGTAAAACAATATCGTTATTAATATGTTATTCCCTCAGTCACATGATTACGTTAATTTTCAAAGGAATTTATAGACATGCCTAGATGTAGAATCTGCACACATATTGTTGATTGACCTATTTAGATACAATACAATTGATAAAGAACATATTTAATTAGCTCTTTTAACATACTGTCACATCGTTTTTTGGGTACTTTTTAAAATGGATATGTCATTTTATAAACTATAAGTCCACGAACACTTTTGATAAATTACATAGACAAAATTATAAGCATTTTTCTAGTGACTAAGGAGTTCCAAGATAGCACGAGGCCACAGGTGGAGTCTTTTTATTAGTCACAAAACTCAAGGTGAAAATATTCTGCATATAACTCCTTAAAATGACTTGACTAAAACATTCTTCACAGTGTAAGAGAGTATTGAATGTGAGATAATATTTGGGCCTTTTGCTCCTTCCCTCTCTAATACATTTAGACAGCCTGCAGAAATCAGAATTGTTAGCCCACCCAAGAACCAAAATAAATAGTTCCATTTACGGTGAAAGATAGAGGGGCAAACACAAATCTCCTCTAACTTTCACCTGTGAAAGATTTTTTTCCTTGGTGAATCTGCGCTGTTGGTCCCTGTAGACAGCCTAAGAGAATATGCATTCTGTGCATCTTGGGGATGATGAGGTAAATTAGCTCATGTGACCCTCAAGTGCTGTCTCTGTGAGACTTACACTTTGTTTCAGATTCTGGTGGCACACATTATGTTTACCCTGCTGCTCACCACCTTCCTTTCCTCTGAGCTGATTCAAGGCCATAGTGCCCCTGGAGTATCTGATATCTGACGAAATAAGTCACAGGTGCAACTTATTTCAAGTGACTACATGAATCATTTTCATATTACCGGAGCTGTCAGAAAATGCCCATAATCAGAAACTAAACTAATTTCAACGGGTAAACTTTGCAGTAACCCACATATTATGAACACAATATGCAAAATTCCACAACTAAAATCTAATTTAATCTTCATTGATCTTGTGTAATATACCTATAAGATGCACCAAGAAATGTAGCCACTTCAAGGTTGGTGTTTTTTTTTACAACACTGAATACTCTATCATAGCAATGCTTGTTTGAATATGTTAAATATTTTTAAGTACATTTTTATTAGAATGCAGAAACTTGGACCACAACATCCACAAATCCCATGCCCTTGTACATTGTCCTTCCCATGTTTTGTATGTATTACGTTTAAAAAACAATCCTCTAACAGTGTAAAATATTCAGGTTTAGGTGCAATCAACTGAAGTCATAGACTACAGATGAAAACTAAGGGTCTGATTTAGAGTTTGGCAGATGAAATCCACTGTGGTATCCCTTAACATGAATTTTAGGGGGGCACACATTGGGCCACAGATAAAACTGGTGGGACCACCCACAAAACGAAGGTCAATAGCAAAGAGTGTATGTGCGTGTGTGTGTGTATATGTCCGTGAAGATGTGTGTGTATGTGTGTGGGTGGTTGCTTTTGTATGTTAGCTCAAATCGTTACATTTGAAATGTACAACTGACAACTCAGATTTAGCATTTTAAGGAAACAACACTGCTTTAGAATGAAAGGCAGTGGGCTGATTAATGTGGTTAGCAAGGTGCAGTGTCTTTACTTATTCTGTGTCACATCCATGCACTTTCAAGAGTTAAGGGGTTTGGGTGATGACAAATATAACTGGGGCAAGGAGCCCATCTGGCGCCCCTTTAGAGATGCCAGTGGGGATACTCTGTGACAAACATGACAGATATCCCACCCCCATTTAAGAACTGCATTGTGTACTATGGTATTTGTAACATTGCGGATGGTATTTACGTCACATTTGTGATGTATTATCCCAACCGCTAAACTCTAAACCATGCCTTAAAACCTAGATCACTTTTTCACTTGACACAATTCTTCCCCTTTATGTATAACATATCTTGTTGTATGGACATCTGGTAATAGAACACATCCACTGCGAATTCGCCCAGTCACATGATTAACAAATACAACACAAACCAATTTCCAAAAATATAATAAAAATATCATCAAAATGACAAAGATATGTATTTTTAAAGTTCACAATAGCGGCAAAAAGCATTAAGTGCCAACCACTGTCACCTGGTTGTGCCTAATTAGGACAGGGGTAAGGTTTAAGGCTGAATGTGATGGAGGGTGAGTCTGATACAAGGGCCAGGCTCCTCCTGATCAAAAAGTTACCTTTGCACCTAGAAATTTTTCTGGAGCAAAATGTCTTCAAAAGGGCAAGGCAGCAGGCTGTGGCCAAAGTTGGGCTCATCAATGAAGGGGAGCCACAGTTCAAAGTCTCAATGAAGCTGTCAATGAAGGAGGGAAAGCTCAGAGCAGGAAACGTTTTCAGGTTTCGCACCCAAACATCCCTCAATACCAATCGGAGACAGGTGTAAGCTTGGTCCGGTGAAGCTTTCTATGTTTGAACTTAAAAACATTTCTAGAGCTTGGATTTCCTTGTGGGGCAAGGCTGCAGACTGTGGCCTAATCGGGCTCAATATAGGATGCCGGTTGATGGCAGTCTCTCTGAATCAGACGTGCTGCAGCTGAGACGAACGTAGTGTGAGCTGCAGCAAACTCAATGCTAGTGGCAAAGTACATTTGGCTAATCAGCTTGGCAGGTTAGCTATCCATGGTCTCTTTCCGGTTCTGAGGGCAAAATGTTAAAAGAAAACTCTAAGCCCCAGGTTTCAGTAAACTTTAGGAGGAGTACACTTTGACACCGGACAAGGATCCAGGAGCTTAGGGACTGCAATTGGGGTCAAGAATTACTCCAGCAGAGGTCAGCAGCAGGGTCTAGGGCAGGTTGAGCTGAAACTGGTCAGCTATTAATGCAGGAAAAGGCCTCTTGAAGCATTTTGTGTCCATGTAGCCCAAATAGGAGTCTACTTCTTTGTCCTGAGTACATGAGGGTGAGCAGATCCAGACTTCAAGACCCTTCTCAGGTCACAGGCAGCAGGTCCAGTCCTCTTCTCCCTCCACAGGTCCCAAATCGATCTTGGAAGGGTACTGTGGGTAGCATATTTATGCCATTGGGGGGGAAGCTCCTGGTCACTCCCTAACCATTGGGGTAATAGTGCCCTGGGTGACCCTACCCACGTTTGCAGCACTTACCGTGTGTTTTACTGTAATTAATTCTATAATGTCCATCTCTGACTAAAATCAACATGGCAGAAACTGTCTTCCCTTCTTCAGAGCTTCTGTGCTCACATCAGAGGAGTGGCCATGGAAATGAGCATACCTTTATTTGTGGTCACTCAAACTGGGTTCTGGGGGCACCGTCTCTCCCACTGGGCCTGGTGCCTGTCTGGCTATGAGGGCAAAGAAAGGGAACAGGCTCAGGTGTTAGCTACATCTGCCTGTGACAGGATAGGCCCCCAGAGAAACAGAACGCCTTCCAACACCAAAGGCCTTTGTCACAGCTCTGGGTGCAAGTTTGCACCTCATCAGGAGCCCTATGAAGCTTTTGGATGACAGTTGGCAGATCATGCAAATAGGTTTCTAGAAGGTTTATGCAAGCAACAGGAAACTTTTCAAAAAGTACTTGTTCAAAACTATTTATTACAAATCTGTTATAATATAAATAAGTCCATTAATGCCGAGATGTAAATCAAATGAAGATGGTTTATTGATTAAGATTGTAGATGGTAAGATCAGCATATATGAACCCCACCAGGAGCAGCTCCCTTGCTGCTCAGCCCATCCTTCCAACTGACACTCATCCACCAGGCATCCCCAACATTCCATTACATCACATGCACCAACATTCTACAACACATCCACACAGAACACATGCACTCTGGCTGAGCAGCAAGGCAGAGAAGTAGGAAAGATGCATGGCAACGAATACAAGATACCACACATCTTCCCTCTTTACAAATCACAACAAGAAATACATGCTGCTCAACAATATCATAAGCAGAACAGCAAAGAGCATGTAAAGGGAAGAATCAATTAAACAATGGAATGAAGTTGTATAACAGATCACAATAAAGAAAGATAAAAGAGTGAAACAATAAATCAATAATGAATCAATAAAGACATAACACATCTCTTCCCCTTTAACGGAAACAACAATAAGAAAATACAGGATGTAAACCCTGGTTACAATGAGTGAATACAAATAATAAAATTGAAAGCTGGAGAGAACACTAAAAAGACTGATAATGCAGCAAAATTCTGACCAACACAGTAAAGTAAACACACAAAGAGATAACAAAGGACAAAACGTCCAGAATACACCAGTACATACCAGTTGGCCAGACCAGTAAGTAAGGGAATAATGAACGAACGCCAACAAATGAAAAATAAAGTGCAGTATCCAACAAGGCAAAAAAAGTACTTCCAAGAACAGAAACCAAAAAGGACACTGCTGAACACACAGCAAAATTAATAGTGAAAAAATACACACACCTCAAAAGTGCCTAAAATAATCGAGAATGTACCAAACCATGGAAAAAAATCCCAAAACTAAGACAAATCCATCAAATACTATAAAGAAGAATAAGATGCACTAAACAAGGAAAAATGCGCACAAAGAAAAAATGCGACAAAAGTCACATAGCTACAGAGCTATCGCATCACATACCTCTGCCAGAGGTAAATTCCCAACAAAGAAAACTAGAAATAGGTGACTAATGCATCAAAAATCATTTGAAGAGAAAGCAAAGTCACATAGCAAATGCTATAATCACAAACAAAACACATAGAAAAGGGGAACCCCTAAAGAAAAAAATTAGCTAGCTAGCAAAACAAAGCTTAAATTCATCATGTAAGTAACCTAAGTAATAATTCCACGCAAAAATAAA
This sequence comes from Triturus cristatus, assembly GCF_964204655.1. Lineage (NCBI taxonomy): Eukaryota > Metazoa > Chordata > Amphibia > Caudata > Salamandridae > Triturus > Triturus cristatus. The sequence goes on along the minus strand of NC_140593.1, from coordinate 364,322,927 downwards.
TTGCAACAGGTGGAAAGTCACATAGTCAGGGCTATATAAAGCGTACCTCAAAAAGCAAAAATTCATGTAACTAAGCTTGTGAAAACATGCTGTAACATAACGTATCATGGTGACACTGAAAGTCACATAGTCGAATAGACTATAATAAATCACACTTCAAACAGCAAGGAAATCACTTAATAAACACAAAGTACATTAATGTAAATAACATTCATGTGAAAGTAGGTGACATATGAAGTCACATAGTCAAACGACTATCATTAACACTTTAAAGGGAAGAATTCCCAAACAGAACCATGTAGTAGGTGACATATGAAGTCACATAGTCAAACGACTATCATTAAGACTTTAAAGGGAAAAATTCCCAAACAGAACCATGTAGTAGGTGACTAACCCACAAAATATTTAAGCAGAAAATGGAAAGTCACATAATGACTAATCATTATAGAAATAATAAAGTAGAAAGACCAATAAGAATGATAAGGAAAAACACAGTAAGGCATTGTACAGTAGAGAAAGGAATTAAACATTAGCAAAACATTTAAAATAAATGAATATTCACTCCGGTGAGCGACTTCTCACCCGAAGTCCAGGACTGTGGCAGGAAGAAGTGGTGAAGGAAACACAAAGTACTGTAAATCGGGACAAGCAAGTTCCAAAGAAAAGCTTGTGTGAGACGCCAACAAAGTCTCAGGAAGAACTGAAAATCGTAAAGTCCCAAAATACATTGCTGCCTTTGAAAAACTCCTCGATGAACAAAAGTTCGATTAGCTTTAAAGCAAATAAATGAAGAGCACAGTACCGCCTTATAAATTGGTTGTACACCCAATGGCACTGTTCCAAACGACAACAGGAACCATCAGCATGCTCCACGAAGTTGTTGTGAGAACTTGATAAGTGACATCGGCTCGGATTGAATACGAATACAAAACAACCTCAAAATGGCGGCACGTTTTAGACGTGGTTGCAGGGTGGCTCACGGTGCGCTTATGCACCAAAACGTCCAAGGGAAAGCAAAAAGGCAGACCTACGTCACAAAAGGTCTCGAGGAGCTGCGCAAGATAGAGGTAAGAGTGCGCGCTCTACGAGGACTCATGACAGGAATTTTAAAAACAAAACGACGGTTGAAATGACAATGAAATGGCTGTCAATAAAGTTGGTTAAAACTAGAAGAAAAATTACCAAACAGCGTAGTCTCGCCGATGCGCCGATCACCTTTTGACCTGTAATTTTGAAATGTCACTGGAAAGGTCAAAAGCGGCATAATTAAAGACACAAATGGGTCGCGAAAGAACAAATCAGCTTATGGTGCTCCAAATGCTCCTCATGCATGAAAATTACTTCAGATCCAATGCCCAACAAATCCGCCCTCTGCCAGACGACAACACCCGACACTGCCGACTCCTTCAAAATACACCTCACAAACACGAAGGGAAAAGCAGCGATGATGAAGCTCATGTGGGGTCTCGGTGTGTCACGGAACTTAGAAGTAGATAATCACGGCAGGAGAAAGCGAGCTTACAAGCAGGTAGTTGGCAGCAGCGTAAAGGCAGGCAGCAGGAGAATGAAATTACAGCAGGGACTGGCACTCTTAGGAAATGGGCGACCGGTGAAGAGGTCACTGGTGGGGCTCTCAGGGGTGCCAGTATGCTATAATAAATGTTTCAGGAAATTTAGAAATGTTCTTTACCTTGTCTTGGAAATCGTTTTTTGTAGTTTCAAGGGATACTTGCAGTTGGCTTGAAATTTCAAAAGGTTCTTGAATTTGCCTTGTAACTTCTTCAGAATTCAATTTTTGTAATCCATCAGGTACATGTAGGTGATCCCAGATCGTCGCCAAATGTTATAATATAAATAAGTCCATTAATGCCGAGATGTAAATCAAATGAAGATGGTTTATTGATTAAGATTGTAGATGGTAAGATCAGCATATATGAACCCCACCAGGAGCAGCTCCCTTGCTGCTCAGCCCATCCTTCCAACTGACACTCATCCACCAGGCATCCCCAACATTCCATTACATCACATGCACCAACATTCTACAACACATCCACACAGAACACATGCACTCTGGCTGAGCAGCAAGGCAGAGAAGTAGGAAAGATGCATGGCAACGAATACAAGATACCACACAATCCAACTTTACCAATGACTTGGGTTTGTATTAAATATTTAAGAAGCCCAAATAGGAACTCTGTAGCTGCTTCCTAAACCGAAATAGCAATTAAAAATTAACATTGTATCCCAATGCTTTCCTATGGGACGGCTATCACTGCTACAGTAAAAAGCGGTCTGAGGGCTTTTCCACTGTAAGCACATGTTTAACATTAAACCTATATATGTCCTACTTTAAATACTATGCATCCTGCCTCATAGGCATGTAAGGCCACCTTAGGGGTGACTTATTAATATTTAAATGGAGGGATAAGGCCTGTCAAAACGGGTTTTTTTGACAGGTTAAAATTGCAGTTTCAACCTGCACATTACAGGCTACTGTTGACAGGACTGCAGCCATGATTACATTGCCACTAAAGCGAACAGCACAATGAGTGCCGCAACCCATTTGTGACATTTAACTTGAAGGTCCTAGGTACACTGCAGTACCATAAACTAGGGACTTAGAGGTAAGTCAAATATGCCATTCAAGGGCATGCCAATTTCATCATGTTGAAAAGGGGAACACAGGCACTTTACTACTGTTTAGCAGGGGTATCAGGGGTAAAGTGCACAGAGATCTACAGCCATCAAAAACAGCCAAAGTGAAAATCTGTGGTTACACCACCGAAAATATGGTCATTTACAAAACCCCACATGTGAGATGTTATTGGTGGTATCATCTGTTATACTAGAACAGTACAAAGAGTGATATTGTCTTGCCGCGTGTCCTGACAAAAGCATAATGCATGCTGCTTGTAGTGATAACTTGGCAAATCCTGCAGGTGGCATATGTGATGGCTACGTATAAAAGTCCTGCCAAGAACCAGCCCTGTCGTGGTCTCACAAAGAATGTAAGGTATGCCACATGTGACGTCCCTTCTCATGTTGCATGTGATGTCATTTGGTGTGCACTGGGAAGAGTAGAATGTTAATATCCGACCTGTCCTTTCTTTTTTTGAAGTTGGTAGCCGAGCCTTAAACTGGTCAGTAAACTGATATATTTTTGTGCAGTAGGTAAACTCTGTAAGGCATCTTGTTTAAAACAAACAAACCGCTCACAAATAACTTTACATTTAGCATATTGAAATTGCTTTTCGAGACTGGTATCAGAATACTTGAACAGAACGGACAAGAGTAGCATATATTTTTCTGTTGATTGGAATTTGGACAATGAATAACTCATGTAAAATATGTTCGGCTGGTCTCTTTTTTCATATGTCATTCACAGTAATTAAGACAGACTTAAAACAACAGTAGTTGCTTCTATTAAAGGAACAAGTCAATTATTTTTTAAACTATGGGTACTAGGAAACATTTTCTCAGGGGCCAAAAAGTTTGGTCTATGATGTGAATGAAGGACTTATTGATGGCAGCAGGGGGTTGGCAACAAGGGTTGCATGGTGAAGGGGTACTGGTGGGAGGGTGGCATTAAGAAGGGTGTAGGAGAAGTGAAGCATATACATCTAGTGCCTGATTTTCACAATGTGAAACCCGAAAACCTTAGAATAATATAATACCGGCTTCCCCACTTTTCCAAATTGTGTGATCCTAGGCAATGTTTTATTTCAATTTCTTTAATTTATTTTCATTATCACATATAAAAGTATGTCAAAATACATGACTTCAGGATGTGCATCATACAGATCCTACCCCTGTGTTTGATTTAATAAACTATAATGTTGTTCACGTATGGGAACCCAGCCCAAAGCGTGCACATAAAAACTGACTTGCCTCTTAGTTCACTATTAACATTGTTGTCAGACTGATGGGAAGAATTCATGTTTGTATAGTCATGTTTGAAAACTATCCCTTAAAAACAAAACGCTTCTCAGCACACTGAAACAATCTGATGTACTAAGGTGAAATGGTTCTGCATGTTAATGAAGTACACTTTTTGAATTCTAAAGAGACCTTATCATATTTTTGCTGCAAGATATCTTTAGAAATAAAGTTGTTCCAAAAGTTAAGCAGTATAGGATAACTTAGTTACTTATTTTTTTTTACTTCATTTAAGATTTAAATAAAGGTTTGCATGTTGATTTGATATATTTTTTATGTAAGTGTTGAGTTGAGTAAACAACAACCCAGTGCTGCTGTTGACCAGGGGGCCACATGGATAGGTAATGCGACCCCTGAGCTGTACTTTGAGTATCACTGGTTTACACCAATAATTGTAATATTTTTTATAATTCAATGTAATATGATCCTGCATTTTACATAAGATCACTGACAGAAAACAGTCCTGCACACACCAAAGCGTCATTAACTTATCACTTACAAATTTTTGAAATATGGCAGCAGTAATTTTATTTTCAACATGGAGGACCTATATGAATAAATACCAAGAAAAAGAGATAAAGTAAATAGGCTAAAGCTACACGTTAAAAAAGATAAATACCATAAAACAGTGAGACCTAAATAGGATATACATGTGTTGAAATCATAGGACCAGAGATCTCTGTTCTTTTCGTTAAACTATTGAGTTTTTAGGTGGGAAGAATATGGAAAGTAAATATTTATTCTCAATTATCATAACAGGGAAGGGGTTGCTTTGCATAAAAGGAGTTGGCTTGCTACTCCCTGCAGACCTAGGCCGCCCACAACAGACACAGTTTGACTCTGGTCCTCCTACTCAATTTCCAGCCATCAGTCTACGTGATCCAACACCTTGTTCCAAATGGTAAAACACTTTCAGCAGCATGTATTTTTTATCAGACATAAAGAAATTAATTGCTAGTGTTGTTGTCTTGCAAAATGCATTGTTTTCTCTCTTTTCCTTACAACAAACCTCTGCTATTTTCCCAGCAAAGCGTGGCAAATCACAAAACTCTTTTTTTTAAAATAAATAATAAAGTCCTTTTCCTGAAACTTACTCATACAACATGGGTCATTGTGGTCTATTATTTTCATGTGTTTTACAATTTGTTTTAACCAAAGAACTACTTTTAAGCAACTTTTTTTATAATTCTAGATTTATTTATTTATTTATTTATATTTTCATTCCAATGGAACTGACAAAAAGTACAGACAAATTTTAGTCGAGAAGACTTTCATTAATAATCATGTATGTTGCATGAGAAATTGCAAATATGCAGCATAAAGGCCCATCATAATTAGTAAATTTGCATTATAAACAAACTTCAGAATTTATAATCTGAACATAGTTCGTCAAATTTATCAATCTGCATATGCTTGAGCAGTTAGATAAGCGTGTTTGCTGGGGAAAAATTACCAGACAGCACAAGCAACATGTATTGTTTGCATCACTACCAGCTGTGTTCAGACAATTTATATTGTAACCTAAGAGGATTGGCAAAATAAAAAGGTAAAGAACTATTGCTTTGTGCGCCCCTGGGGCACTTTGGTATTACAGAAGGGGTCACAGATGCTTGTGCGTCCCCTACTGTAATAATGATAGCGCTGATGCTCATTTGCATAGGGTGGGGCAAAACGCAAATGAGGGAATCACTTTGCCTTTGAACGTGCGCTGTATTACCGACGTGGTACAAAAGAGGGTGGTGATGGACGGAGCATCAGAACCAATCAAACTCTCACACCCAGTCAACAGATCTGGGTTTGATCCATCACCGTTCTTTAGCCCACTCTGCCACCCCAGTTCAGACATGGCCATATGCAAATCAGTCTGACCCTGTGCCTCATGGAAACAGTCCAGCCCGAACTGCCAAGCCATGCCTTCCCTGGACCGGAAACAAGCTTACTAGGACCGGTTTCTGGCATTTCAGCCTTCTTCAGCCAGGCTTGCTTGAATCCAGTGGCAAAGTGAACAAGGGACTCACGGCTGAGCATACCCTGCCAACTTATGGCGAACAAAGCGGTACAAAAGAGGGTGGTGATGGACGGAGCATCAGAACCAATCAAACTCTCACACCCAGTCAACAGATCGGGGTTTGATCCATCACCGTTCTTTAGCCCACTCTGCCACCCCAGTTCAGACATGGCCATATGCAAATCAGTCTGACCCTGTGCCTCATGGGAACAGTCCAGCCCGAACTGCCAAGCCATGCCTTCCCTGGACCGGAAACAAGCTTCCTAGGACCGGTTTCTGGCATTTCAGCCGTCTTCAGCCAGGCTTGCTTGAATCCAGTGGCAAAGTGAGCAAGGGACTCACCTCTGAGCATACCCTGCCAACTTATGGCAAACAAAGCGGTACAAAAGGGGGTGGTGATGGACGGAGCATCAGAACCAATCAAACACTCCCACCCAGTCAACAGATCTGGGTTTGACCCATCACCGTTCTTTAGCCCACTCTGCCACCCCAGTTCAGACATGGCCATATGCAAATCAGTCTGACCCTGTGCCTCATGGGAGCAGTCCAGCCCGAACTGCCAAGCCATGCCTTCCCTGGACCGGAAACAAGCTTCCTAGGACCGGTTTCTGGCATTTCAGCCGTCTTCAGCCAGGCTTGCTTGAATCCAGTGGCAATGGTCCTAGGAAGCTTGTTTCCGGTCCAGGGAAGGCATGGCTTGGCAGTTCGGGCTGGACTGTTCCATTCCCATGAGGCACAGGGTCAGACTGATTTGCATATGGCCATATCTGAACTGGGGTGGCAGAGTGGGCTAAAGAAAGGTGATGGATCAAACCCAGATCTGTTGACTGGGTGTGAGTGTTTGATTGGTTCTGATGCTCCGTCCATCACCACCCCCTTTTGTACCGCTTTGTTCGCCATAAGTTGGCAGGGTATGCTCAGACGTGAGTCCCTTGCTCACTTTGCCACTGGATTCAAGCAAGCCTGGCTGAAAACGGCTGAAATGCCAGAAACCGGTCCTAGGAAGCTTGTTTCCGGTCCAGGGAAGGCATGGCTTGGCAGTTCGGGCTGGACTGTTCCCATGAGGCACAGGGTCAGACTGATTTGCATATGGTCGTGTCTGAACTGGGGTGGCAGAGTGGGCTAAAGAACGGTGATGGATCAAACCCAGATCTGTTGACTGGGTGGGAGTGTTTGATTGGTTCTGATGCTCCGTCCATCACCACCCCCTTTTGTACCGCTTTGTATTACCGACGTGGGCATGGAGACAAACATGCCTTTAGGAGGCGCACAGAAAGTGCATCACAAAAAGGTGGAGCACTTTCAGTGCACTTCCTAAAGGCATAACTCTGGAGGAAACAAAGGGGGTACCATGAACCCCCCCAAACATCATCCTGCAGGTGGGCGCAGTCACTCATTGTACCCATTTACATGGGGATCTCTCCCCACTTGAAAGTTATTCTGCATTATATGACACACTTTTCCTGTTTTCGCCTGGCATACCTTTTGAAAGGTGTGCCGTGGCACAAAAAAGGAAAGTGTGCTGTATTTATAATACAGCCTCCGGTCTCAGCTATACCAGGAATTTGCACTGGACAAAGAGATGCATGGTATTTGCTATCCAGTGCAAAAAGTGTTTGTGGTGGAAAGATGTCCTTTTCTCAGTGCAAACAGCTTTGCACTGCTTTGTTTCACTTAGCGCCAAATGGGCTTTACGGGAATGGATCAGCGCAAATACCTATAAGATTTGATGCAAAACCTGATTTAATAAGGTAGCCCATCTGGGTTGTGCATCAAAAGCTAATTAATACCTACTTATAACAGATATAAGCAAAGGGAAATAATAATTCATTTGTTGATAAAAATGATGCACTGCATGTGGGATACAGTGCACAGCAGACATCCAATGCTTGAGATCCCTTTGCGTGTATCTCCTTATAGGAATTTCTTGAGCACCAGTGCAAGGAACAACAGCAGCAGCAGGTCATTCTAAGTAGATATGTCTCTGCCCATTGTTTTCCCCCTTGCACAATGCAGTGCAGCACATTTGGTTGCTGCAGTGCATTGCATGAAAAAGTTGCAAACCTGGGCTCTATTATTGTCCTGGGAGAAATATTAACTCTGCACAACTTTACATATTTCTATATCTGTTAAACTGTAATGTTCATGGTTCACAGATGGCAACAAAAATGATAATGTAGTTTTGATATAGAACTATTTTCAAAGAAGGTAAAATGTAAACATTTGCATTAGAATATGCATACCCAATAGATGTAGGCCAAATATACAGCATAATTGTCACTGAATTTAAATGCAAAGAAAAGTTTAATTTTTGGTCCTGATCACAAATCCTTATTCACAGAACACGGATTTGCTTAGTTTTCTAACTGGAAATTACAATTATAAAAGTAGAAATATCCACAAGCATGAAACAGTTTTGTCAGTAGTACGATTACAGACAGGATCAGGAAAAGGGGTAATTAGTAAAATGTCGGTGTGGGTGGGCAGCCATTCAAAATGCTTAAAACACTAATCAAATTGAAGGCATTCATAAACATTTTTTACGGCCATACCAAACTGGAAAAATATGCAAAGTTTCTCACCATATTTTAGACTAAGTGTGACTCCAGGATAGTAAGTGATATGCTTCACCCCCATATTTCATGTTTAAAAAACATGGTTCATGTCTTAGCACACGACTTCCATAGATATTGATACAGATGCACACAGGCACACAACACATGCCAAAACTCGCGTTGCCTGTTATTTATAACTCTTGCATCATTAGATTTATCAGTATCATTTGCATATGGGTGTTTTGTGCATGGCGGGCAATGCAAGATGTGGCATGTGCTGTGTGCTTTTCATTCCATGACTGGTGAACTTCAGTCGTCTTGTGCGTGTGAGAAGAAACCATAAATTAGGGACTGAATTAGAGTATGGCGGATGGGTACTCCATCAAAAATGTAGCAGATGTCTTGTCCACCTTCTTACAAGTGTTTTAGGACACAATGCACTTGTAATAAAGAGGACGGGATAGCCATCACATTTGTGAAGGAATACCTGCCTGCCAAACTCTATATCAGACCCTCAGTTTTTAACTGTGTTTTATTTGTGAATTTGTACATTTTTTCATAATTTACTTTGTGCCATGCACTGTAGGGGTCAGGACTAGGCCATGCACCCAACTCCCTGCGGGTTGGAAAGACTAGCTGCAGGTGGCCAACCCCAACTGAGTGCAGTTTGTGCCTAGGGAACAGCGTGGATTGGAATTAGACATGGCCTTTGGCCAGGACCTGTTTTCAGCTCACTGTGAATTGCCGACCCTCGCCTTTCACAGTAATGTTTGGCTATGGGGCCTCACTGCATCCAACCCGCTGTAGGTGGCCACTCCCGCTTTGCACATACTGCAGCGCATGGACTTTGGCTTGCAGCGTCGGTCCATGCTGGTAACAGTGGTGGGGCGGTGGGACCGCGTGTGGGAGAATTTCAAGGGACGATGATGAGGGAAAATTAACTATTTATTTAATTTTCCCTCTGCATCATCCCTCGAAATCCCCCCGTACGCTGCCCCACTGGCCCACCGCTGTTACCTGCATGGACCGCGGCTGTTGGCACGCCCACTCTCAGTAATTTTTTCCTGTGACTCTCTGTTTCTCTCTTCCTCTACCATACACATCCTCTTTTTTTCTTTTTTTGAAAGAGTCAGGCGAACAGGTTACAGAGGGAGCGGTGAAATAGAAGAAGAAAGGGAGAGGCTTCGCTCCGTCATCTGGATTGCGTGCATCAAAAATGCACCCAATCGGGCAGGGACTGTGTCCATATGATGCTAATGCCTATAACCAGAGCCAAGAGCAGGGGCCCAGTTAGCCTCCTCCGGTCTCTGATGGGCGTGGATGGGCCCGGGCATGGGTCACGCCATGGCAGGTTATTGGGTGCATTTCAGCACTCGGCGCGGGGAAACTGGCCACTGATCCCACCTCCTCATAACAAACAGCAAGCTTGTGGGACTGAGTCCCTGAGGGAGTGGAGTCCCTGAGGGAGTGCACCAGATTCACCAGAAATCCCCCCAGTCATAAATGAGTGCATGGGGCAGGAAGCCCTCCCTGTCTTCCACGCTTCCACAGCAAATACCTGTATGTTAAGCAACTGCAGGCAGCGATGCAGCAGGGCCTCTCACCCACGGTGAAGCCTCTGAACTCTGGGCCGAGCATGTAAGCTTGTTCTGGCCATGATCACAGTCTACTCTTCACTCTTAAGGGATCAGATCAGCACTTTCCTGAGGCCCATATGGCCTGTGATCATCGTAAGCTCCTGACTTCGGCGCTGCCTCAGGGCACCCGCCAGGAGGTCTCTAGCCGACTCTCTGGCAGCCGCAGCCCCCAGCAACACTCAAGTGGGGCAGAATGGGCGAAAACACTGTGGTCTCTGCAACAGATACACACAATTTCTCATTTTCCTCCATACTTGGATAAAAAATAGTTTGGGACATACACTTTGTTCTCTTCTTAATATAAAAGCAAGCACCCTGTGGAGCATAACTCATAGATGATACCTCTAAAGCCCATATCTCTGACACTCTTCTGAATTAAAAAGTTACTTTTAACATCAAATCCTTCAAGGACAGGAATGCATTGTCACTCCAGGAGGAAAACTCCTTCAGAGCTTCATCAACAGCACATATAGAGGAATACTTCCGACCTGTAGGTACTTTCAACCACACACATTTTATCAATCTTTCACAACATCTAATTGTCCTATATGCAATCCATTCACTAACTCATGTCCCACTAAAATTGCTGACCTACACAAATTACCAGAATTTTATGACCTTTCTCCCAAAAATATTTCAGTTAAATAATTTTGCACGTTCACAACCAGTGTGGAAATGGGATCCAAATCGCATTATGCCGGGTGCCATGATCCTTTGATGAGTTTCGTATCCTTCGACCATAGTCCTGATACCTGCCATACTCTCCTGAAATTATCCATGCCATCAGCTGCATTTACCCATTCTGTAACAAATTAAGACATCCCAATGCTAGGTTCACCAACAACCTCATTCACCCTGTCAGGAGTACAGGATCATAAAATCATTACATCCGGAAACCTGATCTTTCCTCCCTTTCGAAGAGAACCTGCCCAAGGGATTTGTGATAGGATACAGCGAGAATCCGCTGCAATCACTTTTCTAGAAGAAATACTTTTTTTTCTAGCGACCCCTCACCCACCAGGGTTAATCCTAGGTGGCATGCTTCATCATTAGGGTTCATTCCAATCCTCTACGGATTGAGGCATGCTGCGAATAGCATTTACACAGGAGTACTTACTGGTGTAGACTAAGTGAAATAAAGGGGAGTGAAAAAAGGAAAAAATAAAAATACCTAACTAGTGGGCCACTCTTTTATTCCCACCCCTAGTTGGTAAGGTTAAAATCAGGGGTTATTACTCAAAAAATTAGACCATAATGAGTCTGGTTGTCTAAGTAATGGAGAGCCAACATGTTTTGAGCCGTTCCCCTATTGGCTCTTCATCAGGACTCAACGGTTGTATCACTCCTAACCAATCCTATAATAAGGACGCACTCGTGCACACTTAATTCACATGCACAATTTATACATACGGTTTGCTAATGAAATATTTCGTATCTGTAATTACAAAAGGAAAAGCATTAACAACATCGACATGTCAGCCGGGCTGGCAGGTCACAGTAGCTCATCTTGAACCATGCATGTGTAAAACCCGTATATGGTGGGTGTTCATTAGGTCTAACCAGTGTTCACTCATTTGTGTGTAAAATTGTTGCCACACAACGTTGATTGTGCAATAAACACACTTGTGAGACAAGATACAACAGGACATAACATGACACAACATTTAAAATGTGGGAAGTAATTTACTTCATAACGTACTTATATAACGCTATGCTATAGGGTCATGGTTGAAAGCCAGGGTCGAGGGGCCTGTAGTCAAACCCTAATTGAAGAGAAAGGATATGCCGATCAGAAAAAAACTGCTGTTGGTAGTGCAACTTCCATGGTATTAGTTGCAATTGTTTGTGAGCATCCTGAGTTGCAGAAACCCCCGCAACTTACTTCATCAAAGCCGCCTCAGGTCAATGCACCTACTTCTTGCCCTAAGGACCGCATATTAGCGAGTTGTTGCTCCGGTCCCTGTATTTAAACCCACTCGTGTTCGTGCGGCGGGAGAAAAAGTCAGAGTCAAGTAACGTGTAAACACTGCACCACAGAGTGTTAGAAGATGGCGGCCGAAGTTGGCGTCGCATGAGCGCCATGTTGCAAGTATAACTGTGCAAAACAAAAATGGAGAGGCTCCATTTGTGCTTTTTATGGTGCAAAAGCGGATGGATTTTCAAACCGGGGTATATATCTCTAATATATCGCATAGAACAAGTGTTGTGGAACTAATAAGACCTACAAAAGGAACTGGCAGGGCTGGTCATAACCCTACTCTGTACGTAGGTTGATTGAGAGGTGATTTACACAAATTAAAGGCAATGAAGTGACGACTGGTGCATCATTTATAAACCGGAATTTTGTCATAAAGGCACTTGTTGCATAGGTTTCTAGCCCATGTGGGTTGCGGCCCACGTCATACCAGTGCTGGTACAGGTACCCTGATCTGGGTTAGGATTAGGAACACTTATACGAGGACGAGTCCTACTTGTTTTTTGTAGTGGACTTGTACAACCTAGTTACCTTTAAGATGTAGGGGGAAAATTCCATATCAGTGGTTATATCATTGGTAACTGGAAACCTCCTTATCACATAATGTTGTCATCTTATGTATACCTGTGGCATCTCAGTGATACCGTTATTCCTTTCATTTGCACCTAGTGCACCCATCTTATTATGGTAAAAAATGAGCTTAAGCCAGGAGGCCCCAGGGGATGCTATCATTCAGTCACATGGTGTCTGTGCGGAGCTTAACACCCACCGCTTCTCTTTCTCTAGGAGTCTGTGTTACAAATTCGCCCCATAGTATAGGTGTTCCAGGATCACCCACTTCAGGACTTTGGGGGTTTGGTTTTTGTTCCACATAATGAGATGACATTTTTGTGGTGATACGTTGGCATCGGACATTACTGCGGTGTTCACAAATCCTGGTGCTCACTTTCCTCGTGGTCATACCCACGTAGTGTAGGTTGCAGGGGCAAGTGATGAGATACACTACTCCTGTTGTGTTGCAATTTGTTAAATTGCGCAGTTCCCAACTCATTCGGTTTTTTTAAGAACACAGTCTTTGTGATGGTTGTGAGGTGGCAGACACTGCAGTTGCAGTCGGGCAGGTATGGACAAGTATGTCCCTCATATTCCTCCCCCTCCTGTGAGAGAACATCGGTTTCGGGATGTTGAGTTGTCAGCTGTTCAAAATCCGCCAATGTTTGTCAATAATTTTTGAGACCCGATCAGAGGCTATATTGAAGGTAGTGATGCAGGTAGGTCTCTTGTCTTTTCCAATGTTCTGTTTCTGATGTGTCTCCAACAAAGAATCTCTGTGGTTGTTGCTTGCTCGTTTTTTTGCTTTACACACTATCCATCTTGGGTAATACCTTGCCAGTAGTTTATCAGACAGTTTCTCAGCCTGTGTCCAGAAATCTTAGATTTCTGTGCAGTTTCTCATTAACCTAAGGAACTGGCCAAAAGGGAGATTTTCTTTCAAATGCCTTGGATGGAAACTGTCATACAAGGAATCCCAACTTGCATCTGCTCATAGTGTGGGTAAACTTGAGAAAGGTGTCTTGAAAATTGAGCCAAACTTTGAATTCATCAGCTACTGACTCCTCACCCTCCCAAATCAAAAGGATATCGTCTATATACCTTTTCCATCATTTTATGTGTTGGACGAATGGGTTGGTTTCTGCCAGGATTTTATGGGTTTCCGAATGATGTACATATAACCCCACCACACTAGGGGCAAAGGTATTCCCCATGCTGGTTCTGTGTTGCTGGCGGAATAGCATGTATTGAAAACTAAAAATTCTAATGCCAGGTGTCTTGGTGTGTGATATGTCCAGTTGCCTTCAAAAATGACTTCTTCAATGATGTCCAAGGTTTCTTTGTGTGGGAGGCTTGTATACAAACTCTCAACGTTCAAACCTTTTAGAATATTGGTAACAGGATTGAACTGTAGATCCTTGAGATGACATTGGACTGCTTTTGTGTCCCGTAGATATGTGTTTGTACCTTGGATCAGTGGTCGCAAGAAAACATCCGATATATTAGAGATATTAACCCCGGTTTGAAAATCCATCCGCTTTTGCACCATAAATAGCGCAAGTGGAGCCTTTCTGTTTTTCCTTTCCAAAGTTATTCTTGCAACATGGCACTGACGCGATGCCAACTTCGGCGGCCAACTTGTAACACTGTGCAGTGCGGACTTTACATGCTGCCTGACTCTGACTTTTTCTCCCGCCGCACGAACATGAGCGGGTTTAAAGCATGGACCGGAGCAACAACTCGCTAATATGCGGTCCCCAGGGCAAGAAGTAGGTGCATTGACCCGAGGCGGCTTTGATGAAGTAAGTGGTGGGGGGTTTCTGCAACTCAGGATGCTCACAAACAGCTGGCACCCAATACCATGGAAGTTGCACCACCAACAACAGCTTTTTTCTGATCGGCATATCCTTTCTCCCTAATTAGGGCTTGACTACAGACCCCTCGACCCTGGTTTTCGACCATGACGCTATAGCATAGTCTTTCATAAGTACGTTACGAAGTAAATTACTTCCTACATGTTAAATGTTGTGTCGTGTTATGTCCTGTTGTATTTTTTCTCACGAGTGAGTGTATTGCACAATCAATGTTGTGTGGCAACATTTTACACATAAATAAGTGAACACTGGCTAGACTTATGAGCACCCACCATATACGGGTATTACATATACATGGTTCAAGATGAGCTACTGTAACCTGCCAGCCCAGCTGACAGGTCGATGTTTTTAATGCTTTTACTTTTGTAATTACAGATATGGAATACCTCCTTAACAAACCGTATGTATACATAGTGCATGCACATTAAGTGTGCATCGGTGTGTCCTTATTATAAGATTGGTTAGGAGTGGTACACACAGGGCTAGACTCAGATGAATCCTGATGAAGAGCCAATAGGGGAACGGATCGAAACTTGTTACCTATCAATTACTGAGACAACCAGACTCATTATTGTCTAATTTTTTCAGTAATAACCCCTGATTTATTTTAACCTTACCAACTAGGGGGCGGGAATAAAAGAGTGGCCCACTAGTTAGGTATTTTTAATTTTTCCTTTTTCCACTCCCCTTCACGTCACTTAGTCTACACCAGTAAGTGCTCCTGCGTAATCGCTAGTCACAGCACACCTCAATCCGTAGAGGATTGAGATGAACCCCATTGATGAAGTATGCCACCTAGGGGTAACCCTGGTGGGTGAGGGGTCTCTAGAAAACAAGCCTTTTTTCTAGAAAAGCGATTGCAGCGATTCTTGCGGTATCCTATCACAAATCCCTTGGGTAGGTTATCTTCGAAATATTCGATATTTGTGTGTTTTATAACACTTAGGAGGATAAACCTAGCCTCTACCTCTACCTCCCTCCTTTATTTGCCAGTAACTTTCCTCCCTTTCATCAACACTCACTCTATCATAGAGAATAGTGGCAACACATAATTGCGGGTCAATCCCCGCTGTTGCAAAAATGCATTTACTGCACTCGGTTCTGGATCCAGTTTCCAAATGCACAACCTTGGAAGCTGAGCATTCAGTCTCCTCGCATATCATTAGCAACCAACTCAATAGGGTAAGCATTGGTGCAGTGAAAAGAGAGGGTTACTGTGTCCATGGTGAGCCATGAAAGAGCCCTCCACAGAAGAAGTTCTTGTTCCTCAGAGGAATTGCATTTGAGAGTTTGGGGGTCAAAGGATATGAGACGATGTGTACATTTTTGTTTATTTGTGTGTGTTTGTGTGATATTTTCTCCTTAATGCTGCCCATAATCCTGAGGGCACCTGAAAGGGTCATTGAGATGGCTCTGGGCATATGATATCTGGAAGATGTGTTTGAGTGCCAAGTGAAGAAGTCGGAAGGTGAGTTGACAGTGTTTAAGTGGTAATTGACCATGTCTGAAGGTGAGATGAGATTGAGTGAAGAGATCAAAGGGAGTTTGAAGTCCAGCTGTGTGTTTCTGAGGGCATGACAATTGTTTTTAGGCTTAGTTGTCGGTACCTTTGGTGTTCTGAAGGTCTGTAATTGCTGAATGAAGGACCTGAATGTGATCTCAAAGGGTCTAGTGTTCAGCTATTCTACACTAATAGTCAAGTGAGAGTGTTTGTGTGCCATATCTGGAACTGATGCCGGATAAGAGTTTCTAAGGACAATCTAAGAGGGTCTGAGGGATGGTTTGGGGTGTATGTGAGCTACTAGAGGGTGTAAAAGTACCAGATGAAGATCTCTAAGACTGAGCACAGGGTAGCGTATTGCATGCTTATGGTCACCGAAGACTTGCTGAGGCAAATCTGACTGTGGCTTAAGTCTGTGAAGTTCAGCTGGTGGCATCTGAGTTCCTGCTAATGGTCTGTAAGAGTAGATGAGAGACTGTGAGGGATGCGTGGAGGTATTCGCAGGCAGTTGTGATGTCTTAGAGCTCAATTTAGAGTATGGCAGATGGATACTCAGTCACAAATGTGACAGATATCTATCCATCTTACTAGAATTGCATTATGCACTTATGGCGAACAGGTTATCTGTCATGTTTATGATGATGTACCAGTACTCCAAACTCTAAATCAGGCACTAAGTGCCTGCTGATGGTGCCTGAAGACTGATGTAGGGTGTTTGAGAGAAAAACTTCAAACTGTGTTACAAAGACTCTAAATTCATGAATCATTTGTAGAATAGGAACGGAAGACATTGTATTAATCCTGAAGATTTTAACTACCACCATTCTAATCTGCCGAAGTTGGGGGTGGGAGAAGAAGGGAAAACAATAACCTATTTTATTATCACTTATTATTAGCAACTAATAATATGTAACCAGGGATTCACAGAATCTTTGCAATTAGCATATCATTTTATTAGGTTTCTCAGTGACAGTAATTAAAACCATAATAAAACGAATCAGCATGTTAATATTAGTCTACTCAGAAGTTAATTTTAAAATCGCTATCCTCACACTTTTGACAGTGGATGAATATTGGCTGTCTGTTTTCCTGAAACAACTTAAAAGGAGGCAGAAGGTTTCCATTTTATAGAGGAAATGCACATGCAAGACATTTTGTAAAGTACTCATAGTATTTGTAAGAATTACAGGAAGTTCTCGAGAGTAGAACTTTGCAACTTTGAACACATCTACTACCTTATTGTGAACTTAGAATTCACAAAGAATTGCTGGGAGTTGGGCACGGTTGCAAATTCACTGTAGCATTATTATTTTGTGAATTACACAACAAACAAGAATTGGCAAAAACAAATAGGTCTTTTCTCAGCATTCCGGTGTAATGGTTCTTTTTTAAAGATTTGTTATTGCAAAAAATGGGGCCACAAGAATAAAAACCTAATAAAATAAAATGTGGCTACCTAAACATGGCCACGTTATGCTTCTATTAAAAATTATAAATTTAGAAATTAGTCACTGACGTGGTCATTTTATTTGTGCTTTTTTTAAATATACAGACCTCTCAGGTGTGCCATGTGTTCTATTATTATTTGTGAAGGAGGCAAGAATCAATCACCAGCTAGCCAAGCACCTATATCACAGCCAGCTTTAATATTACAATGTTCCCTAACCACTTTATAACTTTAAATAGGAGACAGAAAACAAATCACCATCTAACAGGGTATCCAAAGTACAGGTGAAATAAATAGTCTCTATTTAAAGTTAATATAAAAAAATAACTAAAATGAAAAACCATGCTTGGATCCAGGTTTATCACTGAAGAGAAATGAACAATTTTTGGGGAATATTAGGAATGCGCACAGGCTTTGTGCAGTCACTAAAAGTGAGGGGAGCCAGTAGACAAAGTTGGCTGATCCATTGTCCCATGTAGTTAATTTTCTTGGATGGAATCAAAATGGAAATGAAAATTTGACAGATCAATGGTTGGAGCTTGTTGACCAAAAGCCTCTTTAAGTATTTATTTATGCATTTTTGTTTGGAGAATAGTAGTAGTCTGGTGAGACAGCTAAAGCTGTCTCAAAGGCCAGACCTAAGAAGTCTGAATACTCTTAAGCACTTGTAGTTTAAACAGTGCACACCTAGTGGTAAAGATCATTTGCACATTAAAACGTTTGTTTTGATCAGATTAAAAATATTCCCTTCCTCTGCACCTCCACAGTTTTTTGGGTCTTCCCCTCTGTTTCCCAACCCAAATATGCATTTATGCCTTCCCTTGACAAGAGTCAATTTTGGTGTGTTTTAAGTATGGAAAAATGTGTGGAAAGATTTGTTGATACCATGGAGTTTTCACCTACAATTTCTGACCTTCCCGTCCAGAAATACCTACTGGCTGCCACTTTATGGAGATGCACTCTGCATCTCCTAAAGAGAACCATTCTGAGGTAATATTACAAGGAAGGAAATAATGTTGCAAGCGTAAATCAATTTTTGGGGCTAATAAAGTGAACCTGCACTCGTGAATGCAGTTATTTTTGCACCCAAGTTAGACTTTGTGCGCAAACATCTTTCATAATTGAGCCTTGTGACACTTTGATTGACACACAGGTAGCATAGGCCTAACTCCTTTATTTACCTAGGCTAGGCTAAGAACATGAAAGGCACAAGAAATCACTAGAAACGGCACGAGGCTATGGAAACAAGGAAGATTCTCAATAAATACTTGTGAATCGCATGGCATACAAATTTCAACGTTGTTATGCCTTTCTATGAAAAGTGCCTCCATGCCAACCGAAAAATGACAGGACTGATATTTACAATAATTTGAAAGTCACTTTTGGAAAGGTTCATTTTGTGAGACCTTATTTTTCTAAAGCCACAGCAGTGCAACTACCAGTTAGAGTCAATGCGATGAATATGACCTGCCACAAACACAGGGCGCATGCAGGCAGGCTTTGTGTTTTAAAAGGTCTTAATATATAAAAGGAATACAGACGCAGGTCATTTCAAGCCTGGAGAGCGTGCATTTTTGTCTTTTTAAAAGCATCTAATTTTAGATCTATTAAAACTTTTCTAAACCATAAGAAGTTAGTTGTATGCTTAAATATGTAGCGTGGAGGGCTGGTGAGTGCTCACGGTTAAGATCTATATCAATGGAAAAAGGAGAGGAGCTATGTTAAAATCTGAGAAAATGGCCGACTTAATGAAACAAGCAAATACAAAGACATAGGGGCAGATTTACACGCCCCTTGCGTCACTTTTGCGTCATTTTTAACATGGGAAAAGTGACGTAAGGGTGGCGCAGGGGGCTTGTAAATAAGCCCCATAATGTGCAGCTTTTAAAAGAAAGCGAAAAGGTAGATGCTAACCATACAGTGTCTAGGACAATTGATGCCAAATGGTACCTTAGACCATTGATACCACACTCTATCATGCTATTGGCACACATAGGGGCCTATTCACAAACTGCATTTTGTAGTACATTTTGTCGTACTACAATAGTACTACAAACATATGTGTGGGCGTTCTACCCCTGCTTTCCTGTCCATTTCTGTGCAGTGGTCTCTGCCTCAATTGCAAAAGTGCAAACATAAGTATACATTTTTTAGGGAAATGTGGGAAGGACAGAGAGGAGAGGCTGGTAAATTGGGGGATACTGTAGGGGTTAGGAGAATAGTATACAGGGGTGAAAGGAGATAGGAGAAGTATAAGGAGGGAAGCTATCTACCCCCAAAAGAGTAAGTTCATTGCTACTCAAAAACCGCACTTCCAAAGTTACTAGAAACAAAAAGGGCACACAACAAAAGTAAATGTACTCCAACTCAGAGCTGGATGAAGTCTAGCACCACACATGGCCAAACTTTGGTACAACAACACCAATGCATACAAATCAGTGTAGTCAACAAATAATTATACAAAGGTATTGGCAAATAAAGTCTCATTTAATTATTTTAATAATATCCAAATAAAATATTTGAAACGCTGTTTTTTTCATCTCACCAGATGTCTTCTGAATTGTTATATGCAATTCTCTGTATAATTTTATATGAAGTTACATTTTTTTAATAATTTGTTTTACATAGGATACAAGGTGTATGCTAAATAATTACACCTGGGGAAATGTTTGTATATGTATTTAATTTCCACCTAGAATCAGATCCTACAGAAATAAATAGCAAGGATTACAACATTTGCATCACACCTGTTAATGAAATAAGTGTTTGCTCCCAACTTCACAACCCATCTACAGCTGAAACTCATTTTAACAATATCCAATCACAGCTAGGCTGAGCATAGGGTAAATGAGCTCACATAACAAACAGTTTTAGCTGCATTCTCTATGTTGCAGAGTGTCTTTATAGGACTGGACCTCGCTTGAGAAGGAATTATCTGAGCAGGAGCAGAGTGAGGGTTTACAAGCAAAGTGTTGACATCTTTCAAATGTCTAGGAAACCTGTCATTGGCAGATACTGCTCCTGACCTGATGTGATCCTGGACTTGGTTCTCAGTGAAAGCAGGAGCTGGATTCACCTACAGGCAACTCCCAAGCTATTGCAGCTTATGTCACAATATGCACTCCATGTCCTGACCGCTAGATCTTTCCTGAATATCTTCTTTGACAATATTAGCATCTTACAGGCAATTCAGTTTTGATGCTTGTATAAGGTACTGAAATGCATCAACAAAACAGTACACCAGTTTATCGCTATGCCACAGTCACTGACAGAAAGCGAAGGGCAGCAAAAGAATGTCATGCCTTTGCCCACTTCCCTCCTGTACTAGATGCCATTGACTGCACCCATGTGGCACTTTAGTCACATCATCACAGAGCAACTCACCTTTTCTGCAACAGAAACCACTGGCCCGCCATCGATTTGCAAGCTGTCTGCAATTCCAGGGGCTGCTTCAATGATGTGTATGCTGCCTTTCCTGGAAGCACACACAACAGCTACATTTTCCGACAGTCACCTCTTGCACGTTGCTTGGCTGCCGGGGAGTTTAGTCACATATGGCTTATTGGGAAGAAACAACACCTCACACTGGGACTACATTTTCATCTGAAGGTGGTAACATAATAATCAGTTCAACACAATAGAGATACATTACCCTGACACATACTGCAATTAGGAAGGCATGATGTAGTCCAATTAGAATGGAGGCCCTTTTGTTAAAAATACACATTTCTTTTTTCTAGTTGGTGCGGATATGCTCTCTATGTTGAAAGGGTGATTTAGGAAACGGGTCTCTTCTGTGCATGTCCCAGTCTATATTGGGCACATGGAAACGCCTCACCCTATAGACTACGGCGACTTATTCTGATTCGCTCAAAGTAGGCATCGGGACACAACCTTACCCTGCTTGCCAGTTGCACCAAATGGCTATTCAATCTAAAGTGCTCAGGAAATCGGTTGTGGTCGATAATATGTACGTAAACTAAAGTATGGAAGGACCGATAGTATGGCACCATACAAAAACACTCTAGTGACAGTGAGTTGAAGGTATGGGGCTGTATATGGAGTATAGACATACACCACAGCCCACAATAAGTTATTTGGCGTGGCAGAATGAATCAACACCCCCATGTGTGAGATATGATACCAATGGCAGAAATGGACCATGTGTGGCAGTCGACAGCCGACCACTGATACTCTTGTTCATGGTTCAGCCGTGTCACCAGACATAAAGAGAGTAAGCAAAAGTGTGTGCAAAGACAGTGACTAGGACTTATGGCGGGGGGGGTTGTATGACATAATTTCGACAGACAGAAAATCGACCTACAAATATATCGCAACAAAAATATCGATGTCAAGAATATCGACATCCTATCTACAACATGGTAAGTACAAAAATATCGAAAATTAAATATCGATGTCAAAAATATCGTTATTAAAAATATCGTTTTTCTTTTACTTTAAAAATATATGTAAAATAAACCAAATTATACTTAGAAATTAAATAAACATAATTAAATATATTGTATAATATTTAAAATGTATAATTAATATATATAATGTAATAAAACTTTAATTAAACATATACATATAATATATATTATATATACTTACTTAATAATTAATTTTAATAATAATTTCTATAACGTATAAATTATTAAATGTTTTTAAAAATTACCAATACATCTATACACATAAAACAATAACATTAATAAATATTTAATAATTACATATAGCAAATAATAATCAATATTTTTAATGTGAACAATTTTTATTATTAATGATATATTACAATAGCTAAAATAATACAAAACATATTAAATATCAGACACAATAAAACTACTAGTCCAACTCCAACAAAAACAACAGTAAGGAAAATGTTGGATAGCGTAGGGGTAAAAATTACTATTCCAACTCCAAAGAGTGCAACAGTAGGGAAAGCGTTGGGTAGCGTAGGGTTAAAATTACTATTCCAACTCCAGAGAGTGCAATAGTAGGGAAAGTGTTGGATAGCGTAAGGGTAAAAATTACTATTCCCACTCCAGAGAGTGCAACAGTAGGGAAAACGTTGGATAGCGTAGGGGTAAAAATTACTACTCCAACTCCAAAGAGTGCAAGAGTAGGGAAAGCGTTGGATAGCGTAGGGGTAAAAATTGCTATTCCAACTCCAGAGAGTGCAATAGTAGGGAAAGCGTTGGATAGCGTAAGGGTAAAAATTACTATTCCAACTCCAGAGAGTGCAATAGTAGGGAAAGCGTTGGATAGCGTAGGGGTAAAAAATACTATTCCAACTCCAGAGAGTGCAACAGTAGGGAAAGTGTTGGATAGCGTAGGGAAAAAAATTACTATTCCAACTACAGAGAATGCAACAGTAGGGAAACCACTGGATAGCATAGTGGTAAAAATTACTATTCCCACTCCAGTGAGTGCAACAGTAGGGAAAACATTGCAAAGCATAGGGGTAAAAATTACTATTCCCAAACCAGAGAGTGCAACAGCAGTGAAAACTCTGGATAGCGTAGGGGTACAAATTACTATTCCCACTCCAGTAAGTGAAACAGTAGGGAAAGCGCTGGATAGCGTAGGGGTAAAAATTACAATTCCAACTCCAAAGAGTGCAACTGTAGGGAAAGCGTTGGATAGCGTAGGGGTAAAAATTACTATTCCAACTCCAGAGAGTGCAATAGTAGGGAAAGCGTTGGATAGCGTAGGGGTAAAAATTACTATTCCCACTCCAGAGAGTGCAACAGCAGTGAAAACGCTGGATAGCGTAGGGGTACAAATTACTATTCCAACTCCAAAGAGTGCAACAGTAGGGAAAGCGTTGGATAGCGTAGGGGTAAAAAATACTATTCCAACTCCAGAGAGTGCAACAGTAGTGAAAACGCTGGATAGCATAGGGGTAAAAATTACTATTCCCACTCCAGTGAGTCCAACAGTAGGGAAAGCGTTGGATAGCGTAGGGGTAAAAATTACTATTCCAACTCCAATGAGTGCAACAGTAGGGAAAGTGTTGGATAGCGTAGGGGTACAAATTACTATTCCAACTCCAGAGAGTGCAACAGTAGTGAAAACGCTGGATAGCGTAGGGGTACAAATTACTATTCCCACTCCAGTAAGTGAAACAGTAGGGAAAGCGCTGGATAGCGTAGGGGTAAAAATTACTATTCCCACTCCAGTGAGTCCAACAGTAGGGAAAGCGTTGGATAGCGTAGGGGTAAAAATTACTATTCCAACTCCAGAGAGTGCAATAGTAGGGAAAGCGTTGGATAGCGAAGGGGTAAAAATTACTATTCCCACTCCAGATAGTAAAACAGTTGGGAAAGCACTGGATAGCATAGGGATTCTATAAACATAATAACCAATTAAATAATTAGTTATAAAAAAATAGCATATTAATAATTAATTTACAAAATAATAATTATTAAACACCAATTATTTAAAATAAATATTTATATAAATAACTTTAAATTACATCCCACACTATTCCCCTTTAACACACAACACACTACACATACAATCAATCAATCAATCAATCATGGAATTTATATCGCGCACTACTCACCCGGAAGGGTCTCAAGGCGCTTGGGGGAGGGGGTCCGCTACTGCTCGAACAGCCAGGTCTTGAGCTGTTTCCTGAAGGCGAGGTGGTCCTGGGTCAGCCGCAGGTGGACGGGCAGGGAGATCCATGTCTTAGCCGCCAGGTAGGAGAAGGATCTTCCTCCGGCGGTGGCTCTCTGGATGCGAGGCACGACGGCGAGGGCGAGGTTCGCGGATCGTAGTTGTCGGGTGGGCGTGTAGAAGGTCAGGCGGTCGTTGAGGTACCTTGGGCCCAGGTCGTGGAGGGATTTGTGTGCGTGGGTGAGGAGTCTGAACGTGATCCTCTTGTTGACAGGGAGCCAGTGCAGGTCTCTCAGGTGGCTCGAGATGTGGCTGCGTCGGGGGGCGTCCAGGATGAGACGGGCGGAGGTGTTCTGGATACGCTGAAGTCTTTTCTGAAGCTTGGCTGTTGTACCGGCGTAGAGGGTGTTTCCGTAGTCTAGTCTGCTGGTGACGAGGGCCTGGGTGACAGTCTTCCTGGTCTCGGTCGGGATCCATCTGAAGATCTTGCGGAGAATGCGGAGGTTGTGGAAGCAAGATGAGGAGACGGCGTTGACTTGTCTGGTCATCGATAGGGAGGAGTCTAGGATGACGCCCAAGTTGCGTGCGTGGTCCGTTGGCTTGGGTGCAGTGCCCAGGGCCGGGGGCCACCAGGAGTCGTCCCATGCGGAGGGCGACGGTCCCAGGATGAGGACTTCTGTCTTGTCCGTGTTCAACTTCAGGCGGCTGATGTTCATCCATTCGGCGACATCTTTCATCCCTTCGTGTAGGTCGGCTTTGGCGGTGTCGGGGTCTCTGGTGAGGGAGATAATCAGCTGGGTGTCATCGGCGTAGGAAATGATGTTGAGGTTGTGTTGGCGTGCGATGGCAGCGAGGGGTTTCATGTAGATGTTGAAGAGAGTGGGGCTGAGCGACGATCCTTGCGGGATGCCGCAGATGACTTCGGTGGCCTCAGAGCGGAACGGAGGGAGGCGTACTCTCTGTGTTCTGCCGGAGAGGTATGAGATGATCCATTCCAGAGCAATCCCCTGGATGCCGGTGTCATTGAGGCGTTGGACTAGGGTGCGGTGGCAGACAGTGTCAAATGCTGCGGAGAGGTCAAGGAGGATGAGTGCCGCTGTTTCACCTTTGTCGAGCAGGGCTCGGATGTCGTCGGTGGCTGCGATGAGGGCGGTCTTGGTGCTGTGGTTGGCTCTGAATCCGGATTGCGATGGGTCGAGGGATCCGTTCGTCTCGAGGAAGGCGGCCAGCTGCTTGTTGACGACCTTCTCGATGACTTTGGCAGGGAATGGAAGGAGCGAGATTGGGCGGAAGTTCTTGAGGTCGGTCGGGTCCGCTGTTGGTTTCTTCAGTAGTGCGCTGAGCTCGGCGTGCTTCCAGCTCTCCGGGAAGGTGGCTGTGTCGAAGGAGGCGTTGATGATGTCTCGGAGGTGGGGTGCGATGGTAGAGGCGGGCTTGTTGAAGACATGGTGAGGGCATGGGTCGGTCGGAGATCCAGAGTGGATGGTGTTCATCATGCTTCTCGTGTCTTCGGGGGTCACTTTGGTCCATGTCTGGAGGATAGCGGCGGGGTGCGTAGGTTCGGTCGATGGGTGCGGGGGTGGAGCGCCGAAACTGTTGTGGATGTCGGCGCTCTTGCGGCGAGGGAGTCGCAGAGGTCCTGCGAGGGAGTGATGTCGTTGTTGCCGGTGCTGGGGTTGGAGAACTCCTTGACGATGTTGAAGAGCTCCTTGCTGTCATGGGCGTTCTTGTCCAGTCGTTCCTTCAAAGATTTCTTCTTGGTGGTGTGGATGAGCTGGTGATGTCTGCGGGTGGCAAGTTTGAGGGCGGTCATGTTGTCGGTGGTCTTGTCGAGGAGCCAGGCCTTCTCGAGGGTGCGGCAGGCCTTCATGGAGTCCTTGAGTTTGTCGGTGAACCAGGGGGCCTTCTTGCTTCTGAGCCTGGTGAGTGGGTTCTTCAGTGGGGCGAGGTCGTTGGCACAGGAGGTCAGCCATTGCGTGAGGTCGAGGGCTGCTGTGTTAGGGTCCGTTGTCCTGACCGGTGGGTTCTGGCTGAGGGACGTGGTGAGCTGGTCGACGGTGATCTTGCTCCAGTTTCTGTGGGGAACCTGCTTCGGGTGGTGGTGGACCGTGTTCTTCTTGAAGCTGAAGTGGATGCAGCTGTGGTCAGTCCAGTGGAGTCCGGTGCAGTGGCTGAAGGTGACGTGCTTGCTGGATGAGAAGAGGGGGTCGAGCGTGTGGCCGGCGTAGTGGGTGGGGGTGTTGACCAGTTGCTGGAGTCCGAGGTTGGCGAGGTTGTCCAGCAGGGTGGTCGTGTTGCGGTCGTTGTGGTTCTCCAGGTGGAAGTTGAGGTCCCCGAGGAGGATGTAGTCGGCGGAGGGGAGGGCGTGAGGGCTGATGAAGTCCGTGATGTCTTCGCAGAACTGTGCGCGTGGTCCCGGGGGTCTGTAGATGAGGGTGCCTCTGAGGGTAGTCTTGGGGTCGGTGTGGATCTGGAAGTGCAGGTATTCGGCGGTGTTGAATGCGTCGGTGGAGTCAGTCGAGATGCGAATGGTGCTTTTGTGAGCGATGGCGATGCCCCCTCCGGTCTGGTTGTTGCGATCCCTCCTGATGATCTTGTAGCCATCCGGGATGGCTATGGCGATGTCGGGGGCTGAGGAGTCGTTCATCCAGGTTTCCGTGAGGAAGGCGACATCTGGAGATGCGGTGTCGAGGAGGTTCCAGAGTTCCACGGCGTGTCTGTGGACGGAGCGGGTGTTGATCAGGATGCACTTGAGGTGGTTGCTGTTGTCCGTCTTGGTGGGCGTGGTGCCTGTTCGGAGGCAGGAGAAGTTGCAGGATGGGCAGACGAAGGCTCCATGGGTGCGTCGCGGGGACGCTCGGTAGCATCCGGGGGCTCGGGCGGTTTTGAGTGCGATGAGCGTAGCGAAGTCGTAGGTCCTGCGGGGGGGCTGGCGGGCGCGGTGGCCAGGGGGTCTGGCGCTGGGTGCGGTCCAGGCGCGGACAGGCGCAGACAGGCTTACCTTTGGCGCACCTTCGGCGCTCAATCGGCGCTCCTGCTGCGCGCGTCCGCTGCGCGGTCGCTCAGGGGGCATCATAAATAAGGAGCCGGGAGGGAAGGTCAGCTGGGAGGCGGGAGCGGGTTGTCCAATGGGCAGTGAGGGGAGGCGGGACTGCAGGCGGAGGCGGGAGCAGGAAGGAGGAGAGCGGGTCAGCGGCGGCAGAAACGGCGGGAAAAACGGAGCTGAAGTGACCGGGGCAGCGTCGGAGGTCAGCGGGCGAGGAGGGGCAGCAGCGGCAGGAAAGCGACAGGCGGAACCTGAGAAGCAGCAGGCAGCAGGCAGGAGGCGGCGGCGGCGTGAACCAGGTAAGTGGCGTCAGGCGGTAGTTACAGGGTGGGCAGGTGCCAGGCAGCGACAGGTAGGAAGAGCAGTGGAGAGGAGCGACCGGCTGTGGGGGCACAGGGGTCACAAAATACACAATACATTTAAATATCAGTTTATCTATTATTTACAATTAATAATACATTCTTTATAATTAATATACTTATTATTTACTAATTTATACATATTAACTACCAAATTACAATTCACTAATTAATTCTTAATTAACAATACATTAATTAGCAATAACAACAAATAACATGAAATAATAAATTATTTATATTTACTATATTTAACGTACTAATAACAATTAATTACCAATTAATAATTAATTAACAATTAATTATTATTAATTACAAATAAATAAAAATTATCAGTAATTATTTGAATTTAATTACATCCCACCCTATTCCCCTATAAACCCACAACCCACTACACATAAAAATTCACATAATTAATTTAATCATCAATTAATCACTCAATAAAATTAAATCACCAATTAATTAGTAATTAACAATTAATTATTTAACAATACCAATAAATAAATATTAATATTAAACTAATTATAACTTATATAATTAACCAATTAATAAAATTAATTTACATTTAATAATTAATTAACAATTAATTAATCAATTAATATATTTAATTTACAATTAGTAATTAATTAACAATTAATTAATCATAAATACCAATTAAACAATACACATTAATTAATTAATTATAATTAAATTACTTCCCACCCTATTCCCCTATAAACCCACAACCCGCTCTGATACTAAAACGCTAAATTATATTTTAAATAATTATTAATCTCTAAACATTTATTTTTAAATGTATTAAAATACATTACAATAATCTTTAACATACAAATAAAATACATATTAAAATACATTACACTAATAAAATATCGATATTATTGACATCGAAATTTTTGATTACGATATTACTTACATCTATATTAATGACTTCGATATTATTAACTTCGATAATACTTACCTTGGGGTCGATATTCTGTCCATCGATATTCTTGACTTCGATATTCTTTACCTACGATATTAACAACTCGATATACTTGTAGGTCGAAATTTAAAACTCCATATTTAGACTAACCACCGGCAGGGGGGCACAAAGCCCAGATGGATCCAGGGTTTTTTTTGGGGGGTGGTGATACCCGGGCGTTAGATGTGTGTACGGCGTACAGGCCCCCCTCGTGTAGTACACAAGGGAAATGGGCAAAGATGGTACTGAGTGTACCAAAATGGATGCCCCGTCCTCCTAGAGATTGTTCAAAGAATTCCAGGGGATATCTTCATTGAGTCCACAGATATGGCTGCAAACTCTATAAATCAATTTCTGCTCCCTCAGGAACAGGATGTTCTCCCAATTATGGGCCGTTTGGCTTGTCCAGAACTGTCCAAAATAATTAGATTCATGTATGTTTCTTCGCTCTGAAATGCGAAGTCAGGCGTGTCGTTGTCCTCTGGCACTTAATGGTGGATGTATGTTCCATTATTCTGATTTTCACTTTTCGAGTTGTCATCCTAATATAGATTAAGCCACATGGGTATTTAATCGTGTAGATGACATTGTTGGAATTACAGTTGGTATGTCTGTGTTGTTCCCATGGGTAGGTCAAGCCCACGTCCACCGTCTTTGTATTGGCCGTCAGATCGTACACGACCCACACTTCGTGTAGCCCATGAAGGGGTAGGGGAGTTCCCACATGTTCCCCTGATTCGGCCTAACCCTGAGTCTTTCGGGTATATTCTTGGGTCTGGTATGTACCAGGAGGTCCCTTATGTTGTGGCTCCATTGGGATAAAAACACGGGTTTCTCTAAGTGAAGGCCACTTGAGTTTAGAATCCTCCAGTTACCTAGTATGATCCTTTTGATACTATTGGAGGTGGTATTGAAGGTAGTCATGCAGATAGCTTTGCTGGTTGATGGTTTTTCCACTGACTCCAGAATTGCTTCACAATTGCAGTTGGTAACCCTTTTCTCAGCTCTCCTAATAATCTTTTGTGGGTAATTCCTCTTCACTAGCTTATCCGTCAGTACATCAGCTTCGGTTGTGAAGTCTCATGTATTGGAACAGTTCCTCCAGAGGCGCAAGAATTGACCCACAGGAAGATTATCCCTTAGTGACTTCGGGTGGAAACTGTCAGATAGGAGGAGGCTGTTCCTATCGGTGGGTTTATGGAACATGCATGTTTGTAGGCGCCCCTCCCTGGTGAAAATCACAAGATCCAGAAAGGGCAGGCTCTCCGTTGGGATGGTCAATGTGAAGTGTAGGAGGAGGTTCTGGTTGTTCAGCCAGTTAAGAAAGTAATCGACGGACTGGGCGTCTCCCTCCCAAATAAGAACCCCGTCGTCAATGTAGCGCCTCCACATTTTCACATTCACCCTTCATGGACTGGTAGGGGAGTAGATGAACTGATCTTCAAAATTGACCCTGAGGTCAATTGGGGAAGTCCAGGGAATGAGCTCTCAGGATCTCTGGGGCTTAGTTGGGGTGGTCCGCATGCTCTGAGAAATTGTCACTGAGCAGCTTCAAACTTTATGTTGACTCATGATCTCATCAAAAGCAACTCATTTCTTTTCTGCCTCCCCAACCCACTCCACCTCCTGTTGTTCTGCCTCCAGGTTTGTCTGTGATCACTGTTTGTCCTGCTATCCTTCTGTTTCAATCTCCCAGGGCCAACCATTTGGGTGCCAATTACGATCCGGTAAAAAATTTCCCCGTACGACTCGTATCCGGTCTTTTTACCGTACGAATCGTACAAGTGCCGTACAAACTGCCAATTACGATTCGCATGGGAAAAAGACCATACGAATCGCATTGGGAATAATTCCCCACACGTCCTCGTGTCGGAAAATGTGTCCGACACGTCCTCGGACGAATCACCGTACAAATGTGAAAAGTGAAGTCCGACCGCGGAATCACGATCCATCCGGTGCGTCAGAAGTTACAACCGTATGGAAAAAACACCGTCCGCACCGAACACCCATAGCAACCATGGAGACATGTGCCCGCATACGTGCCCAACACCCCCCCAGCCCCCGTACGTTCGAGTCGTACCCCCGTGTATGTACACCCCCCGTGTATGTACACCCCTCCTGTATGTACACCCCTGTACATGTCGTACCCCCACCCGTGTATGTACACCCGTGTACGTGACATACCCCCGTGTATGTACACCCATGTACGTTCGAGTCGTACCCCCACCCGTGTATGTACACCCGTGTACGTGTCATACCCCCCCTGTATGTACACCCGTGTACGTGTCCTACCCCCCCTGTATGTACACGCCTGTACGTGTCATACCCCATGTATGTACAGCCCTGTACGTGTCGTACCCCCCGTTTATGTACACCCGTGTACGTGTCGTACCCCCGTGTATGTACACCCCTGTACGTGTCGTACCCCCCCCTGTATGTACACCCCTGTACGTGTCGTACCCCCGTGTATGTACACCCCTGTACGTGTCGTACCCCCCGTGTATGTACACCCCTGTACGTGTCGTACCCCCCGTGTATGTACACCCATGTACGTGTCGTACCCCCCCTGTATGTACACCCGTGTACGTGTCGTACCCCCCGTGTATGTACACCCCTGTACGTGTCGTACCCCCCGTGTATGTACACCCGTGTACGTGTCGTACCCCCCGTGTATGTACACCCATGTACGTGTAGTACTCTCCCCCTGTATGTACACCCGTGTACGTGTCGTACCCCCCGTGTATGTACACCCGTGTACGTGTCGTACCCCCGTGTATGTACACCCCTGTATGTGTCGTACCCCCCGTGTATGTACACCCGTGTACGTTAGAGTCGTACCCCCACCCGCGTATGCATGGAGCGTACCCCCACCACAACATTCTAAGTACGGAGCGCACCCCAGGCCCCAACATCACAATCGCATGTACGAGTCGTACCAAGCCACACACAAGGACAGCACTGTACAACAAAATGGCCCATGTACACACCGTACACACGCTAAAAACGCACGTACACAACCAGGACAAACCAAAACCACACAAGAATACACCATTCGAATGGCACAAAGCCACTAAACATGTCCAACAACCACTAAAACAAAACATTCACTGACCTGCAACTGCCAAAATCCAAAACAGAGGCCCAAAACACCACCACTCCTTATAACACACCCACCCAAAGTTCAAACACAGCCACACCCACCAATGGACCAATAAAAAGGGCCCACACACACAAACCATGAGCCTTTGCAACAGACTCACTGCTGCCAGACCCAACAGACAACCTACAGCACCATACTAGAAGCTTTACCACACCTTACACTTGCACACCTTCACACAACCACCTTCACAAACACCCCCTCATCACATTCACACACACACCTGCACAACCACACCCACACACCCACAACCATCCACACACACCCCCCACACCATCCACACCCACACCCCTCACCATGCCCACTAACAAGAATCCAAAGTTCACTAGCCGAGAGTTGGAGGTCCTTGTCGATGAAATCCTCAGAGTCGAGCCACTCCTCTTTGGAACATTGGTCAGACAGACCAGCATTTCAGCAAAAACAGCCATGTGGCAGACCATCGTCGATGCTGTGAATGCTGTTGCGGACACCAGAAGGAACAAGCAGGAATGCCAAGCCAGGTGGTACGATCTGCGGAGGAGGGTCCGAGCCAAGATGACGGATGAAAACAACCAGGCCAACGTCACTGGAGGAGGGCCGTCCCGCAGACCCGTACACTACCATCCCTGGGAGGAGAGGGTGATGGCCATACTGCCGGTGGAGGCAGTCGAAGGATTAGGAGGACTCCGAGACCCGGGTGAGTACCTAAACAACGCACCTCACATGGGGGGAACGTCATCCACAACCAAACTCACAAACAGGCACGCAACCACCCCAAGCTATCGCATGACTCAACCACACTCCATGAACACGCACATGCCACTGGCGCCACCATGCTCCATGCACCCAGCTGGACAATGTCAAGTCACAGGCCACAGAAGACACCAACACATGACACGGTAAGCCGGATGGCGGGAGGGTGGGCCCCAAAAATCACATAGTGCAACTCAGAAGCAGACAACAATGCCCTCTGCCCATATGGCCTAGGTCACAGCCAGACAAACAGTGTGTCCCCACACAGGAAAGACTTGCCAGCAAATGGCGGACGCCTTGCATTAACACATGGGGTGAAGGCACGTTTTTGCACATGACAGCAGCTAATGAACAGCCAACACTGTGAAAGAGTGGCAGCACACACCACCACAGCAGCAGCTACACCCAATCGGGGTGCCTGGAGATCAGAAACAAACTCACAGCAACAATCCAAGGGCCATTCAAAGAACTGCTAACAGAGGGTGCCCAGGAAGCTGGGCTGAGGTGACAGAGGGTGACACACAGAGGGAGGGAGAGGGGGGCAGAGAGGGAGGGAGACACAGGGAGGCGGACAGAGGGAGGAGGCCGACACACAGAGGGAGGGAGAGGGGGACAGAGAGGGAGGGAGACACAGGGAGAC
The DNA here is from genome assembly GCF_964204655.1 of Triturus cristatus. Taxonomy (NCBI): domain Eukaryota; kingdom Metazoa; phylum Chordata; class Amphibia; order Caudata; family Salamandridae; genus Triturus; species Triturus cristatus. The sequence goes on along the minus strand of NC_140593.1, from coordinate 364,289,932 downwards.
GGACAGAGGGAGGAGGCTGACACACAGAGGGAGGGAGAGGGGGACAGAGAGGGAGGGAGACACAGGGAGACGGACAGAGGGAGGAGGCCAACACACAGAGGGAGGGAGAGGGGGACAGAGAGGGAGGGAGACACAGGGAGAGCAAATCAGCCTTGTGGTGTGTGGGAATGTCTGCTCGTCAGCAGGTGGACTGCGTGCATGTAGACAAGAGTGGCCAGTGCCAGCACCCCCCCTCTCCTCCATGGCAAAACACAGGGCCATGTCACAACCTGTGCACGAGCACAACGACAGCTACCTGCATCATTGAAGTGTGTGGAACAACTTCATGTGCCCACGTACAGTGCAACACGGAAGGCGCCAATGCACGGCTCGCCACACCTGCCCACTCCACTGCTGACTGCAGTCACACTTGACGCAGCAAGTAAGACTGTGCCACACATAGTTAAAGTCGCCAAAGCTGTGCCCAAGGGACACACCCATGCCCAAGTGCACTGTGAGTGGAATGCAAGACAGATCCAAATTCCCAGAGGAAATGTTCCAACTTTGAAAGTAATGAAACATGGATGTTGCATGGAACAAAATTAACATTGTCTCTCTCACACACAGATCAACGTCGTGGTTCACCCCCCAACACTGGGGGGGAAGACTCACAGGACCCAGCTCTGCGGGAGGCCGATCCCACCGGCAGCGACGACTCTCACCACTCTGTGGACGACCCCCGACCAACCTGGCCCCTCTGGTGTCCAACGACCTGCAGGACCTGCGTCTGGTACAACGGGGCCAACCACCACCCCTACTCCTGCCACATCCCAGGAGACACCCAGGATCCCTGCCCCACCACCACAAAGCAGCCAGTCTGTCCAGGAGGGACAAAGTTCTCCGGGCACCCAGGAGAAGGCAGGCAACACCGCAAATGCCATCCCTCAGGGGTCCCGGAGACCCGATGTGCCCACAACGGCAGGCCAGGCGCAAGTGGGCAGGGGTGGTGGGAGTGGAGGACGGCGGAGGCGCCAGCCTGACCAGTTGGCTGGGGAACCGGTATATTCCCATGTCAGAAACATCCTGGACACATACCGGCAGGACACCACGGGCATGGCCCAGGTTGTGTCCGTCCTCGAGGGGATCAAGACCCAGCAGGCCCAGCAACATGCGGAGCTACATGCCTGTCTACTGCAACACCAACGGAGGATGGAGGACAGACAGGCTGAGCTCGTGACGGTGTTCACGGGAATTCACAGTACACTCTGTCGGATGGCCGACAACATGGGCAACCCTCCCTGTGCCAGAAGGCATAGAACATCACCACCCACAGGGAGGGATCAGGAGGAGGAGGAAACATCCGATGGAGCATCCCAAACATCGTCACGGCCTGCTTCTGAGGGTCCCCGCATGAGGGCGGGTCGTCCACGGAAAAGACCGTGAGGGTCGGCGCTACAGCACCATCTCCCAGGACACCTGGCCTGGCACCTGGCCCACTGGAGCAACAGCAGCACAGCATCAAAAGACATTCTCTGCCACATGGCCTTGCTGGTCACTGTCTGACCAATGTTGACAAAGACTGTGGCATGGACTCTGAGGATTTCCAATGGCAAGGACACCAACTCCCCTAGTGAACTTTGGATTCCAAACACCCGGAAAGCCCCTCATGTCATACCCCCCCCCCACTAAAATAAAAAGTCACACCATGAAGAGAAGATGCCTGCTGGTTGCATTATTACCTTACATGTGTCTTGTAAAGTCTAAACATGCCTGAGTTCTCTTTTGACTTCAACCATCCACACCCTGGGGCCTGAGTCTGGCACAGGACACACGGGTCACAGTGTATTAGGCAAGACAGACATGGAGCACCATACACACCCGTGATGGGCCCAACCAGCTGAGGGGGTGGCTGCACAACCGTGCCGACAGACATATTGAGTACAGCAACAGTCAAGCGCAGAGGTCAGGGATCATGTCGAGTGTCCTGGGGGGCACCCAGGTATGTGTAGACAGGTGGCAGAACCATGTCCTGCAAGCTTGAGTCCGGTGGATGCAGAGAATGGGGGCCTGGCCAACGTTGGATGCATGGGGATGGCACATGTCACAATACCCACACAGTCATGGACATCATGCACAATACACAGTCTAATCCCACACACACAGCTTGCATCTTGCTACTCGACACATAGACACATAGCCACTATCACGGAAAACCATGCCAGACATGCCGGATGCACCGTGGCAACACACCAGCATTGACTGAGAAGAGGCACCTTGGAGGCATAGGGACACCTTTATTAGTCATGTATTCGTGATTGCAGAGGCAATTCGAAGTACACATGAACAGTTCATGTGGAGTAACATGTGGGTCCAACACTGGCACCCCCCTTCTGCAGCACAAATGCGTGATAGCCATGGAACTGGCACACAAGTGTCGGCTAACAGCTAAACACCCCCAGCTGCTCACGGAGAACCTGCCATACACCATTGATCCGCTGATGTGGAAGTCCCACAGCATGTCAAGCCAATGCAAACCGTATGTGTCCGAGGGCAGTGTTACACACATTGATGCCATCATCACAATCCACTATCCCATCACAGATGACTGTCAACAAGTCTGACCATCTATTCAGGTGTACCCAGCTGCATGTAATATGTACCATGGTGATGCAACATGTCTGCAGAGGAACCAAACATCGACAGGGGCAGTGTGCATACATCGTGAACAACTGCCACACCCAATACACCCCTGATGCATCCCTTACCCTAAGGAGACTTCCAAACATGTCCGTGCCTGTAACGCTGAGTCAGCACACGATGACGTGTCCATGAGGAATAGCAGTGCCACAACAATGCAACCAGCAGACGGCATGCGCAAGTACCTGGGGAAGAGAGACACACAAAAAGTCAGCCACAAAAAGCACAGCCACTTGCATGTGCTTGTACTCGACACATGTATGGATGACAACATGCTAGGTCACAATTATGACTGGTGAAATACAACCATCACTGGCACCATCACTCCAGTGACACACCCACACACACCTCTGACTCACGTGCCATACATGCAGGTGGAGACACACATCGCAACACATGCCACACGGGGACCAATGCGTGCACACTCAGACACTGGTACTCACCACTAAGCAAAGAAGTCGCGTATGAGCCGAGTCCGGATGTCCTCTTGTGGCTCCACATCCTCCACATCACTAGCCCCATTGCCAAGCCCGTTGTCCTCCACGGGTGGATGGTCCTGGTCATCTTGATCCAGGATGAGTGGCACAGCTTTCTCAACTGCCATGTTGTGCAGCATGCAGCAGACCATGAAGATTTTGCAGACCTTCGCCGGGGCATATGGGAGGGCGCCGCCGGTCTTGTGGAGGCATCTGAATCGGCTCTTCAGGAGGCCAAACGTCCTCTCTATCACTCGCCTTGTCCGGCCATGGGCGGTGTTGTAGCGGAGCTGGGCCGGCGTGATGGGGTTGCGGAGAGGTGTGATCAGCCATGGCATGTTGGGATAGCCAGCGTCCCCTACATGGAAAGCACATGGACATAAGCAGGACAGGAGAAACGGTTGTGCTGGAAGTCTACGCAAAATACAGGACAGACAGACTGTACCCACCAACAACACATGCTCGTTCGTTGCTCAGCTGCATCATCATTTCAGGCACCCTGCTACGCCTCATGATGTAGGCATCGTGTGCTGATCCTGGAAAACGAGCACAGACATGAGAAATCACCATGTTGGACAGACACACCACAAGGGCATTGATGGAGTGGTAGTGCTTGCGATTCCGGTACGCTACCTCCTGTGCCTGTGGTGGTACCAAAGCCACATGTGTCCCATCTATGGACCCAATGACATGGGGCATCCCTCCCAGGGCATAGAATCCACGCTTGACCCCAGTCAACATTTCAGGGGTAGGAAAATGGATGAAGTCATCCAGGTGAATCAACATGGCCTCTAAAAAATCATGCAGCACACGGCAGAACATGCCACCAACATGAGCTATGGTATTTTGAAAGTTACCTGTGGCTAGAAAATGTAGGGCTGCCATTACCTTCAGCTTGGGTGTCAGTGCCGTAGGATAGCTGTGCAGCGGTTGCAGGTGTGGTGCCAGTCTCGCCGTCAAATCCAGAATCAACCGTTGGGGGAAGCGGTAGCACCGGATACAGTCATTCTCCCGCATGGCAGCCAAGTCCGGAATTGCTCAGGGAAGAGGCGGCGCTCTGCAGTAATTTGGAAGTGACAAGGAAGAGTGAGTGCACCACAACAACAATTAATTTGTACTGAGCACATGTTAATCTGTCTATACACATATGCTACATATGGAGTCAGGTATGTGCCACATGCCCTGGACACGTATGGCTGCCAGGTGACACTCCTACCAAGACCCAGCTACACACGGAGATTGTGAACCTCCACATGCCATGGCATGGGATTAGCTGTGTCCCAGTGCCAGTGAACAGCCAGATGCAAGACAGGAGTGACATACATCCACACATCAGCAGAAGTAGGATGTCGATTGCAGAGACTGGTAGCGGAACACTAGAGCCACAGGTCACATGACATTACACTAGGACAGCCCACACACCTTGCCATGAAGGTGTACATGTCATGACTCACCACACATTCATAGAGAGGATGCAGACATGTCCTTGTTACGCTACTCCGTGTCCCATGCATACATACGCACCTCACATCCGATACCACATGTGGCATGGTGTGCGGAACAGTGTGCAATGTCAATCTACACACAGACACATGTTGGTTGCTGCAATAGCTGCAGCTTTTGAGGGTGCTCCAACATCAACCTACTGGGAACCCCCCACACATACATGACATAGTCACATCGTGTACCGTGGGTAGTGACATGTCAGGTGTGGTAACCCCTGTACCGGGCATCAGGGGACACTTCCGTGTGTTGGTGTCCGTGCCATGCCAGTGACGCTCATCACAAGTGCGCAGTACGACATGCACACATGTCAAAGGAGTCAAGGGCATGCCTGGCACACATTGCACCGTCACACATTACATGTGTACACATCTCATCATACATCTGGTGCCTTCTCGACTCAGGAGTCATGTGCCACATCACAGCCTGTCACACCTGTGCCCCACACATGTAGTACTGCCCAGACAATGTCAGCCCTATTCCTTCCTGTGTGCTGCCTGTCACCACTGTGATGTGTGAAAACCACCTACTGCTGCTAAGAGGGCCTGTGTACGTTCCCATATCACTATGGGAGTGCTGCCGTATGTGTACCCATAGTGATGGTGAGCGTACAGGCATGTGTACGGTCAGTAAGTACGCATACGCAAGAACACCCATAGTGGTACGGCCCATACACACGCCTGTATGTTCACTATCACCATGGGTGACCTCGCGTATGCGTACTCGTAGTGGTACGGCCCGTACACACGCCTGTACGTTCACTATCACTATGGGTGTCCTCGCGTATGCGTACTCGTAGTGGTACGGCCCGTACACACGCCTGTACGTTCACTATCACTATGGGTGTCCTCGCGTATGCATACTCGTAGTGGTACGGCCCGTACACGTGTGCGTACGTTCACTATCACCATGGGTGTCCTCGCGTATGCGTACTCGCAGTGGTACGGCCCGTACACACGCCTGTACGCTCACTATCACCATGGGTGTCCTCGCGTATGCGTACTCGTAGTGGTACGGCCCGTACACACGCCTGTACGTTCACTATCACTATGGGTGTCCTCGCGTATGCGTACTCATAATGGTACGGCCCGTACACGCGTGCATACGTTCACTATCACCATGGGTGTCCTCGCGTATGCGTACTCGCAGTGGTACGGCCCGTACACACGCCTGTACGCTCACTATCACTACGAGTACGCATACGCGAGGACACCCATAGTGATAGTGAACGTACAGGCGTGTGTACGGGCCGTACCACTACGAGTATGCATACGCGAGGACACACATGGTGATAGTGAATGTACAGGCGTGTGTACGGGCCATACCACTACGAGTACGCATACTCGAGGACACCCATGGTGATAGTGAACGTACAGGCGTGTGTACGGGCCGTACCACTACGAGTACGCATACGCGAGGACACTCATGGTGATAGTGAACGTACGCACGCGTGTTCGGGCCGTACCACTACGAGTACGCATACGCGAGGACACCCATAGTGATAGTGAACATACAGGCGTGTGTACGGGCCATACCACTACGAGTACGCATACGCGAGGACACCCATAGTGATAGTGAACGTACAGGCGTGTGTACGGGCCGTACCACTACGAGTACGCATACGCGAGGACACCCATGGTGATAGTGAACGTACAGGCGTGTGTACGGGCCGTACCACTATGGGTGTTCTTGCGTATGCGTACTCATAGTGGTACGGCACCATTAAACCCTGGCAGTGTATCCATGGAACAGTGCACTTACAAATGCTGGTGAAACACAACAAACACACATGTACCTACCCCCTTCCTGCTGCTGCATCTCCTGTAAGCGCCTGTCCAAGTCTGGAAATACCACCGCCAGCACACGCTTGTGGATGTGGGAGAGACGGCGGAGCCCGCAGTTCTTATGGCTCTCAGGTGAGTCCCCCAGCAGGACCCGTGCGATCCTCCGCGTCCAGCACCGGATATCCTGCCAGCGTTTCCTCACCTGGGACAGGCGCCGCTTGCGACCATCCGGCACTGACGGCGGTCAGCCAGATCTGCTCCTTGGCAGAGGCGCCTACCTGTGAGGATGAACAAGTGACACTACATCAATACACCTGCACCATGTCACAGAGACACATATGAGAACAAATTAGCTGGTTACAACAAGGCATGTCATGCAGCCAACGCCTTTGGGCACTGCTGGGAGGACTCTGCACACACCCCTCCTGACTCTGGGCACTGCTGGGAGGACTCTGCACACACCCCTCCTGTCTCTGGGCACTGCTGGGAGGACTCTGCACCCACCCCTCCTGCGTCTGGGCACTGCTGGGAGGGCTCTGCACCCACCCCTCCTGCCTCTGGGCACTGCTGGGAGGACTCTGCACCCACCCCTCCTGTCTCTGGGCACTGCTGGGAGGACTCTGCACACACCCCTCCTTTGTCTGGGCACTGCTGGGAGTGATAGGCACCCACCCCTCCTGCCTCTGGGCACTGCTGGGAGGACTCTGCACACACCCCTCCTGACTCTGGGCACTGCTGGGAGGACTCTGCACACACCCCTCCTGACTCTGGGCACTGCTGGGGGGACTCTGCACCCACCCCTCCTGCCTCTGGGCACTGCTGGGAGGACTCTGCACCCACCCCTCCTATCTCTGGGTACTGCTGGGAGGACTCTGCACACACCCCTCCTGTGTCTGGGCACTGCTGGGAGTGATAGGCACCCACCCCTCCTGCCTCTGGGCACTGCTGGGAGGACTCTGCACACACCCCTCCTGACTCTGGGCACTGCTGGGAGGACTCTGCACACACCCCTCCTGACTCTGGGCACTGCTGGGGGGACTCTGCACCCACCCCTCCTGCCTCTGGGCACTGCTGGGAGGACTCTGCACACACCCCTCCTGTCTCTGGGCACTGCTGGGAGGACTCTGCACACACCCCTCCTGTGCCTGGGCACTGCTGGGAGTGAAAGGCACCCACCCCTCCTGCCTCTGGGCACTGCTGGGAGGACTCTGCACACACCCCTCCTGACTCTGGGCACTGCTGGGAGGACTCTGCACACACCCTCCTGTCTCTGGGCACTGCTGGGAGGACTCTGCACACACCCCTCCTGCTTCTAGGCACTGCTGGGGGGACTCTGCACCCACCCCTCCTGTGTCTGGGCACTGCTGGGAGGACTCTGCACACACCCTTCCTGACTCTGGGCACTGCTGGGAGGACTCTGCACACACCCCTCCTGCGTCTGGGCACTGCTGGGAGTGATAGGCACACACCCCTCCTATTTAACAATATGTACGCTTAGAACATACACGTGTGTGGGTTCGCTCCATGGGGGTACGGTTCGTACTTACACTGTTGGGGTGGGAGTAGGCTCCATACGTACGCGGGTGGGGTACGGGTCGTACTTACACTGTTGGGGTGGGAGTAGGCTCCATATGTACGCGGGTGGGGTACGGGTCGTACTTACACTGTTGGGGTGGTGGTACGGTACGTACATGCACTGTTGGGGTTGGGGTACGCTCCATGCATACGAGGTGGGGGTACGGGTCGTACTTACACTGTTGGGGTACGCTCCATGCATACGCGGGTGAGGGTACGGGTCGTACTTACACTGTTGGGGTGGGACTTATACGTACGCGGGTGAGGGTACGGGTTGTACTTACACTTTTGGGGTGGGGGTACGGTCCGTACATACACGGTTGGGGTGGGGGTACGCTCCATACGTACGGGGGTGAGGGTACGGGTCGTACTTACACTGTTGGGGTGGGGGGTACGCTCCATGCATACGTGGGTGAGGGTACGGGTCGTACTTACACTGTTGGGGTGGGGGGTACGCTCCATACATACGCGGGTGAGGGTACGGGTCGTACTTACACTGTTGGGGTGGGGGGTACGCTCCATACGTATGCGGGTGAGGGTACGGGTCGTACTTACACTGTTGGGGTGGGGGGTACGCTCCATACGTACGCGTGTGAGGGTACGGGTCGTACTTACACTGTTGGGGTGGGGGGTACGCTCCATACGTACGCGTGTGAGGGTACGGGTTGTACTTACACTGTTGGGGTGGGGGGTACGCTCCATACATACGCGGGTGAGGGTACGGGTCGTACTTACACTGTTGGGGTGGGAGTACGCTCCATACGTACGCGGGTGGGGTATGGGTCGTACTTACACTGTTGGGGTGGTGGTACGGTACGTACTTACACTGTTGGGGTGGGAGTACGCTCCATACATACGCGGGTGGGGTACGGGTCGTACTTACACTGTTGGGGTGGGACGTATACATACGCGGGTATGGGTACGGTTCGTACTTACACTGTTGGGGGTACGCTCCATGCATATGGGGGTGGGGGCTCGGTCCGTACATATCCGTCCCCACGCTATGTGATGCTTGTGCGGGCCGTACCCAGGCCTTTGCCACGTGGGTACAGCTGTCCCGCCATTGTTGGGGTGACGTAGGTGTGGGCGTGGTACGACTCGTACCCACGCTCTTAAGGCGTGGGTACGGGACGTACCTGTATAGTTGTGTTGCCGGTTCGCGTCGTCAGGTACTTCCTTTGTGGCGGACGCTGGCTTTGCTGGACACGCCCCCACCCCCTCGTAGTGACCAGAGCATGGGGGTCAGGTATGTCCAGGGCATGTGTGCTGTGTGACATTGGTGGTGGTTTTGTGGCCTGCCCCTGGTCCTGCCCCCTCCCCCTTTCCCCCCCTCCCTTAGTTGTTCTGACCTTCTGCGGCGTCTGCGTCGGAACCTGTAGAGGAGGTCGACTGCTATGAGGGCCGGGATGACACGTAGGTTCGGGTCCATGTCTGTCCGTCGTGTATAGGTACTCCTTGTTCGCGTCGTCCTGATTTCCCGGCAGTTTTTGGCAGCCGGAAAATATTCACCGTGCGGGATGACGCCGGTGCGAATCGTAATTCCTGGTTCGTGAATGGCAGGCTGCGTGCGTCCCGACGTCACGTCGGCGCTTTCCCGGATCGCATTTGTATGTTTATTTTCGTCGGTCGGGGTTTTGTACGATTCGTACGGAAATTGAGTTTCCGTGCGAATCGTAATTCCATGTTTGTACATTTTGACGACCGGGTACGCGTCGGACGGAGAATATGCTCCGTCCGACGGTTCGTACCCGGTTTTTGCAGGATCGTGATCGGCACCCGTATCAGAGGAGGATTTGCACATTGTAGTAAAAACAGTGTGCATGGGGGTGAGTAACCTTTGGCCCCAAGCCAGGAAACGGAGCCAGATACACCCTCAGGCTTATGGTTTTATTTTATTTGTTTTTGGACAGTGCGATTTTGTGTTTGGACCCTTTACAAACTATGGACCTTTTATTTTCCCCAATGTATATAAACTAGTTCCCTTGGTGCTTTTTGTAAATATTTGGCCAACCCTTACGAGTTAGCATTTCCCCTCTGAGTAAAGATTCAATTTCCATTAATTTTGGCCTGTTTCCAAAGACAGGTTTTTGCTCTCCCAAATTATACATTTTTCTGAAAAATTATTTTTCCTATATGAAAATAACCTCAAACGTAATCAAAAATCCCAGTCTTACCTTTACACATGTGTCTGTATCATGAATGTTATGCCAACAAATGGAATTGTTTGGTTAGTTAGAAAATGCTTTCTCTTTAACAATGTGGTTTTTAAATGCATCACACTTTGAAAATCAGCAAAATACGATAAAATACATAACACTATCCTATGTAGTAAAGGCAACATCAGACATTTAACACTAAAGAATTCTTGACACAGGTCTGTTTTGTAAAAAAAAGTAGATTTTTATGGATGAAAAATGGTGACGATGAATGTGTTAGAGGTGCAAATGACATAATTGTGGGGGGTTTTCTCCTTCCTCTCTGCACAGTGCAGGTGGTGAGAAAAATTGAGACTGTGCTTGTTTTGTGGGTAGTTGGGCTGGAGTTGATAGAGGTGGTGCAGGTGGTAAAAGTAGAGATGGGTGGCAGGTGCTGTGTCCCTCCTGAAGTGAGGTGCCTCTGTCTAATCTCCTGCATGTGTTCGCTTTGAAAATTGACATTGGCAGTCTTGTCTACTGCCTCTATCCCCTTCATGGCTACGACATGGTGCCTTGCAGTCTCTTTCCTAAAAGTTAGATGTTCTTGGTGCACCTTTGCCATGTCTTGGTAACATTTTACAACATTATCCAATGCACAGGTCTGCTTGTCAATCATCTGAGAGTGTCCTTTAAAGATGTCAGCTATCTCAGTTGGAAAATAGCTCTCATAGCATGAATATCGTGCCACACATTAGACTATTGTTGGTAAAACTAATCCTCCGAGTGAGCGGCATTAGACCATGCCAATACCCGATGCATGCAAGCCCATCTGACATGGCCAGCAGTTTGACCTGCACAGAGAGGGACGGCATGTGGAAGGTTGTGGGAAAGTATTTTGAATGGGGGGATTCCTGCTCCTCATCTGGGTTGTGCTCTTCCTCAGATGATTGAGAGAAGACCAGAGATGTACATTCATGGTTGAACTGTATAGGATATACCTGTGATTTGAAGACTGTTTAAAGGTGCCTGCTGCATAGCAGGTACTAGCATCTGTGGCTACTTAGCTAATGGCTGGGGACTGGCAATCCTCTGAAGGAATTTAGGTGAACACTGCTACAAGTCATGAAGTGGACTTCTTGAAAAAATGAAAAAAATTGTGTGGGAACAACAATGTCCTCCTTGTTCTCCTTGACTGGCTCCTGCTCCATTTCCTCCTCTTCCACCTCTTCCTCTTCTTCTTAGTGATCAGAGCTGGCCACTGATATCGTAGCTTGGAGGAGGAGGATCAGATTCTCTCCTTGGGTTGTCTGCCATCCTCCATTAAATCCAGCTTTGTGCCACAAAATCATTACAACACTTTAATAAATAAAAGCATACAGTTAGTACCATATGAGCCTAAGTCAACATATACAATTAAAGGGTGATCAATGGATGAAATAAATATGTGAACTCACCTGCTCTAACCACAGAAATGACTCTTTAGGAGTTCTCCGTGAGGTCAGCTGCTGAACTAGGGTCCTGCTAGGTGGTGTTTCCAAAGTATGCCCTGATCCAGCAGCTAAGATAAGATGTAGGTTCAATTGAAATAGTCAATCTAAATAAGCCATCATGGCCATAAATGCAGATATATCAGAGAGACATACAGGTAGATATATATGACAATGAAATAAATATTTGATATTCTTACAGAATAGAGAAAGTGAATTAGTGAAAGGACAAATGAAGACATGCTAGATTGTTGATAGCCGGTCGCTCTATCCAACGAGAGTTTGCGATCGCAAACGTGTCATTCGACCTGGAACAGGAAATAAGCATCGCAAGCAAGATGGCTGCGCCCATTAGCGACCGCTTGGGCAAGTTAGAGATATATTTCCCCGCGAGCACGCAAAAACACATCACGAACGGGCGGGAAAAGCAATCGCCCCGTTTTGCGAAAGTTCTGCGTGCTCGCGGAGATTTAGAGCAATTTTGCGATAATTTGCATAGGGCAACTACGCAAATTCCGCCCACCCCTAGTATTTATGATGCTTGGCTAGTCACCCATGAAAGTATCCAGGCACTAAAACCTTGCTGGTCTCAATCAAAGAGCCAGGTCTTCAGTCCCTTTCTGAATTCCACAAGAGAGGGAGATGTTCCCAGGTAAAGTAGTAGGTCATTCCAGGCCTTGAGGGCAAAGTAGGAGAAGGAACGACCTTCACTGTAGCTTTGATGAAGTCTGAGAGTGTGCGTGAAGGAGAATGAGGCAGAGCACAGTAGTCTGGAAGGTTGTTGGAAGTTCAGGCGGTGATTGATGTAAGTTGGTCCTTGGTCAGGGAGGGCCTTGTAGGTATGTGCCAGGATGTTGAACTAGTATCTCTTCTGGATAGGGAGCCAGTCCAGGTTCATCAGGTGAAGGGTGATGTGGGTCCATTTATGGAGGTAGAGAATGAGTCTTATCCAATTTGAGCTTCAGGCAGTTGGTTCTCATCCAGTTGGCGATGCTCGTCATGATGTTCTGAAAGTTGGTTCTCGTGATGGAGGGGGTCTTCCGTGAGCGCAAGGATCAGCTGGGTGTCATATGAATAGGATATGATGTTGAGACCATGAGTAATGACGATGTTGGCCAGGCGTGCCATGTAGGTGTTGAAGAGGGTGGGGCTGACGGATGAGTCTTGAGGGATGCCACAGATGATGGATTTGGGCTCCGAGGTGAAGGGTGGTGGATGGATTCTATGGGTGCCACCAGTGAGGAAGGATGCGATCCATTTGAGAGCATCTCCCTGTATCCTGACGTGGTGTATCATTTTGATGAGGGTGTGCTGGAAAACAGTATCAAACACAGTTGAGAGGTCAAGGAGGATTCTGATGTCATCGGTGGCGACAATCAGAGAGGCCTCAGTGCCGTGGTTGGTGCAGAACCCGCATTGGGGGGCGTCCAGCAGGTTCTTTCTTTCTAGGTGTTCAGTGAGCTGGTGGTTGATGGCCTTCTCAAGAACTTTGGTGGGGAAGGGGGGCAGTAGTTCTTGAGTTCGCTGGGATCAGCTGAAGGTTTTTTCAGGAGGGGTCTGATCTCTGCATGTTTCCATCTGTCGGGAAAGGCCGCTGTGGGGATGGATGTGCTGAGGATGAAAGTGCATTCACCGTTGATTTCTGTGTTTATGAGGTTGAAGTGGTGAGGGCAGTGGTTCATGGGTGCTCCTGAATGAATGGAGTTTATGATGGCTGTGGTGTTCTGTGTGGTGAGCAGATTCCATGTGGTGAGTGGTGGTTGTGGGTGGCATCCATTTGTCTGAGGAGGTTGTGGAAGGCAGTGGGTTGAGGTTTAAAGTTGCTGTAGATGGTGGATATTTTATTATGGAAGTAGTTACCCTGGGTGTCGCAAAGTTCCTGGGAACGGCGGATCAAGTTCTTGATGGCAGACTGGCAGGAGAACTCTCTGACGATGCTAGCTGTGGTTTTGCTTGTATAGATGCAATCTGCCAGGGTGGCTACTTTTTGTGTCCAGGAAGTGTTGGTAGTATTTGTAGAGTGTAGCCTTGAAAGTGGCTCAGTCTGTGGGGTCTCTGCTGGTGTGCCATCTTCTTTCCAGTTTCTTGCAGTTGTGTTTTATGGTCCTGAGTGCTGGTGTATACCAACTGGCTTATTTGGTGGATCTGCTGGTTCTGTTTTCTTCATAAGTGCAACTCTGTTGGTGCTGTTGAAGATCCAGGAGAAGTTCTAGACGACCTGTTCCAGGTTGGTTGCGTCTTCAGGCTGGGTGGTGTTGAGGGCGTTCGTCCATTGGGTCTCTGTTACTTTGTTCCAGCTGTGGTGGGAGGATCTCGAGGATGATGGCGGTGATCGGGGAGCCTTCGATGGTGAAGTGAACAATGGCGTGGTCAGTCCAGGTGAGCTCAGTCATGTGGCTGTATTTGACTCTGTCGCTGGCAGTGAAAATCAGGTCCAGCGTGTTCCCTGAGCTGTGTGTGGGGTCAGTGACCTGTTGTGAAAGGCAAATGTTGCTCCTGCGGAGGTTGGCATAGTTGGCTTCTCTGGGTGGAAGTTGAGGTCACAGGCGAAGATGTAGTGCTCGGAGTTGATAACTAGAGGGGAATTCTGGGATTGTGTCAGAGAAGCCGTGTTGTGGTCCTAGGGTTATGTAGGCAAGGGTGCCTCTCATGGTCATCCTGCTGACGGTTTGAAGTTGGAAGTTGAGGTGTTCCCTGATCAGTGTGATGCTTTCTTCAGTGGTTGTGCACCGGAAATTTTCCTAGTGGATGATGGTGATGTCTCCTCTGTGTTTGTTGGTGAGGTCCTGGTGTATCATCTTGTAGCCGCCGGGTGTTGCAGTGACTATGTCAGGGGTGGAGGAGGGGTTGAGCCATGTCTCAGTGATGAAGATCACATTGAGGATGAGGGTGGTGATGGTGTTCCAGATTTCAGTTAGTTGTTTGCAGAGAGATCGGGATTAAGCAGGATGCACTGGAGCCTTTCTGGGGGTGTTTGTGGTTAGCAGAGTGGGTGTGGCAAGGGTTTTTGGAGGGGCCGACAGACATCAGTTGCATGTGAAGCAGCAGGGGTTGCAGGTGAAGGGTCCTTCTGTTCATCAAGGAGAAGTGGTGCAGCAGTTGTTCTGGCATCCGAGGTCCAGGGAACAGAGCCCAGAGGTGCAGTATTGGTGGGAGGCAGGAGGGGCAGGGGTTGTTTGTGCTGGGCACAGACCATACGTGGATGGGTGCAGACAGGATTGTGCTGTAGTCTCCATTATATTTGTCTTGGGGAGGAAGGGGCGCTGGGTGGCGGGAGAGCCGAAAAACAGCAGGAAGCAAGCAGCAAGGCATCCGGCTTGCTGTGACGCAGAAGAAAGAAAATAAACATATTAGGCAGAGGCACAAGCTACAGTGTCAAAACAGCTAATCTGAACTGAAAAAGAAACAGCTAGACAACAAATGCTTAACAACAGTGATGTTACGAGCTGAGCTAACGAAGGCAAGCAGCTAACCTGGGCACTAAGAGCTGCACAGACAAGGTGGGAATGCTGATCGGCGGCAAGTGGGGAAGGGATAAAGCAGCACACAAGCAGCCCACCAGCTGCAGCAAGAGAGACCTGAAGAGGCAGCGAAGGGGAGCTGGAACAAGGAGCTTGGGCTTTGAATTGAATATAGCGCCAAATACACAAAGCGTCAGCTGCTGCTATATGGTCGTGCTAGACTGAGTCAAAGGCAAATTTGAGGCTGGCTCCGATGGAGTACAGATACAAGGACCAGGTTTGTCCCAGTGGAAAGTTTAGCTTTATACATAGAAACTTTAATAGAGAAAAAAGTGGTCATTGACGAAACAACGGTGAGTCAAGCTGTAGGCTTATTCCAGGGATAGACTCAATGAAGAGTGGACTCTAAGTACAGTCATTGATGAAGAAGGGAAATATCTGAGTAGGCAAAGTCTGAAATCAATGCCCAGGAAGGTCTTTACGTTGATCAGATACTGCTCGCCATAAGCCCCAATGAAGCCCCCACCTTCAGACTTACATTTTTTTCTGGAATTCAGATCTCCTTCTTCCAGGCAAACCGGTACACTTAGGCTGACGGGTGACCTGACTGCTTCAATTACAACTCCAGTCTCTATCGGCTATCAGCCAGAAAATTGGCTAAAAGTTTTAAAGTCTTACAATTTGGGACGAGTAATACAGCCCAACACCGGTCAAGGGTCCAGGACCTGGGGGCATCAGTTTGAGGATAGGACACACTCCAGCAGAGGCCAGCAGCAAAGTTCAGGGCAGGTTCAGGTGGTGCTGGTCAGCTGGTCAGTTGCACTGAAAGATCCTCTGGAAACTTGTTGTGTCCTTGTAGCTCAAACAGTTAGCCGGACAACTGATCTGGCAATTATCAACATGGCCATTAAGACAGTAAGACAGGGCGCTATCTGCGGCTGTGGAAACTGGCCGTAATACAGCCTTTACTCAAGAAGCCAAATCTGGATCCTAGTGGCGTGAGAGCTATCGGCCTATCTCTGTACTTCCGGTCCCTGTGAAGATCCTGGTAAAAGCCCCTAATCAAACCCTGATGGTATATGCAGAGGAGCAGAATATTGAGGAAGATATTTCTGTTTATAGCCCTTCCAGCTCATAAGCACATTGTTCTTGCTATGGTCACCTTCAGGATAGATTATCGTAATGCAATGTACTTTGAGACCAACAAGTCAACCCTTACACAGTTGCAACTTGTGCAGAATGCGATGACAGGTGGCAATCCTTGTTGAAGCCTGGCTTCCAGCAGAAAAACATATCCAGTTTAAGACCTTATGCACGGTACATAAAGCACTCTATGCGGAAAGTGCAGCTGATATCAAAGTAATGTTTAAATGGTATGTCCCAGCCAAAAATCTGTGTTTAGCACACCAAAATTGGGGAATAGTCCCTAGAGCCTGGGAAAAGAAATGGGAGGCAGAGCTTTTTCGGTTGGAGTGGAATACTCATCCACACCATTTTACGTTCCTGAAGATGCATCTCATTTTTAGAAAAGCCTTAAAAATGTAACTGTTTACCCTATAAAATAGGCACAGTATTATTTGAAGTACTTTTTTAGTTCATTACACAACCTTGCAATGCTACAGAGCCTAGGTGCCCATGGGCCTTTAGGCGCTTTATAAATCTTGGGCATTCATTCATTCATTCATTCATCCATTCATCCTTGGAGATACTTCTGTGTCCTAAGTACAAGGCAAGCAAGTCCAGTCCTCCTTGAGGGCAGTCTCTTCTTCTGATTCCTGAAAGGCCCAGGAGTGTTCTGATTAGAGGTCTATGGGGTCCACCTTTGTGCCCTGAGCCATTCTTTGGGTGGATGGCAAGCCTTTATCTGCCCATTTAAACCAGTTCTTGACAGTTCCTCTACCCCTTTGACGTGGAGTCAACCTGACTACTGAGACGAAGGAGAGGCAGGCCCAGATATGAACCTCATCTGCCAGTGACAAAGTAAACATCCTTTAAAGCTCAGGAAGGGGCTGAGCACAGCCCTCCAGGCCACCCATTCAAGGGAGGAAGCCCCCTCCCCACTCCCAGGGCCCTTTGTCCACAGTCTGGGAGCAATACTCCTCTCACCATAAGGAAACCATCAGAGATAAAGTGACAGCTGGACAATGGCAGGAAAGCATTTTGGTTTTAGGCAGAAAAATATGTCAAATAAAGCCTGATTTGACAATTAAGTTGGCTTTTATGGATTTTATGTTACTATTATAAGGAATACTTGAACCATTTCCTTGCGACTCCAAAGATGAATTTAGCACTTATCAAAAGTAATAATGTAAACCAATGTTAACCTATGGGAGGGCCAGCCTTGCCACTGTGAAAAAAGACTTTGGAGGTTTTTCCATTCTAAAACAGGTAAAACATTAAATATACATCTCCTACTTTTTAAACACCCTTCCATCTGGCCATTTAGGGCCTACCTCAGGGGTTCCTTATAAGTACTAAAATTCAAGGTTTAGGCCTGGCAGATGGTTTGTTTTGCCAGGTTGAAATGGCAGGTCAAAACTTCACTCAAGCTGCAATGGCAGGCCTGGAAACATGTATTGCAGTGCTACTTTAGTGAGCGGCACAATGACGGTTGTAGCTCACTAGTAGTAGTTAATTAACAGACCTGTCTGCATGTTTCACCATATAGTAGGAGGTTGCATGTTAATTAAAATTGTGCCAATTAGGAATATGCCAGTTCTAACATGTTTAGGATGGAGAGTACAAGCACTCCTATGACGAGCAAAAACTGGTTTAGCAACAGAAGGCAAAAATCTGGGAGAATACCCCGCAAAAGATGGTCATTTACAACAACAATAATAATATTTGAAAGAATAGGATGACATATTAAGCATGGTGCCAATAGGGTTGTGTGAAAAAAGAAATACAACTAACCTGTCAGTAAACGATAAAGAGGTTAGATTTGAAGGCAAAAGAGCAAAAGTGTAACTTTCGAGTGTGTACCATCTCTCTGCAGTATGGTGCCTGTATAGGTGTTGATGCACTGCTAGGAGCAGAAGTCGATGTTAAGGTAGGTGAAAGATGGGGCAGAAACACAGAGCCTTAAAGTCCATTTAGCACATCCAGATGGTTTGTTTTTTGATCAGCGGGATTTGGACCTTGATGAGTCTCAGTCCCAGGAATTTCATGGTAAATTGCAGAGCATATGTTTATGCTAGTGCCTGCCTTATAAGATTAGGTCACTGCGATGCAGCTAAGTAAGAAGCAGTGGGCTGGTTACACGTGAACACTTGTGTACACACATGTGCGCATGGCTGCAATCTGCACATGAGAAACTACAGTTGGTCGCAGCCTGGTAGCTGCACTCAGGTGACCTGCCTGTGGCAGTTTTAAACTGCAAATGTAACCTGTCAGAATGCCCCTCATGACAGGCCTAAGTCTTTTTAAATATTAAGGCTCACCCAAATGTAGGTGTTATTGCCCATAAAGTCAGGGTGCAGATATTTAAAAGTATGCCATGTAGAAATTAATGTTGAACATGGCCTTACAGTGAAACATCCCCCAGAATGATTTCCACTCTATCAAGGCTGTCTGTTGCAATAGGGAAACATAGGGCTTCATTGTTACATTTATCAAATGCTAAATTGCAATGGTAGCAGGATGGAAATTATTTCTAACCTTCCTTTGAAGTGTAAATTAAAATGCACTTAAATGATGAGGTCAGATTTGAAATGATTGTTTTAGAAATACTCCTTTTTTCAAAGTTGATATTTGTCTGCCTTTCAGTTTCTGGGAACTTCGAGCTGCCTGGGCTGGTAATGGTTCTCTCACTGGGAAATGCGTTTTGGTGCCAGACATTGCACAAAAGGACATGGGTGTAGAGAGAGTGGGTCTTCCTGACAAGTTGGCTAAGGGAGAAATTTGTCCCTTCCCTGATTACACATCGAAGGGTCTGTCCACAGCACAATCAAAGAGACCTGACACCAGTCTTTTGTGTCACCAGCCAGGCCAGAGCCAAACCCATGATGGGAGGGAGTTTAGACAAAGGGGAAGTCCCCCACCAAAAGACTGGACTGGGCATAAAGTTGTCACCCCAGAACATGAAGGTGGGGCAAAACTTTAGACTTGGACTGCGACAGCAGCAAAACCAGGGGCAGCTTAAAGGAAAATCCCAGTGGTGCCCTAATGGACTGAGGGTTTCTCTGCAGCTGGCTCCAGGACTAGTGAATCTCTCCAAGGGTCAGTGATGCTGACCACCTTATACCCTCTGAGGACCAGTTAGGGGAAGATCTGGATTTCTGTGCCCTATCAGCAAGAGGAGAATGACACCAAGAGGCAGGCAGATGAGAAAGCTGGCGACGAGAGCCAGCTCCCTGCAAAGTATGCCTTCTGGCTAGAGCTTGCCACCAGGAGTTAAATGAGCTGAAGGTTGTTGAAATAGGGCCAGCAGGGCTGCAGTTATGCACATTCAAAGGATTTCAACTTTGAGCCCTGCAGAGAAAATAGTAGACGTGGGGCTCTGCTGCTATTTCCCTTGATAACCCCAGGCTATGCTAGTACCCGGGGATCAGCACAATCTTCATCAATATTTAATGCTCCCGGGAGGGGGCGTGTGTGTGACCTCTCTCCCAAAAGCTCGTCAGGGCTGGGGAATCCATCTCCCTGGCCAGTATATGCGATGTAGGTGCACGGGTCCCCAGCTCTGGGCCATGACGAAGAGAAAAGGAGGGGGAGAGTGCCATGGCACTCCACACAATGTAGGGCAGAGGTCTGGGACCCCATCCCTGGCACTGATGAGGGAACAGGAAGAGAGAGCGCTGTTGCACCCCACTATGGTGGTGGGCTCTCCCCATGCCCATGTCTGGAAGAACAGGGAGGCCACTGCTGGGGCAACACCCTGCCCACAGAAAGAAATCAAGTACTGGCTCTGTGGCCCTTAAGACAACAGACCCGGTCTGGAAGGAAGCCAGCTGGGCAGTATGGGAGTAGGCACCCTGCGCTGCCCCACAAAAAAGAGCATCAGGGTGTCCCAGATGGGACCAGGCACCGCAAACAAACAAAAAGAAAGAAGTCAAGGGACGTGAAGACCAGTGTAATGAAGAGAAGCTGTGGCCAAAGCAGCTCATTAGATATTCACACTACCTGGAGGGAAAGGCCCGTAATGGCCCACGGAGCTGGAGCACCCCAAGGCTTTTCTTCTTTTGGTGGTTCGAGCAGGGCAAGGGCACCACCAACATTCAAAAAGAGAGTTGAGAGGGCTGCAGGAGTTGCAACAGCCCTCACCCAAAGACATTGGAAACTGACCCTAATTTTCAGGCTTCTTGAAATCCATGACCAACAGGAATTTCACCATTATTTTAAAACCATTCAAATGCTTGAACTTTTTTTCTAAAGTCTGGGAGTGCAGAAAAGTCTACTTGTTTGCACTATGGCTCATGTTATGGGTATAAGAAAAATTCAGACACGTTCTATCCATTTTAAATGCTTTATTGGCAATATATTATAGGTAGCTATCTTTGACCTAATGATTGCATTTAAACATGCTTATTGACTTTGGTGATGGTTTGTGACATGTGGTTATTGGTCTTTAAATGTGGAGACCCCTTGATACAGCCAGTAGGCTGCCCTATATATTGATATGTGACCTAACAAAGCCAGTAGGCTTGCCTTATATTATTGTGGTGATGACCCTTAGACAAGTCAATAGGAATGTCTTATATGTTTTTGGATGACCCCTTGACAAAGCCAATAGGTCTGCTCTATTTAAAGAGATGTCCCCCTATATATTGTGATGTTCTAACTGATATAATTGGGGGAGTACAGTGATTTAGGGGGTCATGGCCTATTAGGGACCACATGTGATTTCAGAATGTCACCTAAGATATTTCTTTCTGCCTGATGTACAGATTTGTAAATTAATGCGTAGCATTTAGAATTGTGTGTGTAATAAATAGAATTTTATTTCTCTGAAGAAAAAACACTGACTGGACAATTCTTTTTGTGTGTTATTATTGTGTGCCAGTAAAATGTGATTACTAGCCCACACCACCTCCCCTGGGTAGGCCTTGGACTACTCTGCTTCACTGCCCTGGGAGAGTCAAGAGCTAAAATTAGGTTCTTGGTTCCCAGTAATTATGGGCCTATAACTTGCACAAGCCTCACATCCGGCACAACTAATAACCCAATTTCTTAAAATCAAAATTCACACATAACAACACTGACACAATATCGCTGACAAAATTATCATGTGAAAAATATAGTTTACTATAATATCGTGCTCCTATCCTTATAATGGTGAGTACAAAAATATTGGAAAAAATATTGCTGACACTTAGATCATCAAGAAATAGACAAAAATATTGATTATGTTAATATAAATAAAGTTTTAAGTAGTAAATGAAAAATATTTTAGTATATATTTGTAATATAATGTAAATTAAATATATTTCACTAATATTTAATACTGTGTGTAAATATATATGTTTATAAACACACAAACACATATATATATATATGTACATTGTAACATAATTATTACAAATAGTTATTTTATATTACATTTATATTTATAAAATGCATTAATATGAATATATATATAACTCATACAAATATTTATTTTACATTAAAGTAATTTTTAATACTTTCCATTTATTATTATAAAAGTATATAACTCCAAAATGAGCTGGATGTTTTGCTGCCACATGTGTTGCACTTAATTAATCCTTAATATTTACAAATTGGTGATTGTGGTCCATTATTTTCCTTACCCCAGGAAAATGGGGAGTGGATTGAAGAGTGGAGTGTTGGTATACATTTAAAACATTGATAAAGTGAATATATATATCTAGCAGAGAGATGCCTGTGACTAAGGTGTCAGTGGTGGAAAGGAGAGCGCCACCCACATGGGGGATGTACTTACCTGGATGCTCGAATCACCGCCATGCACACCGTGTTCTTCAGCCTATCATAGCGAAGCAGGCATTTTAAATCATTGGATTCCGGCGGCACTGTTTGGTTGGAAAGTCATTTGAGAAAGGGATGGCTCCGAAATGCATTATGCCACTTTCCAATAAATCTGCTGGTCAGTACATTCCTGTGTGCGTGCCCGGTTCTTCCTGTCGTGTGAGGGGCCTTGGACGTGATATATATGTATATATATATATATTCACTGAAAAAACCATAGGTTTCACACATGTTATAGTTAGCTGGGCATTTCACTCGTACAAAACCATTGAAATTCCCCCGTTATAGTTAGTTCAGCTAACTGTAACTCGCGCGCCCGCAATCCACTGCTGATGAGGTCACATATTACATCACTCATGACATGGTCAGTGGCATCACTCATGACATCACTGATGACATCTCAAATGACATAGCCTTTCATTAAGTGTGTGTAATCAATGCAGGCACCTGACAGTTCCCATATTCAAAAGAGATGATGAAAAGCTACCTACTAGAGGTGAGTTGTGTTTTCAAGCTTTTGCAATTCTGTTGCTATCCTCAGCAACTATCCTAGTTGGTCGTGGGGATCTCTTGTAAGATTAATCTATACATGAAAGAGACAAATAGAGCAGCTATATGACTTCGTACAGAGAAATTGGTGGTATAGTGCTAATTGGGCCTCTAGAGTCAATACTATTGACAAGCCCTAAAACGCTTACCATGCAGACTGCAAGTTTGCCACGAGCTGTAGGTATGGCCAGGTCTATATATCTTCTATCCACATAGAATTGTGTGGCATTTGGGAAAACCTAAAGTCATAGAGGTTTGTATATGTATTAATTCTGGGGACTCAAACAAGGACAACTGGTTCATTTAATAGATTTGTCTTACCTTCAAAAGAAGATATATTGACAGAAGTTATTAATAATCTTCAATATAAACTGTAGTGACGGCCTTTGTACATGATGTTTAACAGGTCCGAATCTGTTTGTAGCAATATTGTATCTAAAAATAAATTGAAAAGAATCATTTTAAATAAAAAGTGGTTGAGCCTGCGTGGGTCTAAAGAATGAAAGAGGCAGACATCGAAGTAGATTCCAATTTAGCTCCGATAATGCACACGACTGGGCTCCTCTCTGTATATGATGTATGTAGTCCTGTAGAATATAGGATATGGTATTCTAAATCTGGACTAGATGGAAGTCTGATAAGGTAACTTATCAAGCGGTGATATAATCTAACTGCTAAAGACATGTGTATTAACTGGTCTATGCGCAGCTAAAAAATCAATAGATAGAGCTAAGATGTCTTGAATCAGTCTTATATTAAGACCACTATATGCATCCACTGTTGTGGGAGAATAGGGTGGCAATGCTAATAATGTAGAAATCTAACACCCTATAGTTGAGGTATAAGACTAACATAACTATCTGGGAGGATTCAGTATGCTCGCTGCAGCATTACCTTAGTTATCAGCATCCCGCGTCATATAATCCATCGTCGTCGAAGTTCGAGGCTGGAATGGAGCCATAATTATTTACGCGTTTAAATAGCGCGTGTGTACAGACAAAATATCGCGATATTTCAAAGTGTATTGCTCCAAATTGCATACTGCGGAACATGACCGTCGCCATATTGGAATGGTGATGTGGCGAAGTACCGTGCCTTGAATACAACCTGGGTTTGTATAATGTGCCATGGAAAAGTGGTATCTATTTCTCAGATGTTCATGTGGTTGTGACGGATGGAAGGACCTCAAAAGTTTTGGTAATAGGTGCTGAAATATCGCTCGTGAATGGGTTTCCTCACTATTGTATGTTCAAAGAGTCGCGCTAAAATAACTATGGAGACGCCAGCGCCATCTTGGAACGGCTCGTAATAAGGTCGTCGATTATAAATGAATATGAAGTGTATAACTAGCACTGTAAAAAGAGGAACCTATCTCTATTGACATTTTAGTTAGCCTGGTGATATTGAGGATTGGAAGTAGTTGGTTTAAGCTCATCCTGAATTTCGAAGTGTGTGGTTAGTGACTCTACACGTGAGAGATATTGCGAGCGCCATGTTGGAATGGGGTAGTAACGGAGTTCTGAGCCTATATGTGGACCTGTACTGGTTAGCGTCTCCATTGGAGATTGATTCATGTGTCTGGTGGGCCAGTGATATTTAAGGATTAAATAGAAAAGCCACAACCAGGCCTAGTACAGTATAGCTATATAGTTGAAGTATAGCTTTTATGTAGTGATTGTTGTTCTTAACATCCACACCAGGATGTGTGGGCAAAGTTGTATACAGCAACCAGCGCCATCTTTGGAGGGTCAGAAATAAGGTTAAAAATTAAAGATTTTTACGCAATATGAGGATTTAGCTCGTAGGAGGAATTCCATCAAGAATACGGTGAGAAATAGTAACCTAATATTTAAATCTGTGTGTGAGTGACTCCTCATGGCTATCGAATTTTAATGTCGACCCGTAGGAAGTCAGGGCGCTGTGTTGGTGTAGTCAGTTGTGTCATGGTACAAATACAACACCTAATTTGGCAAATTGGCTACGTAGAGTCAAGGACTATGGCAGATGGTATACTATCTAAAACAGGAACCCTCTTGAGGAAAAAGAGGATGTTAACTGATGTTAATATAGTCAGTTGTGTTATGGTACAAATACAACACTTAGTTTGAAAAATTGGCTACGTAGAGTCAGAGACTAAGGTAGACGGTATACTTTCTAAAACAGGAGCCCTCTTAAGGAAAAAGAGGGTATTAACTAGTGTTGGTCCCAATATGACATGGATTTCAGAAACGAGACCTTGGGATTGAGATGGCTTAAGATGTTACAAGCCATACAATTTCTTCGTTGAGGCCTTTGTTTACTGTGTCTAGATGGAAGATCCAAAAGGTTTCTCGCTGTTTGCGGGTTTTGATGGGATCCCTCCCAGGTGAGGTTAACACCCTCTCTAGAATGACCCAACGAAGTTCTGCTTCTGTGTGTTGGCACTCTTGGTAATGTTTCACTAGAGGTGCTTGTGTTTTGCCAGTTCTGATGGCGCTTTTGTGTTCGGATAGACGAATGCGGAATTCTCTTGATGTTTCACCTATGTATCCAAAATCACATGGGCATAGTATCATGTAAACTACATTGGAGCTTCTACAATTCGTCATGGATTTTAGTGTCCCTGTCTTGCCTCTGTATGACCAGTTTTTTGTTATGATGGCTGATGGGCACGCGTGGCAGCTGCCACAACTATAATTTTCTATAGGTGATGGTAGCCCATCCATGGTCGATTGTCTCAGAGGTGTGCGCAATTTGTCTCTGCTATGTACTAGCTTGTCCTTAAGGTTGGGGTTCCTTCTGAAGGCTACTAACGGTTTCTGAGTAGGCAATTCATCATCGTTGATATTCAGGATCTTCCAATTTTTATCTATGGTTTGTTTTATTTTGTAATTAAGATTGGAGTGATCTATCACGCATACTAGCTGTTCATTCTTCCGTCGTGGTTCGTTATTTAAAAGGGTTTCTCTGTTGTAGTATTTTGCCCTTTTGAGCGATTGTTTCACCAATCTTCTAGGGTAGCCTCGAAGAAGGAGGCGTTCTTGCAGTTGTGTTGCGTGTATCATGTAGTCCTTGATGTTGGTGCAATTTCTTCTGATTCTTAGGAATTCCCCAAATGGGATAGAGTCTTTTTGGCAGAGCGGATGGTAACTGCCATGTTCTAAGATTGTGTTTTTGGCAGTTGGTTTTCTATAGAGATCCACCGTAAGGCAACCTTCTATTCCCATAATCCATATATCTAGGAATTCTACTTTTTTAGGCGAGTAGTTACAGGTGAATTTAAGATTTACGTCACTTGCATTGAGCCAAGCTATGAATTCCAACAGTTCCAATTCTGATCCTGACCAGATAAAAAAGATGTCATCTATAAATCTACGCCACTGAGTGACATTTTCAAAAAAGGGGGCCGCTTCATTATAGATGTGTTTCCTCTCATATTCTCCCATGAAAATGTTTGCTACACTTGGGGCACAAGATGCCCCCATGCTAGTGCCCTTGATTTGATGGAAAATATCCTGTTGAAATTCAAAATAGTTATGTTCTAAAACTATTTGAAGACATTCTAGAATGAAGGTATCAGGTCTATCCCCCGGGCTTCTAGCTAAGAGCGCCGCCACCGACTCTAAAGCTAGGTCCTGGGGGATATTAGTGTACAAAGATTCTATGTCAAGGGTGACAAGTAATTGGGTGTTATCGTCAAATGGTTAGTTTTCCAAAGTGAATATCATGTGCCCCGTGTCTTTGATATATGAAGCATATTGGGTGGTCAAGGGGCAAAGAAAAGCATCCACATACTGGGAGAGAGGTTCTGTGCAGGAGTTGATGGAAGAGACTATGGGTCTTAACAGAGGGTCCAGGATGTTCTTGTGGGTTTTAGGGATGCCATACAGGACAGGTGTTACTGGATTAGATTTATTCAAAAACTCAAATTCTTTTTGACAGATAAAACCATCTGTGAAAGCTTTAGTAGTAATGGTATTAATACTGGTCTTCAGTTTCGTCATTGCTCTCACGTTAGAGGGTATGTAATGCTCTGGAGTTTGTAGCATGGTTTTAACTTTTTTGGTGTAATTAGTAGTATCCATGATAACAATCCCTCCTGCTTTATCGCAGGGTTTAATGGTGATAAGTGAATTGTTCTGCAGAGATTTGAGTGCCTCTCTTTCTAGATTGGTCAAATTAGGAGTTGGTTTGGGAATATATTTGGTGATTCTCTGGATTTCTTTGATGACTGTTTTTTCAAAAACACTGACTTCTGGGCCTACCATATCGAGGGTTGGTGTGAACTTGGATGGAGGCTTACAACCTGAGTAGTTTGTATCCTGGTCTTGTGGAACCACATTAGCAAAGTATTTCTTAAGCCTGATTTTCCGAAAGAACGAGAAGATGTCCTGGTTCAGTCTAAAGGCATTAAGAGATGTACTGGGTACAAATGACAGCCCTTTGCTCAGAAGTTTAATCTCTTCTGATGATAGTTCATGGCTTGATAAATTGAAAATGGGTATTTGTTCATTTGTGGAAGATTTGATCACTTCCAGTACTGCTGGTTCCTTGTTCTCATGTAGGGTTGTTGATGTTGAGGGTCTATTGGTTGATAGTAGTTCCTTTCTGGTCTCGAGAACCTTGTCCTCATTCTGCCTCTGCCTCTCGATAAAAAAGGAGACGATTGTTGTCCTCTGTGGTAAGGTTCTGTACTGTGTCCTCTTTGATTCCTGTCATTGAAATTGGGGTCTTCTCCTATACCTTGTCCCTCTAGTTCAGAGTCAGAAGAATTGGTATCCGAGAAGGTCACAACTTTCTTTCTTCTGTCAAATTGCTGGTTATATCCTTGTTGTACATGTCCTTCTTGGTAGTAGTTACTAGAAAGGTAAGGATAGATTTTTTCTAAGGAGAACCATCTGACATCTTTTTTTAGTTTATTGGTCTTTTTCTTGATTAAATAGTCATCAAATTCCTGCATCTCTTGAACGATATTCTGTAATTTGGTTTTGGCGTCATCTAAGGCTGAACTGGCTTTGAGTTTGTCCTCTAGCTCTAGAATTTCTTGGTTCAAAGGTCCCAGCATCTCTCGTACAGTCTCAATAATAAGAAGCATCCAATCTCTGGAGCACCTGTTGGCAATAAGTGACCAGCGTTCCAGAAATTGACGTACCTCTATGAATAATGCTGGTATATTTCTAACTCTCAAACCTGAGGGGATCACTCCTGATTTGAGGTATTCTAACATAAAAAAAGCATGGGATTCCATCCTCTTTGCTTTTTTCTTTAGATTTAGAAGTTTCATCCATTCTGTGTTATTAGTACTCGTTGTGGTGAGAGTAGTGTTACTAGCTCCAGCTATTTGTCCTATCATAGCGGCAAAATCATCATCAGAGAAGCCGAAGGTTTTTAGGCTTTCCATGTTAACACTAAAGCTCGAGAAGCAGTGGGTTGCTTCTATTATGAACGGAAGGTTAAAGTAGTTCGTATATAATTGTACTGAATGCCCAAAATGGTTGATCTAATTAGGTCATAGGAGAAGAATGAAAACAGGTAAAGAAAGGCCAAGAAAAGCCACTGAGACTGGACAACCTAATATCGAATAAAGCTGAGTTATAAGAAGAATTACCTGCAATACAAGATCGCAAAACTGTGTCTAAGAAAAGGTTTTCCCCAAAAACAGGATTGTTAGGCTCAAGAGGGGGGAAAAAAACAAGAATTAAAGTGAAGTGACCTCTTTGACGGCCTATATTTCTTTCTATTACTGGCAAATGCTCTCATTAAGCTTTAACAAACATGCGCACCTACAGTGATGTCCTCCAAGATACAATGTATACACACACGAGAATATTTACTTTTTATCTTTGTTTATTTTTCATTTAGTAAGCAAAAGCATTTTTTGTATCAAAAAGGTGATTGTGAACATTTCATTTACAGTGTTATAATTTCCAATAATTCTCAAATATACTGAAAAACAAATTATTACAATTGGACATTTTTAAAATGACCAAGACACAGAATACTTAGCCCCTCGAAAGGCTAATTGATTCCCTACATTCAGATATTGCATACTAATCTTGCATACAGACACTCATGCCACATACAACACACTAACAAAAGAAAAACAACAATAAGAAAGTGTACAACTGGATGATTCAATTTGTCTAAAAACAATCAGAGAGTTTTCATATTTGTCTGTACATTTTATAGTACTGAATTTACTATACTCTTATTCTTTATTCTGAGTATGTCCAGATAAACTTTTTTTGTCCAGTTGTAGCGATGCTGGTCTACGCACGTTTCGGTGAGCAATGGTTTAAATTCACCTTCATCAGGACCAATAAAGATTGAAAACTTTTCTGTGCACAAACGAGGGGACAGATCTCTGAAATGGTAAATACATTGTATGTAAGGTAAGGTTTTCACTGATGTGCGTCTTTACTTTAAGGAGTTAGTTATAACAATTTATCTAAGGTTGGCCTGTACATGCTAGTCTCAGAGCAAAGAGAGGCAAAAAAGGGGAAGAAAAGAAGAGAAAAAACCGAAAAAGAAAGGAAAAAAAGAAAAAGAGGAAAAGACTGAGGGTTAGCTTGCCTACTTTAAAGTGAAAAGGCGAGAGTTACAGAGTTGTGGTAAAGATACATTAAATGTG
This sequence comes from Triturus cristatus, assembly GCF_964204655.1. Classification (NCBI taxonomy): domain Eukaryota; kingdom Metazoa; phylum Chordata; class Amphibia; order Caudata; family Salamandridae; genus Triturus; species Triturus cristatus. The sequence continues at coordinate 364,260,734 of NC_140593.1, read as the reverse complement.
CGGTTGGCTACTTGATGCCGGCACATGGAAGTGCCAAGATTTACACAATACATTAAGTGTGTGTAATCAATGCAGGCACCTGACAGTTCCCATATTCAAAAGAGATGATGAAAAGCTACCTACTAGAGGTGAGTTGTGTTTTCAAGCTTTTGCAATTCTGTTGCTATCCTCAGCAACTATCCTAGTTGGTCGTGGGGATCTCTTGTAAGATTAATCTATACATGAAAGAGACAAATAGAGCAGCTATATGACTTCGTACAGAGAAATTGGTGGTATAGTGCTAATTGGGCCTCTAGAGTCAATACTATTGACAAGCCCTAAAACGCTTACCATGCAGACTGCAAGTTTGCCACGAGCTGTAGGTATGGCCAGGTCTATATATCTTCTATCCACATAGAATTGTGTGGCATTTGGGAAAACCTAAAGTCATAGAGGTTTGTATATGTATTAATTCTGGGGACTCAAACAAGGACAACTGGTTCATTTAATAGATTTGTCTTACCTTCAAAAGAAGATATATTGACAGAAGTTATTAATAATCTTCAATATAAACTGTAGTGACGGCCATTGTACGTGATGTTTAACAGGTCCGAATCTGTTTGTAGCAATATTGTATCTAAAAATAAATTGAAAAGAATCATTTTAAATAAAAAGTGGTTGAGCCTGCGTGGGTCTAAAGAATGAAAGAGGCAGACATCGAAGTAGATTCCAATTTAGCTCCGATAATGCACACGACTGGGCTCCTCTCTGTATATGATGTATGTAGTCCTGTAGAATATAGGATATGGTATTCTAAATCTGGACTAGATGGAAGTCTGATAAGGTAACTTATCAAGCGGTGATATAATCTAACTGCTAAAGACATGTGTATTAACTGGTCTATGCGCAGCTAAAAAATCAATAGATAGAGCTAAGATGTCTTGAATCAGTCTTATATTAAGACCACTATATGCATCCACTGTTGTGGGAGAATAGGGTGGCAATGCTAAGAATGTAGAAATCTAACACCCTATAGTTGAGGTATAAGACTAACATAACTATCTGGGAGGATTCAGTATGCTCGCTGCAGCATTACCTTAGTTATCAGCATCCCGCGTCATATAATCCATCGTCGTCGAAGTTCGAGGCTGGAATGGAGCCATAATTATTTACGCGTTTAAATAGCGCGTGTGTACAGACAAAATATCGCGATATTTCAAAGTGTATTGCTCCAAATTGCATACTGCGGAACATGACCGTCGCCATATTGGAATGGTGATGTGGCGAAGTACCGTGTCTTGAATACAACCTGGGTTTGTATAATGTGCCATGGAAAAGTGGTATCTATTTCTCAGATGTTCATGTGGTTGTGACGGATGGAAGGACCTCAAAAGTTTTGGTAATAGGTGCTGAAATATCGCTCGTGAATGGGTTTCCTCACTATTGTATGTTCAAAGAGTCGCGCTAAATAACTATGGAGACGCCAGCGCCATCTTGGAACGGCTCGTAATAAGGTCGTCGATTATAAATGAATATGAAGTGTATAACTAGCACTGTAAAAAGAGGAACATATCTCTATTGACATTTTAGTTAGCCTGGTGATATTGAGGATTGGAAGTAGTTGGTTTAAGCTCATCCTGAATTTCGAAGTGTGTGGTTAGTGACTCTACACGTGAGAGATATTGCGAGCGCCATGTTGGAATGGGGTAGTAACGGAGTTCTGAGCCTATATGTGGACCTGTACTGGTTAGCGTCTCCATTGGAGATTGATTCATGTGTCTGGTGGGCCAGTGATATTTAAGGATTAAATAGAAAAGCCACAACCTGGCCTAGTACAGTATAGCTATATAGTTGAAGTATAGCTTTTATGTAGTGATTGTTGTTCTTAACATCCACACCAGGATGTGTGGGCAAAGTCGTATACAGCAACCAGCGCCATCTTTGGAGGGTCAGAAATAAGGTTAAAAATTAAAGATTTTTACGCAATATGAGGATTTAGCTCGTAGGAGGAATTCCATCAAGAATACGGTGAGAAATAGTAACCTAATATTTAAATCTGTGTGTGAGTGACTCCTCATGGCTATCGAATTTTAATGTCGACCCGTAGGAAGTCAGGGCGCTGTGTTGGTGTAGTCAGTTGTGTCATGGTACAAATACAACACCTAATTTGGCAAATTGGCTACGTAGAGTCAAGGACTATGGCAGATGGTATACTATCTAAAACAGGAACCCTCTTGAGGAAAAAGAGGATGTTAACTGATGTTAATATAGTCAGTTGTGTTATGGTACAAATACAACACTTAGTTTGAAAAATTGGCTACGTAGAGTCAGAGACTAAGGTAGACGGTATACTTTCTAAAACAGGAGCCCTCTTAAGGAAAAAGAGGGTATTAACTAGTGTTGGTCCCAATATGACATGGATTTCAGAAACGAGACCTTGGGATTGAGATGGCTTAAGATGTTACAAGCCATACAATTTCTTCATTGAGGCCTTTGTTTACTGTGTCTAGATGGAAGATCCAAAAGGTTTCTCGCTGTTTGCGGGTTTTGATGGGATCCCTCCCAGGTGAGGTTAACACCCTCTCTAGAATGACCCAACGAAGTTCTGCTTCTGTGTGTTCGCACTCTTGGTAATGTTTCACTAGAGGTGCTTGTGTTTTGCCAGTTCTGATGGCGCTTTTGTGTTCGGATAGATGAATGCGGAATTCTCTTGATGTTTCACCTATGTATCCAAAATCACATGGGCATAGTATCATGTAAACTACATTGGAGCTTCTACAATTCGTCATGGATTTTAGTGTCCCTGTCTTGCCTCTGTATGACCAGTTTTTTGTTATGATGGCTGATGGGCACGCGTGGCAGCTGCCACAACTGTAATTTCCTATAGGTGATGGTAGCCCATCCATGGTCGATTGTCTCAGAGGTGTGCGCAATTTGTCTCTGCTATGTACTAGCTTGTCCTTAAGGTTGGGGTTCCTTCTGAAGGCTACTAACGGTTTCTGAGTAGGCAATTCATCATCGTTGATATTCAGGATCTTCCAATTTTTATCTATGGTTTGTTTGATTTTGTAATTAAGATTGGAGTGATCTATCACGCATACTAGCTGTTCATTCTTCCGTCGTGGTTCGTTATTTAAAAGGGTTTCTCTGTTGTAGTATTTTGCCCTTTTGAGCGATTGTTTCACCAATCTTCTAGGGTAGCCTCGAAGAAGGAGGCGTTCTTGCAGTTGTGTTGCGTGTATCATGTAGTCCTTGATGTTGGTGCAATTTCTTCTGATTCTTAGGAATTCCCCAAATGGGATAGAGTCTTTTTGGCAGAGCGGATGGTAACTGCCATGTTCTAAGATTGTGTTTTTGGCAGTTGGTTTTCTATAGAGATCCACCGTAAGGCAACCTTCTATTCCCATAATCCATATATCTAGGTATTCTACTTTTTTAGGCGAGTAGTTACAGGTGAATTTAAGATTTACGTCACTTGCATTGAGCCAAGCTATGAATTCCAACAGTTCCAATTCTGATCCTGACCAGATAAAAAAGATGTCATCTATAAATCTACGCCACTGAGTGACATTTTCAAAAAAGGGGGCCGCTTCATTATAGATGTGTTTCCTCTCATATTCTCCCATGAAAATATTTGCTACACTTGGGGCACAAGATGCCCCCATGCTAGTGCCCTTGATTTGATGGAAAATATCCTGTTGAAATTCAAAATAGTTATGTTCTAAAACTATTTGAAGACATTCTAGAATGAAGGTATCAGGTCTATCCCCCGGGCTTCTAGCTAAGAGCGCCGCCACCGACTCTAAAGCTAGGTCCTGGGGGATATTAGTGTACAAAGATTCTATGTCAAGGGTGACAAGTAATTGGGTGTTATCGTCAAATGGTTGGTTTTCCAAAGTGGATATCATGTGCCCCGTGTCTTTGATATATGAAGCATATTGGGTGGTCAAGGGGCAAAGAAAAGCATCCACATACTGGGAGAGAGGTTCTGTGCAGGAGTTGATGGAAGAGACTATGGTTCTTAACGGAGGGTCCAGGATGTTCTTGTGGGTTTTAGGGATGCCATACAGGGCAGGTGTTACTGGATTAGATTTATTCAAAAACTCAAATTCTTTTTGACAGATAAAACCATCTGTGAAAGCTTTAGTAGTAATGGTATTAATACTGGTCTTCAGTTTCGTCATTGCTCTCACGTTAGAGGGTATGTAATGCTCTGGAGTTTGTAGCATGGTTTTAACTTTATTGGTGTAATTAGTAGTATCCATGATAACAATCCCTCCTGCTTTATCGCAGGGTTTAATGGTGATAAGTGAATTGTTCTGCAGAGATTTGAGTGCCTCTCTTTCTAGATTGGTCAAATTAGGAGTTGGTTTGGGAATATATTTGGTGATTCTCTGGATTTCTTTGATGACTGTTTTTTCAAAAACACTGACTTCTGGGCCTACCATATCGAGGGTTGGTGTGAACTTGGATGGAGGCTTACAACCTGAGTAGTTTGTATCCTGGTCTTGTGGAACCACATTAGCAAAGTATTTCTTAAGCCTGATTTTCCGAAAGAACGAGAAGATGTCCTGGTTCAGTCTAAAGGCATTAAGAGATGTACTGGGTACAAATGACAGCCCTTTGCTCAGAAGTTTAATCTCTTCTGATGATAGTTCATGGCTTGATAAATTGAAAATGGGTATTTGTTCATTTGTGGAAGATTTGATCACTTCCAGTACTGCTGGTTCCTTGTTCTCATGTAGGGTTGTTGATGTTGAGGGTCTATTGGTTGATAGTAGTTCCTTTCTGGTCTCGAGAACCTTGTCCTCATTCTGCCTCTGCCTCTCGATAAAAAAGGAGACGATTGTTGTCCTCTGTGGTAAGGTTCTGTACTGTGTCCTCTTTGATTCCTGTCATTGAAATTGGGGTCTTCTCCCATACCTTGATGGTAGTTCCTTTCTGGTCTCGAGAACCTTGTCCTCATTCTGCCTCTGCCTCTCGATAAAAAAGGAGACGATTGTTGTCCTCTGTGGTAAGGTTCTGTACTGTGTCCTCTTTGATTCCTGTCATTGAAATTGGGGTCTTCTCCTATACCTTGATGGTAGTTCCTTTCTGGTCTCGAGAACCTTGTCCTCATTCTGCCTCTGCCTCTCGATAAAAAAGGAGACGATTGTTGTCCTCTGTGGTAAGGTTCTGTACTGTGTCCTCTTTGATTCCTGTCATTGAAATTGGGGTCTTCTCCTATACCTTGTCCCTCTAGTTCAGAGTCAGAAGAATTGGTATCCGAGAAGGTCACAACTTTCTTTCTTCTGTCAAATTGCTGGTTATATCCTTGTTGTACATGTCCTTCTTGGTAGTAGTTACTAGAAAGGTAAGGATAGATTTTTTCTAAGGAGAACCATCTGACATCTTTTTTTAGTTTATTGGTCTTTTTCTTGATTAAATAGTCATCAAATTCCTGCATCTCTTGAACGATATTCTGTAATTTGGTTTTGGCGTCATCTAAGGCTGAACTGGCTTTGAGTTTGTCCTCTAGCTCTAGAATTTCTTGGTTCAAAGGTCCCAGCATCTCTCGTACAGTCTCAATAATAAGAAGCATCCAATCTCTGGAGCACCTGTTGGCAATAAGTGACCAGCGTTCCAGAAATTGACGTACCTCTATGAATAATGCTGGTATATTTCTAACTCTCAAACCTGAGGGGATCACTCCTGATTTGAGGTATTCTAACATAAAAAAAGCATGGGATTCCATCCTCTTTGCTTTTTTCTTTAGATTTAGAAGTTTCATCCATTCTGTGTTATTAGTACTCGTTGTGGTGAGAGTAGTGTTACTAGCTCCAGCTATTTGTCCTATCATAGCGGCAAAATCATCATCAGAGAAGCCGAAGGTTTTTAGGCTTTCCATGTTAACACTAAAGCTCGAGAAGCAGTGGGTTGCTTCTATTATGAACGGAAGGTTAAAGTAGGTCGTATATAATTGTACTGAATGCCCAAAATGGTTGATCTAATTAGGTCATAGGAGAAGAATGAAAACAGGTAAAGAAAGGCCAAGAAAAGCCACTGAGACTGGACAACCTAATATCGAATAAAGCTGAGTTATAAGAAGAATTACCTGCAATACAAGATCGCAAAACTGTGTCTAAGAAAAGGTTTTCCCCAAAAACAGGATTGTTAGGCTCAAGAGGGGGGAAAAAAAACAAGAATTAAAGTGAAGTGACCTCTTTGACGGCCTATATTTCTTTCTATTACTGGCAAATGCTCTCATTAAGCTTTAACAAACATGCGCACCTACAGTGATGTCCTCCAAGATACAATGTATACACACACGAGAATATTTACTTTTTATCTTTGTTTATTTTTTCATTTAGTAAGCAAAAGCATTTTTTGTATCAAAAAGGTGATTGTGAACATTTCATTTACAGTGTTATAATTTCCAATAATTCTCAAATATACTGAAAAACAAATTATTACAATTGGACATTTTTAAAATGACCAAGACACAGAATACTTAGCCCCTCGAAAGGCTAATTGATTCCCTACATTCAGATCTTGCATACTAATCTTGCATACAGACACTCATGCCACATACAACACACTAACAAAAGAAAAACAACAATAAGAAAGTGTACAACTGGATGATTCAATTTGTCTAAAAACAATCAGAGAGTTTTCATATTTGTCTGTACATTTTATAGTACTGAATTTACTATACTCTTATTCTTTATTCTGAGTATGTCCAGATAAACTTTTTTTGTCCAGTTGTAGCGATGCTGGTCTACGCACGTTTCGGTGAGCAATGGTTTAAATTCACCTTCATCAGGACCAATAAAGATTGAAAACTTTTCTGTGCACAAACGAGGGGACAGATCTCTGAAATGGTAAATACATTGTATGTAAGGTAAGCTTTTCACTGATGTGCGTCTTTACTTTAAGGAGTTAGTTATAACAATTTATCTAAGGTTGGCCCGTACATGCTAGTCTCAGAGCAAAGAGAGGCAAAAAAGGGGAAGAAAAGAAGAGAAAAAAACGAAAAAGAAAGGAAAATAAGAAAAAGAGGAAAAGACTGAGGGTTAGCTTGCCTACTTTAAAGTGAAAAGGCGAGAGTTACAGAGTTGTGGTAAAGATACATTAAATGTGCGGTTGGCTACTTGATGCCGGCACATGGAAGTGCCAAGATTTACACAATACATTAAGTGTGTGTAATCAATGCAGGCACCTGACAGTTCCCATATTCAAAAGAGATGATGAAAAGCTACCTACTAGAGGTGAGTTGTGTTTTCAAGCTTTTGCAATTCTGTTGCTATCCTCAGCAACTATCCTAGTTGGTCGTGGGGATCTCTTATAAGATTAATCTATACATGAAAGAGACAAATAGAGCAGCTATATGACTTCGTACAGAGAAATTGGTGGTATAGTGCTAATTGGGCCTCTAGAGTCAATACTATTGACAAGCCCTAAAACGCTTACCATGCAGACTGCAAGTTTGCCACGAGCTGTAGGTATGGCCAGGTCTATATATCTTCTATCCACATAGAATTGTGTGGCATTTGGGAAAACCTAAAGTCATAGAGGTTTGTATATGTATTAATTCTGGGGACTCAAACAAGGACAACTGGTTCATTTAATAGATTTGTCTTACCTTCAAAAGAAGATATATTGACAGAAGTTATTAATAATCTTCAATATAAACTGTAGTGACGGCCTTTGTACGTGATGTTTAACAGGTCCGAATCTGTTTGTAGCAATATTGTATCTAAAAATAAATTGAAAAGAATCATTTTAAATAAAAAGTGGTTGAGCCTGCGTGGGTCTAAAGAATGAAAGAGGCAGACATCGAAGTAGATTCCAATTTAGCTCCGATAATGCACACGACTGGGCTCCTCTCTGTATATGATGTATGTAGTCCTGTAGAATATAGGATATGGTATTCTAAATCTGGACTAGATGGAAGTCTGATAAGGTAACTTATCAAGCGGTGATATAATCTAACTGCTAAAGACATGTGTATTAACTGGTCTATGCGCAGCTAAAAAATCAATAGATAGAGCTAAGATGTCTTGAATCAGTCTTATATTAAGACCACTATATGCATCCACTGTTGTGGGAGAATAGGGTGGCAATGCTAAGAATGTAGAAATCTAACACCCTATAGTTGAGGTATAAGACTAACATAACTATCTGGGAGGATTCAGTATGCTCGCTGCAGCATTACCTTAGTTATCAGCATCCCGCGTCATATAATCCATCGTCGTCGAAGTTCGAGGCTGGAATGGAGCCATAATTATTTACGCGTTTAAATAGCGCGTGTGTACAGACAAAATATCGCGATATTTCAAAGTGTATTGCTCCAAATTGCATACTGCGGAACATGACCGTCGCCATATTGGAATGGTGATGTGGCGAAGTACCGTGCCTTGAATACAACCTGGGTTTGTATAATGTGCCATGGAAAAGTGGTATCTATTTCTCAGATGTTCATGTGGTTGTGACGGATGGAAGGACCTCAAAAGTTTTGGTAATAGGTGCTGAAATATCGCTCGTGAATGGGTTTCCTCACTATTGTATGTTCAAAGAGTCGCGCTAAATAACTATGGAGACGGCAGCGCCATCTTGGAACGGCTCGTAATAAGGTCGTCGATTATAAATGAATATGAAGTGTATAACTAGCACTGTAAAAAGAGGAACCTATCTCTATTGACATTTTAGTTAGCCTGGTGATATTGAGGATTGGAAGTAGTTGGTTTAAGCTCATCCTGAATTTCGAAGTGTGTGGTTAGTGACTCTACACGTGAGAGATATTGCGAGCGCCATGTTGGAATGGGGTAGTAACGGAGTTCTGAGCCTATATGTGGACCTGTACTGGTTAGCGTCTCCATTGGAGATTGATTCATGTGTCTGGTGGGCCAGTGATATTTAAGGATTAAATAGAAAAGCCACAACCTGGCCTAGTACAGTATAGCTATATAGTTGAAGTATAGCTTTTATGTAGTGATTGTTGTTCTTAACATCCACACCAGGATGTGTGGGCAAAGTCGTATACAGCAACCAGCGCCATCTTTGGAGGGTCAGAAATAAGGTTAAAAATTAAAGATTTTTACGCAATATGAGGATTTAGCTCGTAGGAGGAATTCCATCAAGAATACGGTGAGAAATAGTAACCTAATATTTAAATCTGTGTGTGAGTGACTCCTCATGGCTATCGAATTTTAATGTCGACCCGTAGGAAGTCAGGGCGCTCTGTTGGTGTAGTCAGTTGTGTCATGGTACAAATACAACACCTAATTTGGCAAATTGGCTACGTAGAGTCAAGGACTATGGCAGATGGTATACTATCTAAAACAGGAACCCTCTTGAGGAAAAAGAGGATGTTAACTGATGTTAATATAGTCAGTTGTGTTATGGTACAAATACAACACTTAGTTTGAAAAATTGGCTACGTAGAGTCAGAGACTAAGGTAGACGGTATACTTTCTAAAACAGGAGCCCTCTTAAGGAAAAAGAGGGTATTAACTAGTGTTGGTCCCAATATGACATGGATTTCAGAAACGAGACCTTGGGATTGAGATGGCTTAAGATGTTACAAGCCATACAATTTCTTCGTTGAGGCCTTGGTTTACTGTGTCTAGATGGAAGATCCAAAAGGTTTCTCGCTGTTTGCGGGTTTTGATGGGATCCCTCCCAGGTGAGGTTAACACCCTCTCTAGAATGACCCAACGAAGTTCTGCTTCTGTGTGTTGGCACTCTTGGTAATGTTTCACTAGAGGTGCTTGTGTTTTGCCAGTTCTGATGGCGCTTTTGTGTTCGGATAGACGAATGCGGAATTCTCTTGATGTTTCACCTATGTATCCAAAATCACATGGGCATAGTATCATGTAAACTACATTGGAGCTTCTACAATTCGTCATGGATTTTAGTGTCCCTGTCTTGCCTCTGTATGACCAGTTTTTTGTTATGATGGCTGATGGGCACGCGTGGCAGCTGCCACAACTGTAATTTCCTATAGGTGATGGTAGCCCATCCATGGTCGATTGTCTCAGAGGTGTGCGCAATTTGTCTCTGCTATGTACTAGCTTGTCCTTAAGGTTGGGGTTCCTTCTGAAGGCTACTAACGGTTTCTGAGTAGGCAATTCATCATCGTTGATATTCAGGATCTTCCAATTTTTATCTATGGTTTGTTTGATAAACCATTGGATGGGCTACCATCACCTATAGGAAATTACAGTTGTGGCAGCTGCCACGCGTGCTCATCAGCCATCATAACAAAAAACTGGTCATACAGAGGCAAGACAGGGACACTAAAATCCATGACGAATTGTAGAAGCTCCAATGTAGTTTACATGATACTATGCCCATGTGATTTTGGATACATAGGTGAAACATCAAGAGAATTCCGCATTCGTCTATCCGAACACAAAAGCGCCATCAGAACTGGCAAAACACAAGCACCTCTAGTGAAACATTACCAAGAGTGCCAACACACAGAAGCAGAACTTCGTTGGGTCATTCTAGAGAGGGTGTTAACCTCACCTGGGAGGGATCCCATCAAAACCCGCAAACAGCGAGAAACCTTTTGGATCTTCCATCTAGACACAGTAAACAAAGGCCTCAATGAAGAAATTGTATGGCTTGTAACATCTTAAGCCATCTCAATCCCAAGGTCTCGTTTCTGAAATCCATGTCATATTGGGACCAACACTAGTTAATACCCTCTTTTTCCTTAAGAGGGCTCCTGTTTTAGAAAGTATACCGTCTACCTTAGTCTCTGACTCTACGTAGCCAATTTTTCAAACTAAGTGTTGTATTTGTACCATAACACAACTGACTATATTAACATCAGTTAACATCCTCTTTTTCCTCAAGAGGGTTCCTGTTTTAGATAGTATACCATCTGCCATAGTCCTTGACTCTACGTAGCCAATTTGCCAAATTAGGTGTTGTATTTGTACCATGACACAACTGACTACACCAACACAGCGCCCTGACTTCCTACGGGTCGACATTAAAATTCGATAGCCATGAGGAGTCACTCACACACAGATTTAAATATTAGGTTACTATTTCTCACCGTATTCTTGATGGAATTCCTCCTACGAGCTAAATCCTCATATTGCGTAAAAATCTTTAATTTTTAACCTTATTTCTGACCCTCCAAAGACGGCGCTGGTTGCTGTATACGACTTTGCCCACACATCCTGGTGTGGATGTTAAGAACAACAATCACTACATAAAAGCTATACTTCAACTATATAGCTATACTGTACTAGGCCAGGTTGTGGCTTTTCTATTTAATCCTTAAATATCACTGGCCCACCAGACACATGAATCAATCACCAATGGAGACGCTAACCAGTACAGGTCCACATATAGGCTCAGAACTCCGTTACTACCCCATTCCAACATGGCGCTCGCAATATCTCTCACGTGTAGAGTCACTAACCACACACTTTGAAATTCAGGATGAGCTTAAACCAACTACTTCCAATCCTCAATATCACCAGGCTAACTAAAATGTCAATAGAGATAGGTTCCTCTTTTTACAGTGCTAGTTATACACTTCATATTCATTTATAATCGACGACCTTATTACGAGCCTTTCCAAGATGGCGCTGGCGTCTCCATAGTTATTTAGCGCGACTCTTTGAACATACAATAGTGAGGAAACCCATTCACGAGCGATATTTCAGCACCTATTACCAAAACTTTTGAGGTCCTTCCATCCGTCACAACCACATGAACATCTGAGAAATAGATACCACTTTTCCATGGCACATTATACAAACCCAGGTTGTATTCAAGGCACGGTACTTCGCCACATCACCATTCCAATATGGCGACGGTCATGTTCCGCAGTATGCAATTTGGAGCAATACACTTTGAAATATCGCGATATTTTGTCTGTACACACGCGCTATTTAAACGCGTAAATAATTATGGCTCCATTCCAGCCTCGAACTTCGACGACGATGGATTATATGACGCGGGATGCTGATAACTAAGGTAATGCTGCAGCGAGCATACTGAATCCTCCCAGATAGTTATGTTAGTCTTATACCTCAACTATAGGGTGTTAGATTTCTACATTCTTAGCATTGCCACCCTATTCTCCCACAACAGTGGATGCATATAGTGGTCTTAATATAAGACTGATTCAAGACATCTTAGCTCTATCTATTGATTTTTTAGCTGCGCATAGACCAGTTAATACACATGTCTTTAGCAGTTAGATTATATCACCGCTTGATAAGTTACCTTATCAGACTTCCATCTAGTCCAGATTTAGAATACCATATCCTATATTCTACAGGACTACATACATCATATACAGAGAGGAGCCCAGTCGTGTGCATTATCGGAGCTAAATTGGAATCTACTTCGATGTCTGCCTCTTTCATTCTTTAGACCCACGCAGGCTCAACCACTTTTTATTTAAAATGATTCTTTTCAATTTATTTTTAGATACAATATTGCTACAAACAGATTCGGACCTGTTAAACATCACGTACAAAGGCCGTCACTACAGTTTATATTGAAGATTATTAATAACTTCTGTCACTATATCTTCTTTTGAAGGTAAGACAAATCTATTAAATGAACCAGTTGTCCTTGTTTGAGTCCCCAGAATTAATACATATACAAACCTCTATGACTTTAGGTTTTCCCAAATGCCACACAATTCTATGTGGATAGAAGATATATAGACCTGGCCATACCTACAGCTCGTGGCAAACTTGCAGTCTGCATGGTAAGCGTTTTAGGGCTTGTCAATAGTATTGACTCTAGAGGCCCAATTAGCACTATACCACCAATTTCTCTGTACGAAGTCATATAGCTGCTCTATTTGTCTCTTTCATGTATAGATTAATCTTACAAGAGATCCCCACGACCAACTAGGATAGTTGCTGAGGATAGCAACAGAATTGCAAAAGCTTGAAAACACAACACACCTCTAGTAGGTAGCTTTTCATCATCTCTTTTGAATATGGGAACTGTCAGGTGCCTGCATTGATTACACACACTTAATGTATTGTGTAAATCTTGGCACTTCCATGTGCCGGCATCAAGTAGCCAACCGCACATTTAATGTATCTTTACCACAACTCTGTAACTCTCGCCTTTTCACTTTAAAGTAGTCAAGCTAACCCTCAGTCTTTTCCTCTTTTTCTTTTTTTCCTTTCTTTTTCGGTTTTTTCTCTTCTTTTCTTCCCCTTTTTTGCCTCTCTTTGCTCTGAGACTAGCATGTACAGGCCAACCTTAGATAAATTGTTATAACTAACTCCTTATTGTATGGTAGTCATTTTAAAAATGTCCAATTGTAATAATTTGTTTTTCAGTATATTTGAGAATTATTGGAAATTATAACACTGTAAATGAAATGTTCACAATCACCTTTTTGATACAAAAAATGCTTTTGCTTACTAAATGAAAAATAAACAAAGATAAAAAAAAATATTCTCGTGTGTGTATACATTGTATCTTGGAGGACATCACTGTAGGTGCGCATGTTTGTTAAAGCTTAATGAGAGCATTTGCCAGTAATAGAAAGAAATATAGGCCGTCAAAGAGGTCACTTCACTTTAATTCTTGTTTTTTTTCCCCCCTCTTGAGCCTAACAATCCTGTTTTTGGGGAAAACCTTTTCTTAGACACAATATATATGTTTATAAACACACAAACACATATATATATATATGTACATTGTAACATAATTATTACAAATAGTTATTTTATATTACATTTATATTTATAAAATGCATTAATATGAATATATATATAACTCATACAAATATTTATTTTACATTAAAGTAATTTTTAATACTTTCCATTTATTATTATAAAAGTATATAACTCCAAAATGAGCTGGATGTTTTGCTGCCACATGTGTTGCACTTAATTAATCCTTAATATTTACAAATTGGTGATTGTGGTCCATTATTTTCCTTACCCCAGGAAAATGGGGAGTGGATTGAAGAGTGGAGTGTTGGTATACATTTAAAACATTGATAAAGTGAATATATATATCTAGCAGAGAGATGCCTGTGACTAAGGTGTCAGTGGTGGAAAGGAGAGCGCCACCCACATGGGGGATGTACTTACCTGGATGCTCGAATCACCGCCATGCACACCGTGTTCTTCAGCCTATCATAGCGAAGCAGGCATTTTAAATCATTGGATTCCGGCGGCACTGTTTGGTTGGAAAGTCATTTGAGAAAGGGATGGCTCCGAAATGCATTATGCCACTTTCCAATAAATCTGCTGGTCAGTACATTCCTGTGTGCGTGCCCGGTTCTTCCTGTCGTGTGAGGGGCCTTGGACGTGATATATATGTATATATATATATATTCACTGAAAAAACCATAGGTTTCACACATGTTATAGTTAGCTGGGCATTTCACTCGTACAAAACCATTGAAATTCTCCCGTTATAGTTAGTTCAGCTAACTGTAACTCGCGCGCCCGCAATCCACTGCTGATGAGGTCACATATTACATCACTCATGACATGGTCAGTGGCATCACTCATGACATCACTGATGACATCTCAAATGACATCACTGATGACATCACTGATGACGTCATCCATGTGAAAAATGGCCACAACTTCTCTCACCCTAACATAACCTTTCAAAAACCGACTGAAAATTTCAAAGTTACATTCTCAAAACCATACGTACTCTAATACCAATAACTACATACTTACTTATTAACTGTTAGGTCTACATACAACTCCACTCATTCACCTGTACAGTCACTCATACTTACAGTCACTCCATACAAGACTATCATATGCATTTACACACCTATATAGACACTCACACACCGCCAATCATCAATTGAGGTACTGACACACCTAGTCAGTCATGCAAGTAATTAAACACAGTCCAATTTACTCACCTATACAGTTAAACACACTCAAGTTCACTTACTCATAAAAATAGTACCACATACTTACGCTCTTATACAATCATTGATACAAGCACACACGCATCCATACAGCCACTTTCACAATCACACACTCTCATATATACCCACTTATCTACTCTTACACACATATATACTGCCTTTCATATATGTAGTTAGTCACACATGTACCACTGAGATATACATTCAATCCCTAACACACCCATACATACACTCATCCAACCATACAGTCCCTCACAGATGCACTCTTAAAACCATGCACCCATAGAATCACCCACTCACACATCTATGCACAGAGTAACACACACCCTACCCACACAAACACACAGGCACCCAAACAGATACTCAGACAACCAATAAATAACCCATATAAACACTCATATAGCTATTCACAAAACCATGGAGCCACTTAGACACCAACACACAGACACATACAGACATTTACACAGTTAAGTCACTAGTCTGCAGTAAGATACATATAATGACTCACTTATAGAGTCAGTTACGCATCACAGAAAATCATCCATTTACAGACTTGTACACCCACTTATTCTTCAACAGGCCTTTCCCTATATATATTAAACATATTAAAATTGTTCAGAAACACATACTCAATGGATGACGTCATCAGTGATGTCATTTGAGATGTCATCAGTGATGTCATGAGTGATGTCACTGACCATGTCATGAGTGCTGTAATATGTGACATCATCAGCAATGGATTGTGGGCGCGCGAGTTATAGTTAGATGAACTAACTATAACGGGGGAATTTCAATGGTTTTGTACGAGTGAAATGTCCAGCTAACTATAACATGTGTGAAACCTATGGTTTTTTCAGTGAATTTGCAAGGTTTTTTAAATGCTAATTCCTAACTATAACGTGTGGGAAACCTATGGTTTTTTCAGTGAATTTGCAAGGTTTTTTAAATGCTAATTCCTAACTATAACGTGTGTGAAACCTATGGTTTTTTCTGTGATTTTCAAAGGTTTTTTAAATGCTAATTTATGAATGTATTATTATATTATTTATTTATCTTTTTAACAATATGCTACCTATGTATATAATTATAGATTTACTGTATCCTGCAATATGGAATGGCTCACCTTTTTTGAAAAATGTTTAGATATAGTTGAACAGCATAGTTAATATCGTCTAAAAACCTCTAAACATTGTTTATTTAATTTTTTAAAGGTTTTTTTTACCGTGCGCGCACCGTAAACTTACGGTGCACGCATGGTACGGTACAAGTATGGTGCGCGCACGTAGTTAGCATGCGTACGTGATTTATGTACGCATGCGTACTTCGTCTGCGATGCGTATGCGCGTGCTCCGTATGCGCATGCGCGCGTGTTCTTTTTGCGCATGCGCGCGCTCTCCGTACGCGGGTGCGCCGTACGCGCATGCGCGCGTGCTCCGAATGCGCATGTGCGCGTGCGTCGTACGCGCGTGCTCCGTATGCGCATGCGCGCGTCTTACGTACGCGCATGCGTGTTTGTACCGTGCGCGCACCGTAAGCTTACGGTGCGCGCACGGTAAGTCATGTGATCAAGAAACAACACTTTTCATTGGTTTAAAGTAGTTTCAGTTCCAGAAATTTCCAACACCACACCCATTCCCCTCATTATTGCTTCTGATTCCCTGGGAGAAGGAGCTGAACTGTTTTTGTGATACAATGGCAGAGCAGCAGTCATCTTCTGGGAGTGAGCAGGAGAGCCTTGTGAGACAGAGACAGAGGAAACAGAAAGATTCTTTTGTCTGGCAATTTTTTTACATTTCCCCCGGGGCAGAAGAAAGTGAATGCTCCCTTAGTCACCTGCACTCTTTGTAAACGTGTCTTATCTAGAGGAGATCCTAAGAAGAAGTATTCTTTTAGTATCTACACTATGATCAGGCACGTTAGGGATGTACATCCTGTGACTTATGCTCGAGCTACTAGAGAAAACCCTCCTGCAGCTCAGCCGAGCACATCCGCAGCAGCTCAGCCGAGTACATCATCGGCAGCTCAGCCGAGCACTTCCTCTGCGGTGGCAGCTTCACCTTCTTCTGCTCCTCTGGACATTCACCCTCTGTTTGAGAGGGTGCATATACGTTGCAATACGTGTTATGCTCTTCTTGCTTTTGGGGAGACCAGCATTCCCCTAATAGAGAACAAGATACGGCAGCACAGGTGCGGCACCGTATAATTTTTGCCATTCTTTCCTTCCTCTGTCCCTCTATTAACACAACGGCTCTTTTTAGAGCCACCTAACATTTTAAATTTTTTTTTTTTTAATCATTTTCGTTTTTAATTCCCCGCCGTGCGTGCACGGTGTGCGCACCCCTTGTGTTTTTTAATAAAATAAAATGTTTTTTTCAGCCTTCATGGTCCATCAGGGACCTCCTGTCAAAAGGTAGGGGGTCAGGAACTCTGTACCCTGCCCCCTTTTCACGTTCTCCACCTTTTTTTTAAAGTGAAACACACTTTTTTTTTTATTTGCATATTTTAAACCCTTTCTAAATGAATTCTACCCCCAACATGACTTCTGCCTGCTAGCATAGCATTAGATCATGTAACAGTTGTGTGTGCAGAGACGTCAGAAGTTCAGCACATAATGTTTCTAATTCAAAGAGCAAGAGTACATTTCACAGATGAAGGGAACAGAGTCTTCCTCTTGATCTTTAGACACTGGATCGATACTTACTTATAGGTACCAAAAAAACCTCAAATAACACAATGGCTCTTTTTAGAGTCAACCAACACCCAAACACTTAAACTATTTTTTTAATTCTATTTTTTATAGGATTTTTTTGTCGCATCTCTATGCTTCCCCTGCGCAGGCCTACAAACTGCAGCCATGCGCCAGAGCAGGCTCCCTTGCACCATGGTACAAGGATGCCTGCGTGGTGGGGAGATTGTTCTTGTGCAGGAAGGGACACCTTCCTGCACAAAAACAATCACAAGAGGCTTTTTCCTCTTTCAATGCGTGCTGTAGAATGGAGGACGCACTGAAAGAGGAAAAAACGAGGAGAAATAAAAACATTTCTCCTCGTTGTGCCTCGCAACACCACCTCTAGGGTGGCTTAGCATTCACATACATCTCCAGAGTTACGATTTCTCGTAAACCTGGAGATGTCTCTAGTTCTTTGTATGTTGCGTGGGAACACCCAAAACAACACCCATGGAACGCCCCTTCAACACACAGTGCTGCGTGTGAAGTGGCTGTATTTACGAGGAGAGGAAAAGTCACGTAGGGTGGCTTTTCCTCTCCTTGTAAATATGAAGGAGCTCCCTGCGCCACCAGTACTTTATGAAAAGTTACGTAGTGGTGGCACAGAGGCCTTGTTAATCTGCCCCAGAGATGTAATGGAAATTAAGGGTAAGACAGACAAAGGGAGAGAGACAGAATCACAAACAGAGAGCAAGGAACTGAGAAGGAGTAAGGCAGTTAGAATGACTGAGACACATGGAGACAGGGAGAGATACATGTTTGAAAAAGTAGTGATGGAGGCAGTAAACCTAGGGGAGTAGTAGAGAAGGAGTGAGGGAGTTACGAAACTGCAGTAAAGGAAGAAGACAGAGAGAAGGGGAATGAGAAAAGCAGAGTGAGGAGAAGTGGAAAAAAGGGAACATGAAAGTGAAGGGGTGAGAAATACAGATATTTCAAACTTCCCTGACCAACAAAATAACTTAATTATAAATAAATGTTTTTTTTAATTGCTAGAAAAAAGGATTAATTTTCCTAAATTTCCTTTCTCGATCTGAAAAAAAAGAAAAAAAGTATTAATATTTAACAATACATTTTAGAATACAGTACACATATTTTCATATTTAACAAAGTAATTTTTTGCCCTTTTTTGCTGTTTTCAGAATATATTGGATTTCACTGCAAATTGTGAAACCAATTGCATTCATCACTTAACAGCGGGCAAAAAAATTAACAATCTCATAGATTGTTTAAAAAAAGCCCTGAATCTCTTCTCAGTAAAACATACCTTGATAGAAATGTAACATATATAATAAAAATATCTTATAAGAACAATAACTATTTGCAATAAATAACGTCTGTAAATCTTGTTGCTTTAGCACATACACCAAAATAATATCTGTCAAAGAAGTCCACAAGAGAAATTTTTACCTTTCCATGAGGCCAAATGGTAATTTTTAAATTCTTTTTTGGAAAAATAAAAAATGGTAATCCAATAAAATCAAAATAATGGTTTGTTCAGATGCTGCAATTTGTATCTAAAATTTTGGTTTTAGAAAAATTAAGTAGGAATTTGGTAATTCTGCAGGCAAACGTTACTTGAAAATCAATTGAGAATCATTACACAGTGTCCAGCCTTTTTCACATTTTAGATAAACTGTGTAATGACCAGAAGTTATAGAAGGTCCATCATGGAAAATTATTGCAACTGCAACAAAAGTTTTTCCAGATATTGATAATTGATGTCCTGTAAACTTCTTTATTAAAGTGTCCAATTTTGTACCATCAGCTCTACAATGTTGCATCATTAAAATTACATACTGTCCATATTTATTTAAAAATAACGTTGATAACATGTCTGATTTACATTGAGAACATTCCATGTTGTGATTGGCATCTTTAACTAATTTACTAAAAGTCACTGATTTACTCTCTGTTAATGTTAAATATATGAACCTTTCAGAATCAACATTAGAGCTGCATGTGTTCAAACAGTTTTCACAACTATGTTCCCATTTATAAGAGAGACCAAACATATTTTCTATTTCTACCCTTTCATCTTCCAGTACCATAAGCATATACATCAAGAATTCCTGTGCATCTTGCTGGACATTTTGAGTAAACTGTGTACATCCTGAACATACATCTAAAAGTTTTCTAACATCAGAAGCACTTTCTATTTTAGTTTTATCATTACTCAGCTTCTCAAAAAGAAAACTCAGCAGAGAACAGAATCTTTTTACATGATTTAGTATTATCTGCTCTTGCAAACTTTCAAGATAAAATACAACATTCAGCACTACATTAGCGTGGCAGTTGACACCAGAGCTATTTTCAAAATGACAACCAACAACCTCTTCAGCATTGTCCTTTTTCTTTTTGCTTGGAATCTCATCACTCTCCTTTTGTTTTCTCTTCTGTACATCCTCATTACAGATATTCTCAATTCTCCTTTTCCGACAAACAACACGTTTTTCAAACACAGGATACTGACCTAAATGAGGAGCATAGCTTCTTCTTAATCTATTATATTCCTTTACACAGTTTGCATCAGCACTAACTTTTGAATCATCAAAGTCTATCATGAATAAACCAGATAATTTTTTCACGCGTGACAAAGCAACATATGCCATACCTTCTTTAAACACAGTAGATCCAATGTTTACAAAAGCACTATCTACAGTTAATCCTTGAGATTTGTGAATAGTTACATCATATGCTAGAGAAAATGGAAACTGCTTCCTACGTACATATAAGTCTTTCACAAGCAAGAAACGTACTGAACAACGACAAATGTCTTCAACCTCTTCAATCTGATCAAATTTTATATTTAAAAATTCAATTCCAACTTTTTTCTGGTAATTAACAAAACCCACAACTTTACCCATAGCTCCATTCACTAAACCTTTTTCTACATCCAAATTACGTCTTAAAATTACTCGACAGTTCATACATACATAAAGATTCTTTTCTAAACCAGCTATTTTCGAGATGTTTTTCTCTAGAGAAACCAATTTCGTTGTCAATTTGCTTGTCAATATCATAGTTATTCCCTCGTGTTGTATTTTATCCACAGCTTCCAGTTTGACAATCTCTTCATTTTCCAATTTCAAAAGTTCTTGATTGAATATAGAGCATTCATGTAGTGCTGGCATTAAGCAGATTACCGTATTTTTTCCAGCAATTTTCTTGTATATTTTCTCTGGAACTATTTGTTCTGTTGGGAACAAATTACATAGCAATCGACTCTGTAAAGCTTTTCTGCCATGTTCTGTTAGTAGTCCAATTCTGATATCTTTGAGAATACTTGCATAATCATCATCATTTGCCTTCCGCATATTGGTAATGAGTTCTTTATACTCAAAGTATGTCCAAATATTCACATTACCTATACTTCCTAATGACTTTTTCGTGTCTTCATGTGTAAGAGTTTGAAATACTGGTTGACCTTTAACTGGAGTGAGCCGCAGAAGATCCCCCAAAACTATAACATGTTTTCCTCCAAATAGCACGTCATAGTTTGTCTTTAGAATTTGCTGCATTCTTAAATGCACAAAGGCAAACATTAAGTTTGATACCATGCTTACCTCATCAATGATGAGAACTTTCATTTTTTTCAATACTCTTGAAACTTCAAAACATGCTTCTCCTGTTAGCTTGTGGTATTGTATTTTGTTCTCATGCTCTACTGGTAACATTAGCAAACGATGGAGGGTAATTCCTTTTATGTTATATGCTGCTAACCCAGTTGGAGCAGTAACAACACAAGACAAAGTTGAATCTGTTTTTTTCTGTAGGTAGCTTCTAATTACTTTAATCAAGAAACTTTTTCCAGTTCCGGCTTGTCCACTCACATACATTCTGATTGGTTCAAATGATGTGCATGAGCACTCTTTATTTTCATGTACTAATCCATGATCAATTTGTTTTGTGACTTCTTCATAAATTTGTTGTTGTTCATCATTCAGCTGTTGTTCCAAATTTGGTAAGTCTATTAAATCTTCCTGAGCTTGATTCATAGCTGTTTCCACTTCAGTCATGGCTATTGCAGCTTCATTTTTTACGATTGGTTGTCCTAGGGGATCTTGACTGAGCGTCCCAGAACTTTGACTGTCTTGAGAACTGTCTCTAGCTACTTCAGCTGCAATTGTTGCTTCTTGTTCAATTTCTTCATTTAACATTTCTACATAAGTTGTGAAAGTACTGCATTCGATGGTATCTTTGCATTCATTAAAGGAATCTTCATAGCTTTGAAAATGTCCAAGTAATTCATCGTCTGAGCGCCATGGTTTAAACAACTGTAAAAGTGCTAAGTGGTAAAATTCCTTCTTGTCAGTAGTATCGCAACTCAGCTTTCTGTGATTAATCAAACTTCCTTTTGTTTGTTTTACCAAACATCCTTCCTCACCAATGACTTTATATTTTCCATTGTTGATGTCTTCTGTTGCATTCCGTTTATAAATGTAGTTCTGCAGCACTTCATAGAGACACATGTTCTCAAGATGATGACTTCTCTTTGGGTAATATGTGTCCAACATGTTTGTTCTTAAACTGTCTGTACTTTCAGGTTCGAACTTTGCTAAATATTCAATTTCTCGAATAGATTTCAGTACCCGATTTCTCATTCCTGCAAGGCCTAAACTTACCCAAATTATTCTTCTGGATTTGGAGTACAGACTTGCAGATGATAACCTATCTGAGCATTCATACGATCCAATTTCTCGATGCGATAACATCTTTAAACTGAAACTGTATAGCTTTTTACTGACAGTCTTCTCGTGAGAAATCTCTTCCCACATTTCTTTCAATTCCGTTTTCTCAGATTTAGTGATCTAAGATGTGACATACCGAGCAACAGCAATAGAATTGTCAGCTACATACTGTATATCCATGTTAGCATTCCACATGGATAAAATGACTGGGTTGTAGTCATTTATATATTTTGACTCTTCTTTTCTTCTTAGGTTATAGGTATTCTTAGGCGATTTTCTTGTAATAGTAAAAAACTGTTTACTCTTCCTTTTGAAAGAACAGGTCGTGGAAATCCAAATCGACATTTTGTGTAGAATTTATCTTTACTCTTGTACTTTCTTCCACAGTATTTTCCACACCGATGACTTTGGAAACGTAAAACTTGCTCTTTTAAGTTTTTTTCTTCTGTGCTTTTAGGTATAGCACATGTTGCATATCCTTCAATGAAAGATAAAACTGAATCATCAGAATCTGTTCCAAATTTTGGAGCATCCTTGATCCACAACAGCATATGAATATGAGGAGCACCTCTTGCTTGGTACTCTTTTCTCCAAAAGAAATCCACAACTTCTCCAAGAGGTGGATTTTTTTTATTGCAGATGACGGACATCATAGCCTCAAATCTGTGATTGAAATATCTGCAAACATTAACCAGATCCAATGAGCACAATTCACCTGGGGGCATATGTATGAAAGGAAAAATTAGTCGCAAACGCTGCGAATCGCTAAAAACAGCATTTGCGACTGATTTTTTGCAATTCCATATATATGACACACTTCCACACAAAAAACTAAGAAATCGCTAAATTAGCGATTTCTTAGGCTGCGAAACATTCAAACTGCGATTTTCCTAGCGAATACTTAATTTGCGATTTCTTAGCGTAGCGAAAATCGCAGACAAGAAATCGCAAACTAAGAAATCGCAAGTGCATATCAGAAAAATTCGCAAATTCCGATTTCACGAAATTCGCTATTTAAGAAATCGCAATTAACACCAATTGCTTGCAGGTGGTAAACTGGTGCAAGGTACATAAACCACCCCACAATGCAACAGACCCACCCACAATGGCAGCAATGTTCGTGATAGCCAGGAGTCTGCATATTCGGGCTCTTGCACAGAGGAGAATGAAACAGGAGCGTATATTCAGGCTGCGCATCACTCTGTTCCAGCACACTGAAGAGGACATCTATGACAAGTACAGGCTGCACCCACAGACCATAATGGACCTGATTGAGGAGCTGAAACCCTACTTGGAGCACCCTACATGCAGGACACAAACAATTCCCACACATGTGCAGGTCCTGTGCTCCCTGCACCTCCTGGCGTCAGGGAGTTTTCAACGGGTAATAGCGGAGGTTGGTGGGGTGTCACAGAGTGCACTGTCGCGTTTCTTCCATGCCTTCCTAGATGCAATGCTGCAGAGGCTCTCACATCACATTTACTTCCCCACCACCCAACAGGCATTACAGCAAACAAAACTGGACTTCTACCAGATTGCACGTTTCCCCACGTCATTGGCTGCATTGACGGGACCCATGTGGCCATCACACCCCCAGCAGCAACTGAATATGTCTACAGGAATCAGAAATGCTACCATTCCCTCAATATACAGATTGTGTGCAACGCTAAGTATCTCATCACAGACATCGTACCCAAATACCCCGGCAGTACACATGACTCTTTCATCTTCAGACACAGTGGAATACACAGACGTCTGAGTGCTGGAGAGTTTGGGGAGGGGTACCTGCTAGGTAAATACATGGCACACATCAATACATCCACTACATCACTTGAGGGGGGGACATTGACTTACCTATTGTGTTTGTCCATGCAGGTGACAGTGCCTATGCAGTGCGCGACTTCATCCTGACCCCATATCTGGATCCTGAAAATGCAAGTGAGAGGAGCTACAACAGGGCACACAGATCTACACGCTGCGTCATTGAGCGAACCTTTGGAATCCTGAAGAGCCGCTTCAGGTGCCTGCATAAAAGTGGAGGCGCACTGCAATACAGCCCTGAGACCTGCTGTAAAATCGTGGCAAGCTGTGCAATGCTACATAACATGGCAATGAGGAAAGGCACCACAATTGATGTGACCGATACAGACACATCGGATGACGAGCGCCCTGCTCCCCCTGCCAGACCAGCAGCAGGAGTTGGGGCAAATGCTGGATGCCAGAGACGGACAGAGATCACACAAAACTACTTCTAGGTGAGTAATGATGAAATGAGACAACAAAGCCTGATGATGTGTGAAGTGTTTAATCACACTTCACATGAAAGAAATAGTAGCTGTCCCCAGCACGTGTTGTGCACACAGTGCAGGTAAGGCACAAGTAATTGTGCAAACAGCATTTTCGGGTTAATGCACCAGTGTTGCAGTGAGTGTCCCCGCACATGTTCACCTCCTTCGTTGACGTCCAGGCTGAGTGCCCCCCATGGTGTTCCTTCGGCCTGCACCCTGTCTGCCACTGCGGCGTCTTTCCCCTGGCAAGGTGGGAGTGAGGCTGCTGCGACTTGAGGTGTCCTCACTCTCGGCAGAGGCCATTAGTGCGCTGCCACCAGCATTGGCTGTCTGCAGCTGCTCCACAGCAGTGGTTACCTGCGCAAGCCCTCGGGCAATATCCTGGCAGCAATGTGCCATGTCGGCCTGCATTGTTACGCTTCTGCGTGTGAGGGTGCTGGTGGTGGTGCAGAGGCGGTTCACGGCCTTTGTGTAAGTGTCTAGGCGTGCATTGGCACGTCGGCCAGCCCTGTCATTGGCAGCTTGGGTGTGCCTCAAAGTGGCACAGAGCTCATGGATTGCCCCTGCCATGTTCTTCTGGTCCTTGTGTATGCGGCATAGCTGCCGATTAATTGACCGCAGTGCTTTGCTTTGCAGGTGCTGTTCCTGCAGCATGCTCTGTTCCAGGCCGGAGAACACGGACCCTTCTGCTTCAGTCGCAGTGCTGCTCCTGGGCCTTGATCTGGATGTCTCCTGTGGTCTTATCCTTGCCGTTTGTGTGTCATGACTGGGCGTATGTGACACACCCTGACTCCCCTCTCTCCTGTCGGTGTCATCCCCTGTGGCAGGGAATTCGTCCTCAAATGGAGGCAGTGGGGGCACATGTGCGCGCTTCTTGCGCTGGATTGGCTGCTGCTCTGTGTTATCGCTGGAGTCCGCAGGGTCTGCAGGCTCCTCTCCCTCTGCGCTGTCTTCTTGTGCCATGCCATGTGCTGTGGATGTAAAGGGAACTACATGAGTTTGTGTTATTGTCTGCATGTGGCAATCAATTAAGTTACAACTTTTTTTTGGCTAACCTCTGACACTGTATCGTTCACTTACCCCCAACCCACATGTTGCATTTAATTTCGTTTGTGTCATGGACACACAGTCAGACACAGTACTACGAGTCCCATGATGCATTGCTGGGTGTGCTGTAAGACCTGGCCCGGATTGACATTTTGGGAGTTTACTATGCGCATTTGGGGAAGTGTGCAAGGGATGGGGAGGAGTGCAGATTGATTTTGCATGCATCTTACCTTGACTACTGGATGCAGGGTTGGAGCTGTCTATGTCAGTCACACCACCAACGCTCTCAGACTTGAGAGTAGACTCCACGAGCTCCTCATGGGGGGTTGGCTGCTCTGCAGTGGATGGTGCTCCTCCAGTCTGATTGGCGTCCTTCAGTCTGGCTGCCACCCTCTCCTTGGACCTCTGGCGCATGTCGTACCACCGCTTGCGCAGCTCTTCGATGGTACGCGTGGTGACTCCCACTGCATTCACCTTACTCTGTATTTCTAGCCAGATTTTCCTCTTCCTGGCCTCTGGGACACGCAGTGCCTTATTGCCAAACAGGAGCTCATGGCTGCAGACCATCTCCTCAATGAGGATCTCCTGCTCCTTTTCAGAAAACTTATGTTTTCTCTTCCTTTTCTCTGCATCCTTGCCCTGCTGTTGTTTGTTGGCCTCCATTGCTGTTTGCTCTCTCCTGGGATGCCTCCTCACACTCCCCAAGCAGCCTCTGGGTGTGGCTCAGGTGAGCAGGTGCAGGAAATCACTCCAGTTTCCTGTTTGTGATGTCATCAGGCTGCACCTGGCTTGCAGATTCCCGTTTTTGCGATTTCTTAATTTGCGAATTTCGCTATTAATAAATCGCAAAGCGGGTGTCTGAGAATTATTTGCGAGTTTTAAGGAATCGCAAATGATTAGCGAATAACTTTTTACATCCCGTTTAGCGAATCTGAATTTGCGAATCGCAAAATATCGCAAATTAGGATTTGCTAAACGGGAGTTTGATACATATGCCCCCTGCTGTCTTGTATTGGATGTTTTCAATATTTGAATTTGCCTCTCGAAGAAAATCCAGTAAATCATCCCAAACGTACTCTGCACAGCTTAGGGTAAGGAACCATGTAGGAGTTCCTAAATTCCGTAACATACATTTCAATTCTCCATGGCATCGGTACCAATATTCATTAGTCCCACACTGACAAGCCATCAGATTAATTAATTGTGATTCCAAATGATCATCTCGCTGTTGCACTTTGTTCAGAAAATCCTTTGCAGACACATTATGTAGATGTACTCCAGTTTTCAAAATGTGATTTACTGCATAAGATAGTGCTGATAAGTCACTTAGAAATAAAAGATGGAACAAATAAGGAATACTTTGACAAAATCTTGGATCTTCTGCATATAACCTTGTAGTCCGATACTCAGAAGCAGGAATCTGTACTGGACGTTCATCATATCGTCCATCTTTTCCTGTAGGAAACAGCTGGGGAAAACAACGAGCTTCCAAGCTATCCTCCCATACACTCACGGTAGTTCCTTTTGCTTTTTTCATCTGAAAGAGATCAATAGTGTTTCCCATAACTTCTTTAGAATGAAGAGGATGTATGCTGAAATATTCATAAATTTCTTCTTCTTTTGACTTATCCACTTTTTCAATTTGCCCAGTTGGTATTCCTGAGTCTCATAGTAAATCTTCTTCATCTTCTTCCATATAAATTGATTCATACCATTTATTATTTATTTTCAAATATAAATTTGCTCTTTGTACTTTTCGTACATCCACCAGCTGCTGCCAGATTTTCTTGTTCTTTGTAGGTACATCATTAACCAGAATAACTAATGGTTCAGTTTCCAAACTATCTGCATCAATTGTTTCAATATTTTTTTTCAGATCCAATGGCAAATAGACAACTCTTCCTTTTAAACCTCTTTGTAAATCAGAAGGAGGTAATTTGCCTGTTTTGGGCTCCATACGAACTATAGTCTGAAACGGATGGACACATTGAATGAGTATAGACTCATACGTATTTAAATCACTAAGTTCTGCAGGAATATCAACCAATTCTAAATTATTATGTACAGCTCTAGCTGGCATTTTATTTTCTTCTAACTTGTTATAACAGTATTTACAAATACGGTGATATTCACCCAAATCAAAACAATTTTCCAGAAATAATTATGTAGCAAATTCCATCCACTTAGTATTATTTTCTTTTTCACTTTTTTTATAGAGATCAACATACCTTGTTTGATTTTTATAATGGCTTCTCCGGCAACAAATACAAGTAATATTTGGTCTTTCATTAGAGATGATAGTAAATTTTGTCATTTGATCTTCAAATGTTTTACTAACAGTGAGTTCTACATTTTCTTCCACATTTTCTTCATTAACTGTGTCATTTCCTGCACTTTCTTGCTCTGGACCAAAGTAACAAAACTCAATATCCTCACAAACCTTCTTCACATCTGTTACAGATCCACGGAACAGAGCATTATTCAACTCATTTAACTTTAAAGCTGGACTTTTAGCAAAATACAGTCTTCTCACAAACTTTCTCATTTCAGTATGATGAACTGCCAGCATCCTAAAATGGTGAAAAACACTTTGACAAACTTTCCTAGAAAGACAAGCCAGAGAATGTCCTTGCAACCCAGTATTCTCTCTCACTCTGCATGGATCTAGTCTTTGAAGCACCTTAATCTTCTGTTTAACACTTTTTTTTACTATATTCTCTTAGAAAGTCACGAAATTTATCAATAGAATCCTGTCGTACAGTACAAATACTACTACAATTCCAAGTGTACACTGGGGCTTTAGGACGTCTCCCCATAACCTCATCTGCTAACACTTCTTCCTCATTTCTTGGAACCATTTTCTCCTTTTCCATTACACAACCATCCTTAACTTCATATGCTCGACCACTGGTGTCAACTGCATGCAGCAAACTATTACTTTGAAGATAACTCTGTTCATTAAAAAATGGTTCAGTACTTTAACTATGCTTCCATTCTCCTAAGAACACTTTACAAAAGTTTTTTTTTTCATTTCTCTTTTTCTTTTGCTTTTTGACTTCATTACATTCACTAATTTATCTAATGTATGGATCCTGTTCAAAATTAAAATGAATAGTTTCCTTTTTAACTCCAAAGCCTTGGCAACAATTGTTTCAATATGTTTTTTTTCTTATAAAATGTGGCTTTCTTCCTATATTTTTTCACATCCTTCAGCAAATTGAACATCACTCTTCTCTCAAACATTTTTCTACGAATGTTTTTAAAATCTATTGTTCTTTTTAACTCATTCTTTCGTACTTCTGTTTGTACATTAGCATTTAGTATATTCTGTTGATTGTCTGGTTGTTTTCTACTTGAAACACTATTTCCAGTGGATATATTTCTTACATGTTTTCTTTGCTTGAAGATATTTAAAAAAAAATCCTTAGTCTGCTTACCAGAAGGCTTTTTCTTTTTTCCAACATGAGGTTCTTCAACTATTTTTTTTTTATCCAATTGTCTTCAAATATAGATGTTGTTGCTGTTCTTTTCTCTTTCTTGATTTTATAGGCATCTTTAATTTATTGCAGTGTTGTTCAGCAATACCTGAAAGAAACTAAAAAAAAAAATACCTTTATCTACTTTATATATATTACTATATTTTTTATGAGCTTTTCAAAACATATCATATGAGCTATCCCTTTCCTACGACTGCAAGTCTTACACAATAAAAGCGACACAAATTAAATCTCTGACAACAATTTCTGTATGCACACAGACTGATGGTGTGATTCTAGGCAGAAACCAATATTTGATTTGCAATTTCGAAACACATTTACTGCTGTGGTTGAGCAAGTGATAATTACTGTAAGAGCCTGACACATTTTCCTTATAGTTTAGAGAGGCAGAAAAGAGCACATGTCCTAACAGCTACTTGAGAGCATGAACATGTGGAACCTGGATGAGTGATTACATTAGAGCAAAGGAAATGAGCCTTGGTGATGTTGAATGTGGTAGTGTAATACACTACTATCTGAAATACCACACAATGCTGAATACTTAGCATGGGAGTGCAGGAAAAGCAACTGCCTGTGTGCTAAGAGCGTGCTTCTGGAGACTGTGTATTGTCAGGTGTAAGAGAGATCTGCATGGACGCTTGCAGAACTGCATGAAGACTGCACAGATGTATGTAAGAGTACATGTGGGGTAAGGGTTAATTGCAGTTTTGAAAATGTTGGATCTACCTCAGCCATGGCAGGTGTGGCAGGAAAATCTAACCCTGTTCTTTTCAAATGTGTTAGCATTTGCCTCTCATTTGTGAGATAGTGATTTCTGCTGAATGCAAACCATCACAGTTAAAGAATACAAGCTGCCCCTTTCCTACGAATGCAAGTCTTACAGAACCAGACCAACACTTTTTAAATCTCTGACAACAAATTTCTGTGTGCACACAGACTCATGGTGTGATTCTAGGCAGAAAACGACTTTTCTTATGCAATTTCAAAGCACATTTACTACTTTGGTTTTGCAAGTGATAATTACTGTAAGAGTCTGACACATTTTCCTTATAGTTTAGAGAGGCAGAAAAGAGCACATGTACTAACAGCTAATTGAGAGCATGAGCATGTGGAACCTGGGTGAGTGATTAGACTAGAGCACAGGAAATCAGCATTGGTGATGTTGAATGTGGTAGCGTTACACACTACTCTCTAAAATGCCACACAGTGCTGAATACTTAGCATGGGAGTGCAGCAGAAGCAACTGCCTTTGTGCTAAGAGCGTGCTTCTGGAGACTGTGTATTGTCAGGTGCAAGAGAGATCTGCATGGACACTTGCAGAAGTGCATGAAGACTGCACAGATGTATGTAAGAGTACATGTGGGGTAAGGGTTAATTGCACTTTTGAACATGTAGGATCTACCTCACCCATGGCAGGTGTGGACGGAAAATCTACCCTGTTCTTTTCAAATGTGTTAGCATTTGCCTCTCATTTATGAGATAGTGATTTCTGCTGAATGCAAACCATCACAGTTAAAGAATACAAGCTGCCCCTTTCCTACGAATGCAAGTCTTACAGAACCAGACCAACACGAATTAAATCTCTGACAACAAATTCCTGTGTGCACACAGACTCATGGTGTGATTCTAGGCAGAAAATGATTTTTCATATGCAATTTCAAAGCACATTTACTGCTTTGGTTTTGCAAGTGATAATTACTGTAAGAGTCTGACACATTTTCCTTATAGTTTAGAGAGGCAGAAAAGAGCACATGTCCTAACAGCTACTTGAGAGCATGAGCATGTGGAACCTGGGTGAGTGATTAGACTAGTGCAAAGGAAATGAGTCCTGGTGATGTTGAATGTGGCAGCGTAACACACTACTCTCTAAAATACCACACAGTGCTGAATACTTAGCATGGGAGTGCAGCAGATGCAACTGCCTGTGTGCTAAGAGCGTGCTTCTGGAGACTGTGTATTGTCAGGTGCAAAAGAGATCTTCATGGACGCTTGCAGAACTGCATGAAGACTGCACAGATGTATGTAAGAGTACATGTGGGGTAAGGGTTAATTGCAGTTTTGAACATGTTGGATCTACCTCAGCCATGGCAGGTGTGGCAGGAAAATCTACCCTGTTGTTTTCAAATGTGTTAGCATTTGCCTCTCATTTGTGAGATAGTGATTTCTGCTGAATGCAAACCATCACAGTTCAAGAATACAAGCTGCCCCTTTCCTACGAATGCAAGTCTTACAGAACCAGACCAACACGAATTAAATCTCTGACAACAAATTCCTGTGTGCACACAGACTCATGGTGTGATTCTAGGCAGAAAACGATTTATCATTGGCAATTTCAAAGCACATTTACTGCTGTGGTTCTGCAAGTGATAATTACTGTAAGAGTCTGACACATTTTCCTTATAGTTTAGGAGGCAGAAAAGAGCACATGACCTAACAGCTACTTGAGAGCATGAGCATGTGGAACCTTGGTGAGTGATTACACTAGAGCAAAAAAAAAGAGCCTTGGTGACATTGAATGTGTTAGCGTTACACACTGCTATCTGAAATACCACACGGTGCAAACCATCACAGTTCAAGAAAACAAGCTGCCCCTTTCCTACGAATGCAAGTCTTACAGAACCAGACCAACACTTTTTAAATCTCTGACAACAAATTCCTGTGTGCACACAGACTCATGGTGTGATTCTAGGCAGAAAACGATTTTTCTTATGCAATTTCAAAGCACATTTACTACTTTGGTTTTGCAAGTGATAATTACTGTAAGAGCCTGACACATTTTCCTTATAGTTTAGAGAGGCAGAAAAGAGCACATGTCCTAACAGCTAATTGAGAGCATGAGCATGTGGAACCTGGGTGAGTGATTAGACTAGAGCACAGGAAATCAGCATTGGTGATGTTGAATGTGGTAGCGTTACACACTACTCTCTAAAATGCCACACAGTGCTGAATACTTAGGATGGGAGTGCAGCAGAAGCAACTGCCTGTGTGCTAAGAGCGTGCTTCTGGAGACTGCGTATTGTCAGGTGCAAGAGAGATCTGCATGGACGCTTGCAGAACTGCATGAAGACTGCACAGATGTATGTAAGAGTACATGTGGGGTAAGGGTTAATTGCAGTTTTGAACATGTAGGATCTACCTCACCCATGGCAGGTGTGAAAGGAAAATCTACCCTGTTGTTTTCAAATGTGTTAGCATTTGCCTCTCATTTGTCAGATCGTGATTTCTGCTGAATGCAAACCATCACAGTTCAAGAATACAAGCTGCCCCTTTCCTACGAATGCAAGTCTTACAGAACAAGAGCAAAACGAATTAAATCTCTGACAACAAATTCCCCTGTGCACACAAACTCATGGTGTGATTCTAGGCAGAAAACGATTTTTCTTTGGTAATTTCAAAGCACATTTACTACTGTGGTTTTAGAAGTGATAATTACAGTAAGAGCCTGACACATTTTCCTTATAGTTTAGAGAGGCAGAAAAGAGCACATGTCCTAACATCTACTTGAGAGCATGAGCATGTGGAACCTGGGTGAGTGATTAGACTAGAGCAAAGGAAATGAGCCTTAGTGACATTAAATGTGTTAGCGTTACATACTGCTATCTGAAATATCACACAGTGCAAACCATCACAGTTCAAGAAAACAAGCTGCCCCTTTCCTACGAATGCAAGTCTTACAGAAAAAGAGCAAAACAAATTAAATCTCTGACACTAAATTCCTGTGTGCACAAAACAATATTCCTGGGTGATACCAGTACACCTTTACTTATGGTGAAGACATACTCCATAATATCTGACAAGTTCAAGGCAGTTAAATATCTTCCAAAACATAAAATGTAAAACACAACTTTAAAACAAGAATCTCATTTCTATTTTTTATATCATAATGCACCTCATACATCCCCTCTCAAATTCATAACTCACCTTTAAAAGTAGTTAGTTGAGGAAGAAATGTGGCACTCACACAGCAGAATATCAGAGCCAGAATCTCTGAACTGTACACCTCTCAGCAGAACCAGTAAATGGCAATGTTTCCGTCTCTTTTTTCACACATATACATGTCAACTTCAAATCACAGTGCTTCCCACATTTTTTCAAATGGAAACGCACATTTCTATTGGTTGCAAATTCCAACCCTTTCCAAATGATCCCTCACCCCCACATGACTTCTGCCTCCTACCATAGCAACAGGTCATGGAACACTGGTGTGAGCAGAGAGGTCAGAAGTTCAGCACACAATGTTTCTAATCCAAAGAGCAAGAGTGCTTGACTTTTCAAACCTAACAGCAAATCCAAAGTAATGTTCTGTGGGAACACATTTTTCTGAACCAATACAAAATATGCTTTTAAAAATTTAAACATACAGCCTAGTTTTTAGTGTTGAATGGTCTGAAACAGCCAATGAGTTCTTTTTATTTAAAAAAAAGTATGTAAGCCTCCATTTTACAACTATCTTTCTTTTCATATTGCCATTCTACTGAAAGACACCTTCTGAGTGCATCCAGATCTCCTTGAAAGATGTTCATAGTGTGGATTGTAGGTCATAGCTATGTCTTCTGGAGTGAAAAGTATGTAGAAAAAAGAGGTATTTTCAAAGACCTTGCTTTGCCAAATGTAGACATTAAATGGATTGGTCAGAGAGGGTTAAAGTGGCACCAATCAATGCCCTCGGTGAAATCTTTTCTACATCTCCCACAGCCTGACCTTATAATTGTGCACTGTAGTGGAAATGACCTAGGCACTTTAACTGGGGTAGGTCTGGAAATGCTTGTTAAGGACACCTTTGTGCAATTGATGTCACTTTTTCCACAAACTACCATTGTATATTCTAATATATGCCAAAGGCAAAAGTGGAACTGGTCCAACCAATATTGTCCACAGATTGACAAAGCAAGAAAGCACGTCAATAAGTCTGTTTCTGCTTTCCTCAGAGACTATGCTATGGGTTCTATATACCACAACAACTTGCGTTACAACATGCAAGGCATTTATAGAGGAGACGGTGTTCATTTCACAGATGAAGGCAACAGAGTCTTCCTCTTGAACTTTAGACTCTGCATCGGTACTTACTTGTAGGTACAAAAAAACACCTCTAAAACACAAAATGGCAGCTGGGGGTGCGTGCACCGTGCGCGCACCCCGCGATTTTTTGAAAAAAAATAAAATGTTTTTTTTCACCCTTAAGGGTCCTTCATTGACCCCATGACAAAGGCTAGGGGTCAGGAACTCTCTACCCTGCCCCCTTTTCACGTTCTCCACCTTTCTTTTTCCCTGTCACACACACAACACACAAAATGGCGGCCGACACTTCCTGATTTCGACCGATTCGAATGTTGACTGTCATGAATCCACCAATCAGAATTACACTCGCGCACGTTAGGGTGCGCGCACCGTGCGCGTACGGTGCGCGGACAGTACGCGGCTATAGATATGTATGTGCTTTTAAATGCAATTTTCTCAGGAACTACTGAACAGATTGACTCCATATATGCAAAAGGCACATCCCTGACCTGAGGACTACCTCTTTGCCAAATTTCAAGTAATTCTGTTCAGCCGTTCGGGCAGTACCTTCGACTAAAGGTCCTACGGGAAAATGCATGGGGAAAACGCGTTTTGGGACCCCCCTTTTTTCTCGGCCCCCGCTTGACGAATCACCCCGAGACTTTCAGGGTAGGAGCTGAGCAGAGCGCCCCATTAGTTTTGAAAATTTCGCGAGGATTCGTCAACCGGCGCCAAAGTTATTCAAAATAGAATTTTGAGATTTCCTATGGAAACACGGTCATAACTATAACTATCTACTGGCGACCGCCAGTAGATAATATATATATATATATATATATATATATATATATATATATATATATATATATATATATATATATATATATATATATATATATATGCTTGAAACAAAGAGTCTGTAGCTGATGCACTCTGATCTAGCGTGTGCAGGTGTCGAGGTCAGACAAAACCTCGTAAAATTTCTTAATACAAAAGGATGCACCGCACTCCAGAGAATGATTGTGAATGCTTATTTTATTTTAAGCACAAATTTCGCCACCATCCACCAACGTTTCGAACAAGAAATGTTCTTTCTCACGGTGTAGTGAGTCCGTTTTTAGTTTCTTCTTTAAATAGTGTGTGTTACATTCTTGCCACTGCAAAGCATTGTGGTATTCGTAGTGTATGTTCGAATCATAGTTATATACAAGAGTCTCTTTGTTAGTACATTTAGTAGACAGAGTAAATGATGTAAATTAATTAATAACAACATGATTTCTTATGATTTGTATCATGGTTAAGACTTAAACAAGTACGCCCCTTCTTATATCTGAATCGTCAGATATCCAATCAATTGTATTCGGGGAGATATTTCTATGTAAAGAGACTCTTGTATATAACTATGATTCGAACATACACTACGAATACCATAATGCTTTGCAGTGGCAAGAATGTAACACACACTATTTAAAGAAGAAACTAAAAAAAGACCCTTCTACCACAGGCACTTTGGTCTCGTTACTCTCAGCATTCCATCCATCATCTTTTTGTGTTGCGCGCACCGTGAAATTATTATTATTTTTTTAAATCGCGAGGTGCGCGCACCGAGCACCCACGGTTCGCAGTGCGTGCCATGCGCGCGCAGTGCGCGCACCTCACGATTTAAAAAAAAATATTAATTTGTTTTTTTCTCCCTTGGAGGTCCTTCTGTGACCCCCTGACCAAGGCTAGGGGGTCAGGAACTGTCCAGTCTGCCCCCTTTTCACGTTCTCCACCTTTTTTTTTCACCCCCTCAGACTGTGAGAGACAAAATGGCGGCCGACACTTCCTGGTTTCGACCGATTCGAATGTTTACCGACATCTAACAACCAATCAGAATTGCGCTCGCGCATGGCGGTGTGTGCGCACGGTGCTCGCACGGTGCGCGTGTATAGATATTGATATGCTTTTAAATGCTATTTTCTCAGGAAATACTGAACAGATTTACACCGGACCTGCAAAAGGCACTTCCTTGACCTTATGGCTACCTCTCTGCCAAATTTCACGTAATTCTGTTCAGCAATTCAGGCTGCAGCTGCGACTAAAGGTCCTATGGAAAAATGCATGGGGAAAACGCGTTTTGGGACCCCCCCTTTTTCTCGGCCCCCGCTTGACGAATCACCCCGAGACTTTCAGGGTAGGAGCTGAGCGGAGGGCCCCATTAGGTTTGAAAATTTCGCGAGGATTCGTCAACCGGCGCCAAAGTTATTCAAAATAGAATTTTGAGATTTCCTATGGAAATTAGGTTGTAACTATAACTATCTACTGGTGACCGCCAGTAGATAATATATATATTTTACCCACTGACAGTCACCAGTAGGTAGTTATAGTTAAGACCTAGTTTCAATAGGAAAAGCGTTTTTTGTTTTCCCAATAACTTTGGAGTTGTTTGACGAATCTTTGCGAAATTTTAAAAACTCGCGGGGCGCTCCGGTCAGCTCCTGTCTCGAAAGTTTCGGGGTGATTCGACAAGCGGGGCAGAAAAAAAAGGGGGG
The DNA here is from genome assembly GCF_964204655.1 of Triturus cristatus. Classification (NCBI taxonomy): domain Eukaryota; kingdom Metazoa; phylum Chordata; class Amphibia; order Caudata; family Salamandridae; genus Triturus; species Triturus cristatus. The sequence goes on along the minus strand of NC_140593.1, from coordinate 364,224,094 downwards.
TCCCAAAACGTGTTTTCTCAATGTTATTTTCCATAGGAAACTTTAGACATGGCTACAGCTCGAACTGCTGAATGGAATTACACAAAATTTGGCAAAAAAGTAGCCCTAGGTTCAGAAAGAGACCTTTTTGTTAAATGGTGTAAATCCGTTCAGTAGTCCCTGAGAAATTAAAAAAATAGAGGTTGGAAAATCAATTTCCCATAGGAAACTTTAGACACGTCTACAGCTCGAACTTCTGAACAGAATTAAACCAAATTTGGCAACAAGGTAGCCCTTGATTCAGAAAGAGAACCTTTTTTTTAAATGGAGTAAATCCGTTCAGTAGTTGCTGAGAAAATCAAAAAATAAAAGTTTCGATATATAGAGGCACGGTCGATCCACGGACCCTCCCGACCACGAGCTTTATTCTAATTGGCTGTCAACACTCCAAACCAGAAAGTATTGGCAGCCATCTTGTGACTCGGTAGAACCGAGTAACAAGAAAACAGGGAAACAAAGGTGACAAAAGAAAAGGGGACAGGGTAGAAACACCCTGACCCCCTAGGCCTGCTCAGGGGGTCCCACAAGGATCCCCAGGGCCCAAAAAAAGCCTTAAAAAAAACAAACGGTGAGATTCACACACCCTGCGCGAAATTCGGCCCCAAAAAAAACGAAACGTGGACTCCCACGCTTTGTTATTATTTAGCCCCCGGGTGGACCAAGTCACAGGGGCATGACATATTATAATTGCGGGGGCCCAGGGGGCCCCTGCAGCCCCAGGGACCACCACCCCCCAGCCTTTACTTAAATATTTACAGGGGCACATGGCCCCCACACCCAGACTTTTTTTAAAAAAATAACCTGTGTGGGGGGCCTCAAGCCCCCCCACATGCCCCAGGGACCACCACCTCCCCAGGACACTAAGTATTTAAATGCGGAGGTCCGTTACTGACTCCCAAGCCCCAGGGACCACCACATCCCCTGGGCTGTGCATTAGGTGGCTCCATCCTGGAGCCCTTGATGGCCCTGGGGACCGCAACCCCCCAGGGCCGGCTCCTGCAGTGTCCCGGGGTGCCCACCCCTGGGACACTGCTGTTTGCAATAACAGGGCGGGAGCCATGCGACTCCCGCCCTGTCATTGCAAACTGCTTGCTTCATTGAAGCAAGAGCAGGGAAACCTACTCTCGCTTCAATGAAGCAAAGCAGAATTGCTTTTCCACAAGGGGAGCTGCAGGACGCGGGGAGCTGGCGGGACTGTGGGGGCATTGGGGCTCCCCCCATGGTCCCCAATGGATAGGGTCTGCCCTGGGGGACGGGATCCCCGGGTCTAGAAGGGGCCTGGGAGGGGGGCCACGCAGCCCCCCTCCCCAAAAAAACCACAAAAGATGTGGCCATGCCCCGGGAGATGGGCTCCCCGGCGCCGGAATTGGCCAAGGGAGGGGGGCCCATGCGGCCCCCTTCCCGTTCATATATATATATATTTTTTAAAGGGGTCAGGGCCCAAAGAAAGGAAAAAGAAGGGGGCCACACAGCCCCCCTTCTAAAAAATGTATTTTTGAAAAGACGCGATCGTGCTGGAGGCCCCACCCCCTCCCAGCTACACTCTGCAAACGCGCCCTGTGGCGCGTTTTAAATTGGGGAATTAATTCCCCTTCAGTACTGGGGGTCCCTGGGGGCCAACATGCCCATCAGGTACCTCCAGTAAGTGCCACAGGGCTGCGTTGCAGAGAGGTGGTCTAAGCCACGCCCATTTTTACACCTCTCTGCAACGCAGCTCTGTGGCGCTTACTGGAGGTACCTGGTGGGCTAGTTGGACCCCAGCGACGCTCAGGATTCAAAGGGACTTAATCCCCCAACTCAAAACGCACCACGGGGCGTGTTTGCACAGTGGTGAAGGGAGGGGGCAGGGCCTGAAGTGACATGTGTGCAAACGCCCTGTGGCTCGTTTTAAGTTAGGGAATTAATTTCCCTTCAATCCTGAGGGCCCCTGGGGGCAAACTAGCCCACCAGGTGCCTCCAGTAAGCGCCACAGGCCTGTGTTGCAGAGAGGTGGTCCAGGCCACGCCCCTTTTTACACCTCTCTGCAATGCAGCTCTGTGGCGCTTACTGGAGGTACCTGGTGGGCTAGTGGTGAAGGGAGGGGGCAGGGCCTGAGGTGACATGTGTGCAAACACGCCCTCTGGCGCGTTTTAAGTTGGGGAATTAATTCCTCATCGATCCTGAGGGTTCGTGGGGGCCAGCTAGCCCACCAGGTACCTCCAGTAAGCGCCACTGCGCTGCGTTGCAGAGAGGTGGTCCAGGCCACGCCCCATTTTACACCTCCCAGCAATGCAGCTCTGTGGCTCTTACTGGAGGTACCTGGTGGGCTAGTTGGACCCCAGGGACCCTCAGGATTCAAGGGGACTTAATCCCCCAACTTAAAATGTGCCACGGGGCGCATTTGCACAGTGGTAAAGGGGCGGGGCCTGAGGTGACATGTGTGCAAACACGTCCTATGGCGCGTTTAAAGTTGGGGAATTAATTCCCCTTCAGTCCTAGCCCACCAGGTACCTCCAGTAAGTGCCACAGGACCGCGTTGCTGAGAGATAGTCCAGGCCACTGCCCTTTTTACACCTCTCTGCTCCTTGGCGCTTACTGGAGGTATCTGGTGGGCAAGTTGGACCCCACGGACCCTCAGGATTCAAGGGGACTTAATCCCCTAACTTACAACACACCAGGGGGTGCGTTTGCAGAGTGGTGGAGAAAGGGGGCATGGCCTTTGTCTACCTCTCACCAATCCCACTGCATGGAGCTTACTGGAGGTTAAAGGTAGGCTAGTTGGCCCCTCACGGACCCCAGCAGTGGTGGGGACTTCAATCCCCATCCAAGAGCGTGCCAGGGAGCACATTTGTAGAGTGGTGGGCAAAGTGGTATGGCCAAGTACGAGTACTTACCAATGCTGCTGTGTGGGACTGACTGGAGGTAATAGTTTGGGAAGTTGGCCCCCAAGGTGGTCCTCGGGGGGCAACTACCCCTCTTGTTTCCTCCATCATATGCATATGTGTACAAATACTAGTACTTCTCACCGAAAGTGGTGCAAATCCTCACTAGAATTAAGGCCGGAAGGTGTTTTGGTATTGAATTGTAAGATATATTTACATTCAAGTTGCCTCAGTAGCCTCTCCCTGTTGCCACCTCGCCTGAGCGGTGGGACGCAATCAATGACTGAGTACTGGGGGTGCTCTAAGTTGTTGTTATGCACCTCCTTGAAATGTCTGGCTGCGGGGTATGTTGGGTCACTGTTGACGATGGCTCTGAGGTGCTGCAGGATTCGCATGTGGACTTGTAGCTTAGTGCTACCGATGTAGCGTAACTCGCATTTACATTCAAGCATGTACACAGCAAACTCCTTTCTCCATGTCAGTCTGTACCTGATGACAAGTGGTGCATGTCTGAAGGCGGAGTCCAACTGCGTGATGTTTTTGCCGAACTTGCATACCCTGCAACTGTGACATTTAACAAAACCCTTTCTATCAGCCAACCAGTTCTGGATGGTTGTGGTCTCGGGACTGTTCCTGACTAGTGCATCCCGCATAGAGAAGGCTCTCCTGTATGTGATGTCGGGTTGGTTAGCTACTATCGGTCCCAACGTTGGGTCTGATTTTATAATGCTCCAGTGTTTGTTTATGTCTGATCTGATTGCTCTTTTTTTGTGTTGTGGGTTGTGATCAGTCTAGTGTTAACTGTGCTGTTTGGCTCTATCAGTATGTTGGCTACGCTGATACTTTCGGGAGCGGGTTGCACCTCCAAAAGCTCCTCTCTGGGGTTTGCATTAGCCCTTTCTGTGGCTTTGCGTATGGCGACAGATGAATATCCACATGCCCTGAATCTTTTAGCTGCCTCACCCTGGCACTCAAGGAGATCATCTTGGGTACTGCATATTCTGGCTAGCCATAACATTTCCCCATAGGGAATGCTGGCTATAAGGTGTCTGGGGTGAAAACTTGAGGCGTGCAGTGTGGAGTTGCCTGCAGTGAGCTTACGATAGAGTTTGGAGTGCAAGGTACCATTGGTGCTATATAGATTGACGTCCAAGAATTCTATAGAGGTGGCACTGATGTTGCTGTTGAATTCCAGGTTGAGATCATTGGTATTTATCTCATCGATGAAAGCCTTTGCACTATTCACATCACCTCGCCAGATTAAAAAGACATCATCTATGTGCCGCAACCAAGACACTATGTTGTTGTTGAATGCTTTTGAGTGCTTGACCATGAGAACCTGCTCCTCCCACCAGCCAACATGTAAACATGCGTAGCTAGGCGAGAAACAGGCTCCCATGGCCACACCTTTCAATTGCTGGTATACCTTCTTGTCAAACATATAAAAATTGTGTCTGAGGCACCAATCAATTAAAAACAGTATGAGGTCATTGTGTTTGTGACAGTTAATGGGTCTTTTACCAAGAAAATATTTACATGCAGCCAAACCATCAAGGTGACAGACGCTGGTGTACAATGATGTGATGTCAATGATATCAACAGGTAGTCCTTGTGCCATGGTATGCCTTTCACCTTTAGTAAAAAATCGCTGGTGTCTCTGAGGTAAGTTGTCTGACTGGAGACCAGATCTTGGAGAAAGAAGTTGACGTATTTGGAAATGTTCTCACACATACTTTTCCTGGCCGAGATGATGGGTCGACCAGGGATGGGGGGTCACATTTTTGTGCACTTTGGGCAGAACGTATAGGATGGAGAGAACAGGCGACTCATTGTTGAGAAATGCACATTCCTCTTTGCTCAACTGGCCCTGAGATCTGAAGGTGTTAAGATGTTTCCTGAGTTCCTTGTTACTGTTGGCCACTTCATTATGGCTTGAGAGTCTGTAGCACTCAGTGTCATTTAAATGCCTGTTGGCTTCATCTATATACAAATTCCGTGGCCACAGCACAATATTGCCACCTTTGTCCGCTTTATTAATGACTTCATTGTTGTTTTTTAATTTCTTCATGAGATCATTGTATTTTAGATTCCGTTGTTGCTTTCTGGCTGATTGTCGTGCTGTTTTGAGATAAAGGGCTTTTAGCTCATCTGTGATCACATCACTGTAGATGTCTATTGCATCCTTTGGCATGACAAGCGTGAAGGTGGAGTGTGGCTTGAAAGGGCTCGGCATTGTGCGAGAACTCTCAATACCCTCATCTTGCAGTAGTTGTTGCGTCGTCGTGCATGGAACAGCTAATTCACCTAAAATGCGCAATGTCAGGATGTCTGACATGGTCAGGACTGGCTCATCAGGTCTCACGGAAGTCGAGGTACTTGGGAGAGTGGCATAGCTTTGCTTCAATTTAAAAAACTTGATTAGTTTTCACTTCCTAATGAATTTGTAAACATCGATCCGAGTGTTGATGTAATCAAAAGTGCTTTCAGGGCAAAACGTGAGGCCCAGCGTGAGGAGCTGTTTTTCTGGCTCAGTTAAGTCAATTGTGCTCAGATTGATGATTGTCTTAGTGTCAGCTTTCATTTCTTCCTCCAGTTTCCTCTTCTTCTGTTAGTTTATTTTGGCTTTTCTGCATTTCCTTCTTTCCCACCTCTTTCGGTTGCGCCGGTGTTTTCTTTCCTCGGCGGCCGTGGCCTGAGGGTTTGGCGCCTGTCGTAGACTAAAAAATCCATCTCTTCTCCAGGGCTGGGGTTCAGTCTGCCGGGCACGTTGCTCATTCGCCATCTACCCCCGTCGTCTTAGTCAGTTCCAATTCCAGCCGTAGAGCTCAGATCAGATAGGGATGTAGAATCAGCGCAGATGTCGGTGGCTTAGCCTGCCCTTGTTGACTTTGTTTATTCATGCGCTGTGTTCTGATTGTGTCGTATTTTCTGGCAAAACGTGAAAATTTGCCCGCATTCATAGTCAGTTTTGTCTCGGGCAAACTTGAAAACTTTACGTGCTTTGATGCTATCCTCATGTTTCTTTAAATGTGTCCGTATTTCCTCTCTGCCCTTAGTGATAACATCTTTTTGGTCCATGGCGTCCAGCTCCTCATTGAGACGGTCTATGTCACATTGAATTTTTGCCCTGTCAATGCCTGCATACTTGATAAGGATGACAATCAGACACATTGAGGCCTCCAAATTGCTTGTGGCCCATTCATTCAACATGTCGGGGTTATGCTGTTCAAAGCTGGGTGCCAGCATTATTCTTAAACCTCGTGGGACACGATCTGCCTCCCGGTATTTTTGTAGAGATTTGGCCTCCCACCACTTAGTGATTTCTGTACACATGTGTTTTTCTAATGTTTTGAGTTTAGTTTTGTAACTGTCATCACCAGTGCCTGTATTAATCTCCGCACTTCTGGCAGGACTAGGTACACTTGGTAGATTCTCGAATAGCGCTTCCGCTGCTGCTTCCCTCTCTCGCAGCACTTTGTTGGACATTATGTGGTAAAGTCTATGTATTTGAATCCCCCAGGACTAACAACAATTTTGTATATCTGGGGGGATAATGATTGCTCCTCTTCTAACCTGACATACGCTGTGATGCTGCTTGTACTCACCGCCGGGTGCTTGGAGACGGTCAGCCGGGTCCTCCGAATTGACCTTCACCTCCCACACGATGGGTATTCAAGGCATGCAGTGATGCAGCTGTCAGGGGGCCGTGGTTAAATACTTCTCCTCCCGGAGCTCATGTCAAAGTTCGGCTTGTTGAAAAACCACGTTGGCCCGTAGATTTTTGGAGAAGAGGGGGCCTGTAGAGCAGAGACAGCCGTCCTCTGCAAAATAATTCACAACGAAATCCCAGAGGTACCACCATCTACGGCGCAACACCAGGACACAGACTCCGTAGGCAAAGTTCAATAGAGAGTGTTGTTTATTCACACATCAGATGTCCATATGACGCGTTTCGGTCACCAGACATGCGGCCTTTTTCACATAGTAAATGGTGCATTTATATACAAGTGGCTGTGGTAGTGTTTTTTCTATGTTACTCACAGTGACTAGGACTTTTGCAACGTGTGGTGACTAATGGTATAACGCTGATTTACTGCAAAACAACATAATGACATCACATTTTACTACAGTATGCATTGACAGGGTAAACAGACTATGTATGTACCAAGTGTCATGCAGAGCCGGTTGCTGCTTATGAAGTGCTCCGTCTGCAGTGAGGCAGTAAGTGTGGAGACTAGAGGTAAAAAATGTTTTACATGTTGTAAGCAGATCGTGTGTGCCAAAAAGCACAGAAAAATAGATAAACCCGCATAGAAAAGCAAGAGTGAAGTCCTCCTCTCAGAAACTAGATCATAACTGACTGTCCACAACATAAAATAATACTGAAAAAACCATAAGTTTCAGGGGCGTTATAGTTAGGGGGCACCAGCAGAGAAAAACGGGGCACACAATAAGAAGGGGGCAACAGCAGAGAAAAATGGGGCACACAATAAGAAGGGGGCAGCAGCAGAGTAAAACGGGGTACAGAATCAGGCAATGGAACAGAGCGGCGAGTGGGGGACAGGGGGGCACAGAGGAGGACAGGCAGAGAAGGCAGAGTAGAGTGGATACAAACCAAGGCCACCACTGGCCACCAGGGATGAGGCGCAGGTGGAAGCCTGCAGGTGGTGGAGGGCCTCGACTTCGGCGGCGAGCAGGACACTACAGCGGGGGTGCAGGCGGAGCTGCAGCGGGGGAGGAGCGACCTACCGGAAGGTCAAGGGTCACCAGTGTTCATACCTGCGAAGCGGGTACAAATACGCAGAAGGATATATATAATAAGTTAATGCTTTTAACCATCGGAATATTCACAAGTATAATGACTACATTTCCCATGAGCAAAAGCGCTGTTGCGATTCTCCGGAAGAATATGGCGGTCATGTGACGCCAATAAGCAAATAAAACAGCTTTCATCTTGCATTCACCCGGAAGCGGTCACCCGTGGTGTCCTGCCGGCTTTTGAACACACGGAAGAGTGAAGAGTCCACTCCCTAGCGCAAATAAGGTACAGAGAGGGTAAAGAGGAAAAGTGACTCGTTTTCCACGTTAGTGGGTTAGTTTGGAAGCTCACGGTATCTCCCCTCGTTCTCCATTGCAGAGTAAACGTGTAACGCATGGGTTGTCTACCGTGAAAGGGAGTGCACAAAGAGTTCGCGTTCAAAGGATTGTGATAAGTAAGTGCAAACATCTTGTTATATGAGTAAGAAGGGCTTCATTTTGCTAAACAACAAGTGCAAACACTAAGTGGCCTATACGTAATTTGTTTCTCGTAGGTATATCTTCTCCGGTTTCAAAATAAATTGCACCTTGTATTGCCACGAGTAAGTGACCTTGTTGTTTTTTAACACATCGCATTTTGGCATTATATGACCGTGAAGTGGTTTACTCAGTAGTTGGTATTTAATTTGTTGTTTCAGAGAATGAGTCATACTTCCAGCAGATAAATAGATCGCCGATCTATTTTAAGAAATCAAGGTAAGCCTGAGACTCCGGGTAGAGGCGAGAAAGGGTGGTAGGAGGCCTCTCTGTAGTGCATAGAGTGATTTTGAATCTTTTGTTTGTTTTGTAGCATCTTGTTGGTCCTGAGGAGAACACCAACAATTGGATAGGGGTGTTCGAAACGCATTGACCTGTTCTTTTTTTGACCTATTGAGTGTTTATTTATGTTGGAATTATTTGTGATTCTGGGAGTTATTGTGAAATTCATGCACCTTAGGTCTTGTTGTTTTTTCTACAAAATATTGTAATGTGTAAGCAATTGTTGCTTTTTATATGGTTTGGGGATGTGAAAGGAAGAATGGTTGTTTGGCTGCTGGAGTGAATGAGAGAAAGTGGGAATATTGAGTGTGAATTAAATTAGGAAATGTGTCTAATGTATGACTATTAGTATGAGAGAGCTGTTAAATAGTGTTGTGTGAGACTTAGTTGATATGCAAAACTATTGCAATGATTTTTGAATAACCCATTAAATTGATTTTGTTGTTTAATACATTTTGATAGATTCAAAAACTGAGGAGAAAAATTTCTAGTGGTCACTTTGTTTGGTTCATTGTGATGCATTGAAAAATGAGGTAGAAGAAGTCATCAGTATTGGCATCCTCATAGCAAAGCACGCTATTACTATGAGATTGAAATCAGCCCTTCCCCCCACATCACTTACCTGGCACACAGAAATCTCGCTGGGGCAGTGCAGAGAGTGTTATAACATGTAAAGAAGAATCCAGAGGCTTACGTAAAATACCCATCTCTATGGAATGGGATCAGATGCTGGAATCACTAAAAGCTATAGATCCACTGGAACGTTCAGTCTCCCAAGGCGCAGTTCCATCTTCCCCATTAACACCTGCCAATACGAATGAACCCGATTAATGATATACACTGAGAGAAGCCGCAAGGCTTAGGCACCATTAAAAGACACATTATTCCCAAATTCTATAGTTCTACTCGCATACCTCCTTAGCGTCTACAAGCATGAGTGGAGGCCAGAAAAGTGGGTGGTGGGAATCCTTAGATTAGGGAATGTTAAGTTGTAATTTTATGAGTAGAAATGACTCACATAAAACATGGATGTTTGTAAACTGTAATAGTCATCTTTTGTGGAATGTGCTCTATCACTTGGACACTGATGGATAGGTATCCATCAGTGTCCAAGTGATAAAGCATACATATGTGGAGGTGTTTCCTCAGTACAATATCAAAGTATATTGTACTGAGGAAACACCCCCACAGATGTATGCACCACCAAGCGACAATGACATTTGTTTATCATTTGAGTGTAATAAAAGCAATACAATTGTGTTTCAAAAAATAAAACCCTGATGCATGCGGATAGTTCCAAAGCACAGCACATTTCGTTCTTCCTAGATGATGCATGCAAGTCTATTGAATTAGTTAACTTAATCTGGAGGAGGTATAACTTAAAATGATGGGCTCCACTGGATAAAGGAGAGTGGGGCCCTTGAGTCTCCATATATCACAAATATTCGTTGGCCTTGGGGCAGAATGGGGGCTCCTGAGGGATTGGGAGCTCCTGATGGGTTGTGGACACCCCCTGCTCCCCAGGGGCCTTTATTGTGGCTCTCGTCAGTCCAGTGCTACTACCTCTTTCCCTTCCAGATCAGCAGTGCTCTGTGAAGGACACTCCCTCTGATAGGGACATCACCCAACCTTGAAATGAGCTTTGCAGACTCTGCCTGAAAGATAAATAAATTCACTATCTTGTTTCTCTTCTGTCCTCGATCTCCGTGGTGTCAGCTCAGAGCAGGGTTCTCCAAAGTCAGTCCTGGAGGGCCGGATCCATGCTAGATTTTTAGCATATCCCTATTTAGATAAATGTAGTTATCTTAAAACTCTGGCATGGATCCTGCCCTCCAGGACGGACTTTGGAGAACCCTGGCTCAGAGCCTGCTGCTCACAGTAGCTGCTTTAGAGAGACACACCTTGCAGCACAGACAATCAAAAGGGGCCCCCTTCAGGCACTGCCTGCTACGGGCTGTCTGTTAAGTCCCTACCTTAATTGCAGGGGAAGCTCCTCCGCTAAGGCAGAGCAGTGTCGCCACACTGCTCTCCGAGCAGTAGAAAAAGGAAAATAAAATGATAATAATGAGGTTATTATCATTTAGTTTTTCGTTGCTGCGGGGCTGATGGCTCAGGGAGGCGGAGTGGACTCTGCACACTAAGGGGCAGATTTACAAGCTCCTTGAGCTACTTTTCCGTAATTTTTCCAATGTTAAAAATTGATGCGAAAGTGGCACATGAAGCTTGTAAATCTGCCCCTAAGTGCGCACAACTGCTTAGCTGGCAGTCTCAGGCCTTGTTTCTTTAAAAAAAAAAATATATTTTGTTCTCCCCCCACTCTCCTGCCACCCCCCCCCCCCCCCGCATTCCCCGCAAGCTATCACTGCTTAATTGTGTTGTACCTAAATGGAACCTTCACTTATTCAACAGCGGCTGGTGACAATTATTTGTGTAAAATCCTACGTTTTTGTCACTATAGTTCAAGTTCTATATGATGACCTACTAACTTTTCTTAGGCCAGGCATAAACTGTGTGCCTGGCCTAAGAACATTTTAGAATGCAGCTAAAATGTATGAGGTCTGTCATTTGAAGCCGAACACAAAGACCCGACAAGATTCTAAAAGAAATCATATGTAAACAGAGAGGACGAGAGTTCCATTGAATGCTCCGATCTATCAGCTCATTGAACTAATTTCAGGACTGGAACGGTACACTAAGCATGTAACAGACAAATCCACCTCGAATATAAGGGCAGAATGTTCTACATTAAAAACAGAGGAATAGAAATAAAAGCATTGGAATGTTCGAGCAGAAAGTCTATACCAGTCATTACTGGCCATGAGCCACGCTTTTGTTGTCAACATTTCAATAGTCCAACCGGATATACAGGTGTTTAGACATAGATATTGAGAGAAGATGTCCCCAAACCTCCATCAAAGAAGATGCTTGAATATTGTGTTGTTACTATTTTGAAAGACAACATTCCCGCTAAATAACTTTTTATAATTAATCTTTAGACAGCAGTGGCAACTTTATATTTATATATTTCATTGTGCTTCTTTTTCTGTACCCCATTGTCCATTTTTTTAGTTTGTACTAAAGTGGGCTACATTATACTAACAGGACTTCGAACCTCCAGTGAGCTTTATGTTTCTGTCCCATCAACCTCATCACAACCTGGAGTGTTTTGAAGATGAATTACGTGATATCGTGAGACTGTGCTTTTAGAACGCTGGCCGGTCACACCATTTATTAACGATTGCCCACAAATATATGAGGCATATGTATGAAACTATTTCGCGTTCGCAAATGCTGCGAATCGCAAAATAACAGCGTTTGCAAACACGAAATAGAGAAACGCGATGTATGACACATTTTCCCATTGCAAATTTAAAAATCACAATTTTTCTGATTTCCTAATTTGCAAGGCCCGAAGTCTGCGAATTTCTCTGCGAATTTGCAGTCTGCGATATGCAGGCTACGAAAATCACAAATTGAGAAATCGCAATTTAAGAATTCGCAAAGGAATGTATGAAAAATTTGCAAATTGTGATTTTTGAAAATTCGCAATTTTGCACTTCAATATTACCACCAAGTCAATGCAGGTGGTAACCAGGTGCAAGCTACATAAACAGGCCCACAATGCAACAGGGACTTCCACAATGGCAGCGCTATATGTGATAGCCAGGAGGCTGCGAATTCGGGCAGCAGCACAGAGGAGGATGCAACAGGAACGGATCTTCAGAGTTCGCATCACTCTGTTCCAGCAGACTGAGGAGGAGATGAGAAGTACAGGCTGGACAAAAAAGACCATTTTAGACCTGACAGAGGAGCTGAAACCCTATCTGGAACACCCAACATGCAGGACACAAACCATTCCCACCCATGTGCAGGTCCTGTGCTCACTACACCTACTGGCCTCAGGGAGTTTTCAAGGGGTGATAGCAGTGGCAGGTGGGGTCTCACAGAGTGGCCTGTCGTGCTTCTTTCAAGCATTCTTAGATGCAATGGTACAGAGGCTACAACATCACATACTATTCCCCAGCACACAACAGGCATTACAGCAAACAAAACTGGACTTCTACCAGATTGCACGATTCCCCCACGTAATTGGCTGCATAGATGGGACCCATGTGGCCCTCACAACCCCATCAAATAATGAATATGTATTCAGAAACCGTAAATCATACCATTCCCTGAACATAAAGGTCGTCTGCAATGCCAAACATATCATCAATGACATTGTAGCTAAATACCCAGGCAGTACTCACAACTCTTTCATCTTTAGACATAGTGGGATACACAGACGTCTCAATGCTGGCGAGTTTGGTGAGGGCTACCTGATAGGTAAATGCATGGCACACATCCCTACATACAGTACAGCTTTGGGAGGTGGGACATTGACTCACTTCTTGTTTCCATCCCTGCAGGTGACAGTGCATATGCAGTGCGGGACTTCATCCTGACCCTGTACCTAAATCCAGCCAATGCAAGGGAGAGGAGATACAACCGTGCATACAAATCTACGCGCTGTGTAAAAGAGCGGACATTTGGGATCCTGAAGAGCCGTTTCCACTGCCTGCATAAAAGCGGAGGAGCACTCCAATACAGCTCTGAGACTGCTGCAAGATTGTGGCTACCTGTGCAATGCTCCACAACATAGCTAAGAAAAAAGGCATCCCAATAGAACTGAGTGCTGCTGATACGTCGGACGATGATGGCCCAGGTCCCCCTGGCAGACCAGCAGTTGGAGTTGGGGCATCTGCCGGACGGCAGAGACGGGCTGAGATCACACAGAAATACTTCCAGGTGATTAATGATGACATGAGGCAACATATATTTTGTATCAGATCTGTGTTTATTCAAACCTTTAACTGCAGGATGAAAGTTCGTCACACAGTCTGACCAACACAATGAGTGTCACTGTACGTAGCACATGTTAGGTCCACAGTGCAGGTAGTCAGACAAGTCTGGAGTCCTGTAGGAATGAGTTGCCTCACCCATTTGCGTGACTCATTGTTTCAAATTCACCTCCTTCTTGGACGGACTGCTGCTGCCTGTTCTGGGGGCTGATTGCCCTCCCTTGGGTCCTCAGGTGCTGCACCCTGTCTCCCACTGCGCCTTCTTGGATCTGGCACTGGTGGGGTGATACTGCTCCTGATGGATGTCTCCTCACCCTCCCCATAGCCCATGAGTGCTGGGCCACCTGTCTTTGCTGTCTGCAGTTGTTCAACGGCAGTGGTGACCTGCGCCAGGTTTTTCGCAACGTTGTGGCAGCAGTGGGACATCTCCACTTGCATGCTGATGCTGCGACGTGTCAGCTGGCTAGTTGTAGTGCACAGGCGGTTCACCGCCTTGGTGTAGCTGTGCAGACGGATGTTTGAGCGTTGGCTAGCCCTGTGCCTGGCTGCCTGGTCCCTGTTTAATGTTGCACACAGTTCACGAATGGCACCTGCCATGCCCATGATAGCCTCCCCCATGTAGCGCAGGCTTTTGTTCATTGTGCACAGCTGACGGTTAATGGACCTCATCGATTTCTGTTGCAGGCGCTGTATCTGCAGCATGCTGCCCTCCAGTCCTGCAAACACTGTGGCATCTTGGTCTGTGGCAGAGCTGGTCCTGGCCCTTGACCTGCGTCTCACTGCTCCTAGCTCCCTATGTTGGGGTGTGTGCTGTTCACGCACCTGGGTCACATGCTGCCCTGGCTCTGCCTGGACATCATCCTCCCCTGTGGCCTATGTTTCATCCTCCAGGGGTGGCAGTGGTGGCACAATGGTGTGCTTCCTACGTGGGACAGGTGTGGCCTCTGTGTTTTCGTTTGAGTTCCCATGACCTGCCTGGTCATCCAAATTTTCAGACTCCTCGCACTCTGCGCTGTCTTCCTGTGTCCTGGCTTGTGCTGCGGATGGAAAGGGGAATTTATGATTTTGTGACATTGTCTGCATTTCTCACTCAATAAAGTTTTCTCAATTTGTATTGGCTAACTGCTATCTCTCACTTTTCCCCTTTACATGAATTCACATACTGCGTTAACATTGCTATGTCTCATTGCCCCACTGTTATGCATCTGACTACATCTCCCATGATGCATTGATGTGTGTGCTTGAAAAAGTGGACCGGAGTGAGATGTGTAGTTTGTGTTTGGTGCATTCCTGACTGTGTGAATGGGATGGTGATGTGTGCGGCTGCATTTGGCATGCATCTTACCTTGGCTGGTGGTTGCAGGATCAGAGCTGTCTATGTCAGCCACACCACTGACGCTCTCGGGCAGGAGGGTTGACTCCAGCAACTCTTCATGGGGTGTTGAGTCGGTTGCAGTAGATGTTCCACCCTTGTTGGCCTCCGCCACCTTCTCCTTCGACCTTTGGCGCATGTCACACCAGCGCTTCCTCAACCGTGCGCTGGGTCACACCAACTGCATTGACCTTCTCCTGTATGTCCAGCCAGATCTTCCTCTTTCTGGACTCAGGTACTCGGAGTGCCTTCTTGTCAAATAGGAGTTCATGGCTGCACACCATCTCCTCAATAAGCACCTCCTGCTCCCTTTCGGTAAATTTGTGTTTTCTTTTTCTTCCTGCACCGTCCTTCTCCTTCTGTTTGTCCTGTGACTCCATTGTAGCAGTTTGCTAATGCTTTGCTCAGTCCTCTGCCTCTCCTCACAGCCTCAGGCAATAAGGTCCAGCAAATCACTCCCACTTCCTGGGTGTGATGTCATCAAGCTGCACCTGAATTGCAGATTCCCTACATTTGCGATTTCTTATTTGCGATTTTCGCAATTAAGGAATCGCAAAGAAAGAGATTCTCAGAATTTTCTGCAATTTTTAAGGAATCGCAGAAAGTTTGCGACTTTTTATTTACATCGCAAATGCGATTCTCAAAATGCGATTCTCAAAAAATCGCTTTTTGAGAATCGCAAATCGTATTTTTGATACATATACCCGGAAATATATATATTTTTTTGCCACTTTGCTGAAACTCTTCTAAGTTACTGTGCATTTTTAAGACACAGTACAATATTCAGTTCTGAGCACAACGTGATAGGGTCTGAAAGAATACATATTGTGTATTCCATAAATAGGTAGTGATTTCATGGTGTACCTTTTGCTCTGGCCTGTTGGGCTGATTATTATGGTACATCATGTTCTAAGTTCTCGCTGCGCGAGTGGGTTTCTTTTGCCGTGAGGTGCAGAATATGTTCTGCTGATCACTCTTCCTAATAGCAGTCTTCAAAACTATCTAAAAGATGCAAGTGCGCAGTGTTATTGACTATCAACATGGTCATTTATTCATTTAGTCAGTAAAATGTATAATTTTCTTTTTCTTTTTCTGCTACTATTGTCAATGTATTGTGAGATTTACTATTTATGCATTTTAGAATGGAGAGAACCTATACTTTGAACTGAACACGCTCTATATATTTGAGGTGTGTGGGCAGATCTGGACAGAGAAACACTTGTTCCTTGTCACTGTTAATACTGCTGTCTTCAGTTGTGGGACTTTATATGAGGATTGCTCCTATTCTCTCAGACATTTTTAGTCA
Organism: Triturus cristatus; assembly: GCF_964204655.1. Classification (NCBI taxonomy): domain Eukaryota; kingdom Metazoa; phylum Chordata; class Amphibia; order Caudata; family Salamandridae; genus Triturus; species Triturus cristatus. The sequence goes on along the minus strand of NC_140593.1, from coordinate 364,208,098 downwards.
TCAATGAAGTTGTTCACTTCAAACAACATGTTTATGAAAGTGGAAGGCATCCACATCCTTAGATTTCTCCTTGTTTTCAACTGCCTTCGGAAAGCACAGAAACTTTGAAAAATGTGTTGATAACAAAACTGATGCTACTATTGTTTAGAAAAGAAAATCTTGTTTTTTATTTTTAATGCAGATTATGAAGCAAGCAAACTCTAGCATTTGAAACATGGTTTACAAACGCACGGGTCTCCCAAAATGTCATGCGTTTGGGACAAATTGCAAGAACCTCCCGAGGGAGTACTATCACCATCTTTTGTTCTGGGCCCATTTGCACTCGTGCAGTTTTGTCCTTTGTTAAATGTGAAGGAGTGCTAGGGGCTGCTAGTGCTGCCAAGTTAACGCCCACCTGGTATGCCCACACTAGGGAAGGCTTCCAAAACTCGAGAAAACTGGCTGTGCCTAGGCAAGGTTGTTGCCGCAAAGTTACCACTCTCCCACTACACCCAAACTAGGGCAGGTTTCTCAGACTGGACGTGGCCGGCTGCACACAGCAAAGGTGGTTACAGACCGCCTGGTACACTCACACCAGGGCAAGCTTTCCAGCCTGGAGGGGCACATCTGCATAAGGGCAAAGGGGAATACTGCCCACCCCGTGCACCCACACCGGGTAAAGAACGGGTTCGGCTGCAAAAAGGCCAAATGTTGAATTGCCACTCTCTTGCACCCCTGCAATGACCTTTAGCAGCAGTTCATAGATTGTATGCATGGTAGGATTTAAGTCTGTGGGTGAACTTACCTCTCCAGAAGCCAGTGGGCCTGTGCTCTTGTTGGAGTAAATTTCGGAAGATACCAAGAGAAGTTTTATCCCTGAGTTCAACTCCTTTTCTTGAGATGGGATGGCTTCAGAGATATTATCTCCACATCACCTCCATTCAGCAAACCTATTGTCTCACTTTTAGATAGCTTCTAAGGGTCTAAGGCCCTGCATGGCCCTGATGATGTACTGCCAACAAAGAATCCAGCTTCTTATATTTACATTTAGGCTATTGATAAGGGAGCCCTCCCCATGTAAGAGTAGAGTCATGGATCTATGTGTTTCCTCAATCGATTTTAACTCAAAAGAATCTCTTGTTGTAAAAGAGGAAGTTTGAGTCATCAAATGAGGCAACGTGGTGATGCTGCTTGATTGTGTAGCAGCTACCTCTAGTAGAGAAGCCTTGTGAACAGATGAAACCTCAGATATTGACTGCTCTGATAAGGGGAATTCCTCTCCCTATGTTGATTGATCACCACTCCCTATGAATTCGGAGCTGGTGTGAGAGTTGAAAGTTTGGTTGTCATCGAAGTCAGTGCTGAAAGGGCTGACATTGAGATACTGGGAGGAGAACCTCAACATTTTGTCCTCTCCTGCCTATGCATAAGGATGGTCGTAGGGGCCTCCGCATTGTATTTTCCCATGGTCTCTACAACCCTGCATCAATAGTTAGGTGTATCTCCTACTTCGGGTCTTAAAGTGCTTGTTATGGTACTAAATCTTTAGTTGCTGAACGATTTCACCCCTCAGTCTGCTTTAACCCTCTAAACTATGAGTGACTGCATTCAGGGTCTCAAAGAGCAAAAAGAAAAGAAAAGGGTCCCCGCTCCTCTGCCCATCTGCTTCCCTTTTCTTTTTAACACAGATCTCAAATGTGCAGACAGCTTCAGCCAACTATTGATTTCTCCTTTATATTAGGCCTTCCTCACCTTTAGCTATATCCTTATCCTTATAGATTATTAGCTCTAATAGGCTGACAGTTCTTACCATTTTTTACAGTTCCAACACGTGAAACAAGGAGTGGAGAATGAGACTTTTCCAGTCATTACTGCTGCAGCTTACCACTGCACAGAAAAATAGTGCATGCACAATGTGCAAGTCGCTGACCCCTCTGATCATTTCCCCCCTCAAGAAGGCAAACACAATTATGGAGGTTCAACCGAGGCATAACTTTTTGTTACACAGCATCAGTGAGACAATAGACCATGGTTCAGTAGTCATGCAATCATAGGAATAGAGGATGCAATTTCACACACACAACACACAACTAGTAACATCAAATAGAACATGTGTGACAACTTCCCATTGGATCGCAAAAAATAAACAAAATGCATTGTGCCAGAAGGCCCCATTTGTGATGCATCTCCCAGGCCCTCAACCAAGGGCATCCGAGAATTATTTGACAAAGAAAATATTTTTCTTGCAGACTTCAGCAACAACATCACAACATCCCCTGCATCCCAGAGGTATACCATCCTAACACATACACCAGGGCACCACATAGCGCAATGTTCCTCCCAGTGTACCTGTCAGTAGGCCAAGCCCCTAAAAGTTCAACACCACACATCGTGGAGTAGGGCAGAAAGGTCCAGGACCACCAGCAGGTCAGTCCCCCCTCCTGCACTGCACAGCCTGGTGCCACACCAATCATCACCCTGCCAATGGGTCAGTCCAGTAAAAAAGTCAAATTCTTGGGTGGCCCTGTTTATCTGCTGCCTGTGACTCTGCCAGAGGGTGAACAGATCACTAGTGATTGTGCCCTCCTCCCTGCCACTGCTAGAGGGTTTCGGAAATAGCCCCCAAGATAGTCTGAATGAAGAGCTCACGACCCCTGAAGGACAAGTGAACATCATGCTTAGGGAATAACTCTGCCCTGGATAGCTACATCAAACGGTGCTGCATTGTGCCCATAGAGAAGCCAGCTAGGATTGTTTGCAGTGAGTGATTCATCTTCTTCATTGAATCATTCATCGCCCTCGGGGATGCCCTCCAAGACCAAACTAACTTGGTATTACCTCTGACCACAGAATCTTACTACCTGGTAGTCGCTTACTCGCTTTTGAAAGTGCCAAGAATAATGCTTCCCTCACACCCCGCCTCCCCAAGGGACCATATTGTTGCCCCCAGCATGGATAGTGAGAATATTGGGGTTGGGTGTGCTGCACTTCTGAAGCTCCACCTGGAGTTGGTCAAAAAGATTCATGTTGGTCAAAAAGATTCATCAATCTGAGCTCCACAATACCCACCCAATAATGCTTGATACCTGAAGCCAGTTGAGTCCTCATGAACCAGGATCTGCAAAACTGGTCAGCTGCTCTATTTACAAATGAGTGACCACACCAGCAAGCATTCACCAGCCTTTGCTTGAAGGCTGTGGAAAAATACAAGGGACAACTGTTACCTCGTGCTATCCCTCTCATTAGCCAGGCATTTGCCTGTTCCCCTAGGCCAAATGTGGCCTGAAGTAACGCTTGAAGCAGAATGACCTTCATCTACCCACCCCTTAGATGGCCTCAGGAGATTGGCCCAATGCTGCTGCTGTAGTGGCTGAGCCGATACGGAAGGAGTGGGAACTAAAATGCGCTGTCACTTCACCCAGCAGGACCAAAGAGCATTTACACACCCTCGTAAATTGGAAAGGCATGAGTGGGGCACCATCAGCATGCACCAGTGGATTGGAATATGTGTTTCTGAGATGACAGTGGAGATAATCTTGAGTCACAGCCACTGGACAATAAGTAGTAACCGCAGGTGCGAAGAGGTGCACCCATATTTCTCTCCCCAGTGGATCCATCTTAGACCTCTTTATTCTATAGAGAGCTCCCCAACAACACTATATCAGCAACCTCAATTCCCATACCCTGACCCTCCTTTGAGGTCTCTGCTAACTCTGAGATTCTGAACGCTCCAAAGAAAGTGCGAGAATAGACCTGAATAAATACCCGGACTTGTACTACAATGAGCAGTCACTGGGCAGTATGCTAATAATATGTGACAATCTGGCTACATCAATTGGTCTCCTGCTGTCCTGCACCACAGGGGCCAGGTGCTCCCATCCCTTGACCGCCCTCCATACTCTGATGTCCTTGGTTGGGTCCATAAAACCCAGGAGCCAAGCGAAGAAGGGGATTGCTGACAGCAGCCTCCTAACCAATAGTAGGGACTTGCCCCAAACCCTCTTCTTTGCCAAGAACTGCAGGGCACCCTTGGTAGAAAATCATTTGGGGCTGTTGGGTGAAATAAAAGATGCATCATCAGCTTACCAAGCAATCTCATACACACGTTTTATCCTGGGGGCCAAGGATACTGCAATCAGCTCTGGAACAATGGGACCTCAAGCTTCCACAATGCCTCTGGGAAGTCCGTCATCACCTCGTACACCTGCAGCCATAGTGCTCTGAATTCTGGCAACTTAACCCAGGTTAAGGAATCAGTTACCATGTATTTTTCGCCCCGGGCATGCTTCAATTAATCAATGATTACACTTGTAAAGCATGACTACTTACCCATAAGGGTCTCAAGGTACTGGGGGGGGGTGAGGGGGGCTACTGATCCTCCGAAGGCACTGTGGTTCAGTCGATGAGATAGTTCTTGAGGTCCTTCCTGAATTGAGGCAGTGACGGTGATTGCCTGAGATGGAGAAGCAGGGTG